>NC_090239.1:5819656-6144656 GCF_024489055.1 Chanodichthys erythropterus
CATGGGCATGCAACATATTTGACATATTTGTGCTTGATTATCTTCAACAGATGCTGAAAATCTCCCAGTGCATCTACAGTGAGTCACAGTGCAGTTTGTATACTAAACTTCTTCAATATAAAGCCACTGCAGGATCTAAAGTGGTGGTTTCAAAAAAAGCGTTCATCTCATTGCACTGAAGTATTAAAAAGAACGTTCACTCCACATGTTTCTATTTCACTTCTTTCCTGTGTTTAACATGAATGGTATTTGTAATGATGTATTTTCATAGTAAATGAAACAGCCTTGCTGCTGGGCCTTGAGTTTCATTTGAATTAAATTGAACTATGAAAAACATGCACAGATATCACAGCCATAATGTGTTAGTGCTGGTGTACAATATCTTGAATTTCTTTGTATTATCACTTAACACTTCCTATGAAGGTTTTCTGTATTGTAAGCAGAACTGACAGTTATATTGTCATGAATTTAATACAGCAAATGCCATACAGACATTGACTAATGTATATGTATGATGTATATGTATATAACACACACACACACACACACACACATGTGTGTGTGTATATCTATCTATCTATCTGACAGATACACACATACACACACACATCTACCCCTGCTGGTAGATGCTGTAACTACACCATCATGGGAGCAAAAAGCATCTTTGATGGACATTCAAAAAGTATTTGTATTTCAATCAAATTAAACATTTTGCAATTAAGAACAAATAAATTACAAATATTTCAAGATATTATAGTAGATTACTTACTGTTTTCAATTTTGATTGCTCTTAAAAGTATGAAATTGTTATATGCTGCCTTTCAAGTAATGGTATAGTTGTTATAGTATATAGTATAGTTATTATATATAGTTTAGAATAGTTTCTGGTTGCCTATACTTGTGCCAGCTCTCCAACCATCTGGCTTCATTCTGGTATCTAATGGCTGCTTTCCATTATCCAACAATTCCTGATGGATAAAATCAGGATAAAAAAAAAAAAAAACACATCACGCCCAGTGTTATTTTATGTATTAATTAATTAATTAATTTATTTATTTATTTATTTATTATTATAGTTTTGTTAATATTTGAATTAGCTTTAATTATTACATGTTTTGTTTTGTTAGTTAATTTTGGTTATGTGCTTTTTTTTTTTTTTTTTTTGTAAATATTGTGCTTTTGTCATTTTATTATAATTCTTATTTTTTTAAATATTGCTAAGATAATTTTTTTTTTTATTATTTCAGTTTTAGTTTTAGTTTGTATTTATTTCCAGTTAATAATTTTAATGCTTCAACAAACTTAAAAAAAAAATATTTTATTTTATTTTATTTCAATTAACAGAAATGTTGATGATAATAACCTTGGTCACACCCTCTGTATGATTATTATTATTATTTAATATGAAATTTCACTCAAAAATGTAGCAGGTAAGGAAAGTTGCAAACAGCATTTCATGTAGACTTTAAAGTGAAACTGAAGGAAAATGAGCCATGCTCAAATTTATATTGCTCATATTTCTGACCCCTGGCAGTCAAACAACATAATTTCTCAGTGTGCTCTCCAAATTAAAAAGCTGTAGTGTGAGTTAACGCTGAATTGAGATCTGCATTAAGGTGTGTAATTGCTAGGTTGTGCAAAGTAAATTAACCCTCGGGAAGTTGATCTGACATAATATTTAATAGAGCTTTCAGAGGTGAATTACCCTGCAGGAACATAATTTCAGGTTGATTTCAAAGGTTCATAATGTAACAGTAATGGCTATGTCTTTGGTTTAGACCCAGACCCTAGGTTCACATTTCAAATTAAATTTCAACTGTTAATAAGCAATTTGATTTTGATGCTGAAAATAGTAATTTAATGTTTCCCCCTTCATTATCTAGACTGTCAGTAGAGGGCATAGGACATAATGCAAGCAAATTAATTTCTTATATACGCTTATCACTACAAGTACATTTAGTACATTTGTTATATTAATGTCTGCCGTCTCAGTGTCCCGAAAGCAAACCTTTGCTTTTAATTTGAGGGTTAAATGTCATAAGCAAATTACTTTTCGGCTGAAAAAGTCAATTTATGAGTATTGCTGTCTCTTACCGCATTTGCATCACTGCACAAGCTCATTCCAGTTAGTGGTTCACAAATAAAATAAAAGTAAAACCGTATAATCACTGTGTAATTCATAACTCCCACTATGCTGACTGCTGTTATAAGTATCTTATGGCAATGGGGAAATGTGGCACATGCAGCTTTAGAACCATCAAAGCAATAATTACACACTGCTTGGCTGATTTAAAGCAGATCCTTTTAGGGAAACCATTTTTATATTGTTAGTTTCTGCTGTTAAGACACACATGACTATTATATATTGGGATGTATCAGTACATGTATTCATCCCAAACCGTTTGGTACGGACGTCACGGTTTGGTGCATGCAATCAGACGACGAATGCAATCAGTCACGGACTATTCACGCTCCAGTCCAGAAGGGGGCACACGCAGTAGTACAATGCTGTTTGCTAACCGCCACAACAGGAAAAAGAGCAGAAGAACAGCGCATACGCGAATGACTTGAGCGTTTGAAAACAAAGTCCATTTAGCGCACACGCGTCGAATGCATCTTTCTGCGCTCTCACAAATGAGAATATTTTGAAAGGCTTGAGGACTCAGCTGTGAGTGGAACACGTAAAATTGGGTGTAGAAGGGTTGGGCTTAAGCTTTGAATGTTTTTGTAACAGTTCGTATGTACGGGAAGAACGAGGCGGGAACCGGTGAATGTTCAAAAAATAATCTTTAATAAAATAAACAAAGAACAAAACGAAAGTAATGAAAGTAAATTTTATGTTTTATTATGTTTGTGTGGCCGGCAGACATCCACGAGGGTCTGCCGGCCACACAAACATAATAAAACATAAAATAAAGTCCAGGCCTGGTCCTCTCTCGTCCTTTTATGCTCCCGGAGCTCCTCCGTGAGAGACTCGAGGCCGGCGCGCCTCGCAGGTGATGCTCGTTATCACTTGCGTCACCAGCCTTGCGCCGTTCCCTCACAGCTCTCGCCCGCCCTGCTCGTCACATACCCCCATCGCCCCTCGCAGACCGGGGGGTACTCCCGCGACTGCGCTTACTTCGGCGGCCGCAGCACCTGGGGGTAAGGACAGACAAGACGAGAGAAAGGAGACGGAAGAAAGGGGCTCCCAGACACACTGCCGCTCGGTCCTCAGCCAGCGGCCGGCGATGGCACTCCTCCGCTCCCTCCAGGATGGCAGCCACCCCACCTCGTCCCAGGAGCACAGCATCCGGGTCTCCGTCCAACCTTTCACAAGGCTCCAGTACCACCGCCTTGGGCAGCCTCTCGCGGTCTTCACTCCCGCGCTGCCCCCTCAGCAGCGAGGGCTCTCCAACAGCATGTCACTCCTTCTTCCCGGGTTTCAGCACCAATGTAACACAGTTCGTATGTACGGGAAGAAGGAGGTGGGAACCGGCGAACATTCAAACAATAATCTTTAATAGAGCTCCTCCGTGAGAAACTCAAGGCCGGCGTGCCTCGCAGGTGATGCTCGTTATCACTTGCATCACCGGCCTCGCGCCTTTCCCTCACAGCTCTCGCCCGCCCTGCTTGTCACAGTTTTCATTTAGTTTAAGTGGAGCAAATTGTAACTCCTAATGTACAAGTTTTATTTTTCTTTCTATCTATCTATCTATCTATCTATCTATCTATCTATCTATCTATCTATCTATCTATCTATCTATCTATCTATCTATCTATCATCATGTGTTCTAACCATCCATCCATCCCTCAAACAACTAAGAAAAAACAAGAGCAAAGTCATCAGAAAAGCATTCATTCAAGTAATAAGAATAATTAAACTTCCTCAGATTATTTTCAAATCCTACTTTGAGTGAAATGAATTAACTTTATTATGTTACAGCGTGATGTGCATTCGAGTACACTTACGTAACGTGTCCAACACTGCATGTGGCTTAGAAAGAGCAAACCGCTACACAGAATGCCGGTAAGACATGACCTCCTGGTTATCGCCACAGGCTAAACAACATTTTCACTGTGTAAAAGAAACACCTGCTCACACAGATATACCTAAAGACAAGATATTTCTTACTTCACTAGACATTATAATAGAAATAAGTCTTCGCCTTTCTAGCATACTACGCTTACTATTTTTGCAGTGTACACAGTATGCTAATTTACTCTATGCATTTAATACCCAAATGACCGACAACATTTTCCAAATTGTGCAGTTTTCCATAGAGCATACTGTGCAGAATGCTGTATCCCACAATGCAATGCACTTGACTTAAACTTCCATCTACTTCCATCACATTTACTGTGTGATAAATGAAGCAGCTGTGTGTAACAACCTTTGGCAGTCCAAGATGTAAAACGTTTCTAACATTTTCTGAGATGGTAACATGTGACACACTGAGGTCATGAGACCTAACTAACAGTTAGTAGAGCATACTAACATAATTTTGAATATCTATTTTCCTTGACTCTAATTGGACTGCAGGCTAGTGTGCTATTCCACATGCAGCCTCATTCTTATACTTTACACATTCTATATTTGTAGAATGATGTTCCATTTTAACATGAAGCTTCTTTTCTCTCTACTTCCTGTAGCTGAACCTGATGAACAGGAGCAGAATCTCTGGAGGCCTAGTTGTGGGAACACTATAAAACGGCCAATTAAAATCTCATTTCAGGTGTTTCAGCTGTGAAAATGACTGTCACCTTCACCTCATACCCTTCCATTATTCATTCACCCATCGCGCCATCTATGCCATCTAATTGCTGTCATTATGTCTGTCATACTTGTCTAAAAGATATCATTTAATTCCTGGTTGTCAATTCTGCAGGTGGTTTGCCAGTTTTATAACTAAAATATGATTTTTATATGTATATATGTTTAACTAACAAATGTTTCTTTACAGTGGGCAGTACACCCATGTCAGGCATCAGAAGACACCTAAAATAACGCTCAAATTCTGTTGGTGACACAACGAGGGTGTTGATACCTGACAGCTCTTGACATCAGCAGTAGAAATAACCGTCTTTGTATTCTGCAAAGCCATCCTGAACCACGTAACTGACAGAATGGCACCATGGGGGGAAATGAATACAGAATAATGATGCTTTGAGTGTGAACAAATCTTTTAAGTAACAAATCATTGTTATTCATTGCCATGTACTTAAAAATCACTCCTTTGTAAAGTTGCAATGTAAAAGAAACTTTTTAAAAATGTATATATATATATTAGAGTAAACTGGATTATTGAACAAGAATGTAGGAAGAATGGTTCACAATTGGATCAATAACATTAAATTAGAATAAAGGCTGACTTTAAAGCACTAGTGATAACAATAATCCGTTTGATCAGTATTTTTAAGCACTTTCCCACTCAATCGTGTGGAGCATGGCACATGACATGGACAAATATATGTGTGTATATTATATATGATATGTATATATAATATATACACACACACACACATACAGAGCTCAATGAATTCAAGCGTGGCACTGTGATAGGTTGCTACTTGTGCATTCTCACTTGTCCATTCATGAATTTCCTCACTACTAAATATTCCACGGTCAACTGTTAGTGCTATTATAACAAAGTGGAAGCAATTGGGAACAACAGCAACTCAGCCATGTAGGGGTTCTTCAGGGGTTGGGCTTGGCTCCTTAGTTCCAGTGAAAGGAACTCTTAATGCTTCTGCATACTAAGACAATTTCATGCTCCCAACTGTGTGGGAACAGTTTGGGGATGACCCCTTCCTGTTCCAACATGACTGCGCACCAGTGCACAAAGCAAGGTCCATAAAGACATGGATGAGTGAGTTTGGTGTGAAGGAACTTGACTGGCCTGCATAGACTCCTGACCTCAACCCGATAGAACACCTTTGGGATGAATTAGAGTGGAGAGGTCTTCTCGTCCAACATCAATGCGCTTCTAGAAGAATGGTCAAAAATTTCCATAAACTCCTAAACCTTGTGGAAAGCCCTCCCAGAAGAGTTCAATCTGTTATAGCTGCAAAGAGTGGGCCAGCTCCATATTAAACCTTATGGATTAAGAATGGGATGTCATTAAAGTTCATGTGCATGTAAAGGCAGACGTCTCAAAACTTTTAGCAATATAGCGTATATATCATGTCCATGAATAGTTTTAGAAAATTGTGGCTGTGAATGAAGAATTCATGCCCATTATTAACTTGTTCCCTTGCTTTAGTAAATCATGCTTTGTTGTACTAATTTACCCTCATTTTGATTGAACTAAAACAAGAGAACAATTTATTACAACGTGGCCACAGTTTAGTAAAATGAGGAAAAATCTCTTAATTTGTGGCCACGATTTAACTAAAGCGATGGAATTTAGTAAAATGTGAGAATAAAATAAAGAAATTAATTATGTTTTATTGATTACCAATGAAGCTGATGGGTCTATAAAGAATAGTGGTCACAAACTGCATTACTCTACACTGGTTTTACATGTTTTTCTTTTGTGTTTTTTATGTTTTTCCAACGTGATCTCATGAGAATACGTGTGTATTTTTACGTGAATTGTGGTTCTACCACACGTACATTTACTAACGTTTTCATACACACAAAAACGTACAACATTGACATATTTATAGCACTAAAGCGTACAAATACTTATGTATTAGCAGCTTAAAAACGTAAATCATCTAATGTAAAGTGTGAATGTAGAATTACCATGTATTAATATTAAAATCGTGGCTTTAATGATTCAAATATGTTGTGTTCAATTGTCATATCAATACATGTTTTTAGTTGAACTTCTTGAAAGCAGTTACTCAGATTGCAAATAACATAACTCGTTTCGGGGGATTAACGTTACATAATGTTAAACAAGACTCCACTTTGAAACCTTAAAATGAACAACATTTCTATAATCGTTTTGTAATATTTTGCTGTGCGATTTTTTTCCTATGCAGTGACTGACAATACAACCATAAGATACACCAAAGCACAACATAAATTAACAAATCACACCCATTTTATTTGTTTGCTGTACTCCATATCTTTAGAATCCATATGTTTGCGAGGAACAGATTCAAATTCAGCCCTTTATCTGTCGATCTTCACATCCGTCACAGTCAAAGCCCGCGCACGTTTAGATTCAAATTTTTAAAAAAAATAGCGCCAGTGCCACCCTCGAGAAGCGTTAAGACATGGTTTACGGCACTGATATCGAACGCTCATTGGTTCTCACCTGCTTCGTCGCAGATTGCGATATGCCGTGTTTCAGTGGATTTACATTTGAAATTAGTGCGCACCTTGACGGAGAGAAGAACAGATTCATAATTTCACGGATTAATAAATTATATTCTGCTCTGTACCCTATAAAAGCTATTATGTTACCGCCAGAGAGGACTGCGACTGGAACTCATCATCATTTTAACTTTTGGTACCACTTTTGACATATTTGCAAAAAAAATAAATTATTGTGATTAACGTTACGCTTGTTTGTCTGTTTTTCATTTATTAACAGTATGTAGTTTTAAGAAATTGTTATGGGTAGGTTTAGGGGTAGGTGTAGGATAATTGGCTCAAAATATCGTTTTAATGTCATATTTTTACTAAAATTGTCATTTTCCTACACATTTCTGTCCATTATGATTTATTCTTTTAACATTATGTATAAAATGGGTAGGTTTAGGTTTAGGTTCGGGGTGGGGTGGGGTTTAGGGATATTACATTCATCTAAAAATGTTAAAAAGGGAACATTTATATATATTTTATACATATATTTTTATGACATTAAAGATTCGTAAATAGTTTACGTTATATTCGCAGTAAAAACATTAGTATGTTTACGTTTTGGTGCCATAATTACGTCAGTATTTTTACGTTTTAGCACTATTCAAAACGTACAAATATGTACGTTTTGTGTCTTTTAAAGTTACGTATTAATAACTACGTATTAACAATGAGACCAGGCTGGTTTTTCTTGACATTAGCTTTTTTTAATTCCACAGCATATCATCCCTATCTCTCTCAAACATTATTTCACAATATCCTTTTCAGACTGACAATAGTCTATCAACACGGTTTCACTTGTGAATTCTTGCTGATGTGCAAAACTCAGGTTTGTGACTGATTTTAGAGTGAGGGAAAACACAATTCTGACTATCCAAAAAACAGAAAAGATCCTTGCTTCAGGCGAAACACACAATTTTCCTTCCACTCCGTGCGCTCACCAAAATCAATAATGTCTAAACAGATCTCTTTAAAACTATAGTCATAACATTACAAGATGCACCACACTTTGATATCTCTTTTGCAACGTGTAGCACACATTGAGGAAAAGAAATGCAAGAGAGAATCCAAAGCAGACGTGTTTAATGAGAGCCAGGGATTACGGACTATGGTAATGCCACTGGGGTATTGACTGCTTGACTCCATAGTGGTTGCTTTTGCTTCTCAAGTGAGAATGATTATCTCAGGCTTCAGTAAGATGCCGATCAATGGCACGTGTTGTGGTTTGGAACAGCCGCAGGTTTTTTTTTTCTTTGTTAGAGTCCTGAATGGAGCTCTAATTTTAATGATTTGCGTGCCGCACCGCTGCAGTTTTATTGAGCGGTATTAGCAAGCCAAGGCGTTTTTGTTGCTCCCAATATACAATAATACGAATGATGACAAAATAATATGCCATTAAAGTTTGAGCGCCAGCATATCATTGCCTACAATGCTTTGAAGTATAATGCCAATAAACCGGTAGTGAAATAATTGCTTTGTGGAATATTAATGTGAAGGATCTGTATTTATAGGTGCAATAATGACTGAGCTATACGTTTAATAATGCTGTAAGCTTTTCTGGATGATTCCCACTATGGGCTGACCGTATCTTCTCTCAGTTCTGCTCAGATAAATCAAGTGCTGTGGATCTTTTATATGTGCCAATTCCCGCAAGATTCATTTGTCCATCACAATAATCAGTGACACAGTTGTGATGTGAAAAGATGTTACGTAGTCTAGGAAAAGAGCTATTCTCGTGAATGAAAACACGCCGACAGGTGAGTCCGCTGCGTTTGCCCTGAGGTCACGGGTGCATTCTTTCCATTCAAGGAATTCATTCTTTTTAAGATAGCTTGAACACAATGCATGAAAAGGGATTAAAAGCAAAATGTGTGATCTCATTCTAGCTGAGAGTGAAATGAAAACATTGTACCTTGATGAAAAAAAAAAAAAAAAAAAAAAAAACATTCAAACTTTGATTCTTAAACTAGATGTATCAGTTCTTAAAAAGCTCTCAAGCTGTTATGACACCTTCACATCTGGCTTTAATATGAGTTTCAGGCAATCTGATCACAAGTATTCAGCACTAAATATGAATGTAAACATCACCCAAGTAGTCAGAAGAGCATGTGACCACCAGTGTACATAAATATTACTAAAAATATTTGATGCTGATTCAAATCCTGCTTGGAGTGGTGCGAGTGGGACCAGTTGCATTGCTCCCATGACCCGGGTGGGGGTGAGTGTAAAGGAGGCCTTTAAAAATATTGTCTATGTGTCAGTAAATCAAACCACTGACTAAACTGTCAACTTCATGTTGTCTCTCTTAATAGGATGAAAATAATGTTATTTAAAGGGTGATTAAATTATATATAGAAAGCAATCAAAGAATGCTCCCTTTACAATCGCTAGAGCTGTCAATCAAGCAGCACAAGTTTATCAGTGACTGAGTTCTGAAATTGCGCCAAAAATCTCTTACATCGCGTTTGCATTGTTAGTGATGATGAAAGAATTCCTTAGTGTGCAGAAATCGAGTTGCAATGACGAGATCACTGCTTTCATGAGCTCAACATGTCTGTGATCGGCTACATGCTCATCACTGTAACCTTTCATGCCATGATCTAAATATAATGCCATGGATTTAAAGGGTTAGTTCACCCAAAAATGAAAATTCTGTCATTAATTATTCACCGTCATGTCGTTCCACACCCGTAAGGCTTTCGTTCATCTTCGGAACATAAATTAAGATATTTTTCATAAAATCCAGTGAGGCCTGCATTGACAGCAAAGCTACTAAAGCTATTAAACATGCCCAGAAAGCTACTAAAGACATATTTAAAATTCATGTGAATACAGTGTTTCAACCTTAATGTTATGAAGTGACATAAATATTTGTGCAATTTCTAGTGACGGGCGATTTCAAAACACTGCTTCATGATACTTCAAAGCTTTACAAAACTTTTGTTTCAAATCAGTGGTTTGGAGCGTGTATCAAACTGTCAAAAGACATGAGAGTGAGTAATTTCATTTTTGGGTGAACTAACCCTACTAAGCTATAATCAACACTTCTCACAATTAGTTAACCTTGAGAGCTGTATAGTAAAAATGTGATAAAAGTTTCAGAGAGAGAGAGAGAGTAATCCTAAAAAAAGTTTTTTCAGAAGGAAAGATGTTAGCCAATCACAACAGTGGGTGTTTACACTTAAGTGTCACAGCAGACATGCCCCTTAATACGGCCAAGTGCCGTAGGTAATCACAGCGTGCTGATATACAGCCATATCGCACGGCTACAAGTGTGATATTGCGTTTATACAACAGTTCGACGGCACGAGTGTGTAAATAAATAAGAACAACAACGGAGTGTCTTTAAAACCCTCTTTTGTGCAGCACTACTTCCTTCCGCCACAGATTCAAATCTCAATTTGACAGTTGGACCAAGCCTCCGTTGCTAACTCTAAAACGTCCCTTTAGAACTAGTAACGAAGGAATGTTGAGTCGCTTCATTGAAACACATTGAATTTTCTACAGTATTAGAGAGAGAGAGAGAGAGAGAGAGAGAAAGAGAGTAGGCTATTACCTGTGTCTGGTATATTGCATTACATTCATTCATCAAGTCGATGTCCATAATATCACATCCTTTATACAAGTCCGTTTGAATGTCCGCTGAGGTAAGTGATCTTTGTATTTGTTCTTTTTTTTAGCTTTGGGAATTTTCCATCCGTAACACCACAGCGCTAAAACAACTTCCTTTTGCAAAGTTCCTTTCAATTTAAAAGTCTTTTGTGACTCACTGACTAATTCTCCTGTAAAGTGTTGCCGCCATCTAATGGCGTATTAATGTAATGTTCACTCAATCCATATTACTTAATGGACATATTTATATAAAATAATATTTATTGAACAACATATATGCACAATTGTACAGTTCAGTCAAACATAAAGCACTAGTTATTAAAAAAAAATAGGTCACCATTTACGTTGGTATGTGGGTTTTTACAAATATTTAACGAATGAAAAGGATTTTAAAGAGCCTGTGACAAAACCTCCTAACTCCATTGGATCCTCAAACTGTCAATCAAGCCTCATTAACCCGCCTCACCTCCTGAATAAAGTGCGCACGCAGTTTGGACATCTCCTCTGTGCAATGCAAAGGTAAATAAAGATCTGATGTTTGAAAAAAAAAATTGTAAAGCGTTTTCTTTACTCAAAAAACCATATGTTTATAAAGTTTAATGTTTTACATATTTGAAGCGGAGAAGAGTCTGATATGTCCCGTCTAGTTGTAGTCAATGTGCTATATAAGGATGTAACGTAATGTTTATTATTATCAAATTTAATATAGCACAATTCGACTTGCTCTGTAACAAATAATAGATTAATAAGACCAAAGATTGCCTGTATGTACTCAAATTGAATTATGTCTCGTGTTTAACCACTATAAGAGCCAGCGGCAAATCCCTGAGGCACTGGCCGAGATTAAGCTGTTCTCGGCGGTCACAGAAGCACTGAACGTCCGCTGACGCACTCGAGATCGCATCCCCGAAAACATCAAAACAAATTGTAAAATAGGCGCTGTTATTAAATATGAGTCAGATATTTCAGGTCTAAACAATTACATTCTCGCCTAAAAAACTATTAAAACTACAGTTCGTGGTACAAGAAGTAGTATTTGTAAAAATTACGGTTGATTTGATCAGCCGCCATGACGGTCACTTCAAGCGGAGTGATACAAATGGTGAAAAGGCAGTAGGAGTGCTGTAATCACTGAAATATCGCATGGCTATCAGCCAATCAGATTCGAGAACCAGACAGAACTGTTGTTTATATATATATAATATACACTGTAAAAAATGCTGGGTTAAAAACAACCCAATGGAAAATGGAAAAATCCAGCAATTGGGTTGTTTTAACCCAGCAATTGGGTTGTTTTAACCCAGCGGTAGGGTTAAATGTTAGCCCAACCTGCTGGGTAGTTTTTATTTAACTCTTGTTTAAAAATTACTGTATTGCTTAATTAAAATTAACCCAAAGTATGTTGGAAATGAACATTTATTAATGTTCAATTAATAATTATTAAACAATAAACATTTATTAAATTACTTATTAATAAATTTATATTAATAAAATATTAAAGCTTATTAATAAACATTCACCTTTTGTCTATTATTGTTGTCTCTAATTGCATCTGGTTTTTAATTTCCCAACTATTTTGGGTTCATTTTAAGCTAGCCATATAGCAATTTTTAAATAATAGTTGGTTTAAATAAAACCACCCAGCAGGTTGGGCAAACATTTAACCCAACCGCTGGGTTAAAACAACCCAATCGCTGGGTTTGTCAATTTCCAACCCAACTTGGGTTGTTTAAAAAAAATAATAATAATAATTTGCCCTTGTCATTTTTAATCAAAATAATGCCCCCTCCATCTTGCAGTGAAATCTCTTCTTTTCTCTGATGATGTGTTTACCCTGCGCGAGGGCGGGGCAACCTGTCACTCACATAATATTGACCAATAGCAAACCACAACCATCCAATCATTTCCAAATAATTCCCTTACGTTTTTTTTTCTACTTCACAAAGCTGTTTCACTTTGATATACGGTGCGTCACAATTTGGATCAAAAGACTATCTCAACTTCCATTCCATGCTAAATTTATATTATAACTTTAAAACACAAACCCCATATACAGCTTATATTCTGAAACATGACGGCAGTTTTTAAACATGTACTTCCAGCAGGCTGAACAACCATTGAGATGAATGGGAATGCTGGATACTGTTGCTTTTTCCATGTATTATAGACCTCCTTGGATTTATAAAAAAAATGACACTTTTTATTATGCAAAACTGTCCAAATGTTTTTAGTGCCTGAGAAATAAAGAGGATGTCAAAGAAAATGTGCCATTATTTATACTCTGAAGGAAGAAATACCAAGAAAAAACTGGCAGCCTGAACTGTAAATGCATCATTACAAATCTGTATTAAAAAAAGGTCAGAGTAGAAACAACTGAAGCAAGCGCTGATGTCTTAATGCTTTTAGAGGTTGTCGTCTTTTTGTGAAATCTCGTGGGATGCTGTAAAATACATTATTGTCAGGCACCAGAGAACAAACACAAACACAGACTTTAACGTTCTGGCAACACAGCTCATTTGGGATTGTTTTATTTCTTGGACAGTGATCATCAAGAGAAACATATCGGTAAATATAGAAATAAACCATGCATGATGGCAATTTACTCCAAAAATTCTCCAGACAGAAGCAATATTCCCATGGCAGCCATACAGGACTGCTGGTTTTGGCTGAAAGTGCATAGCAAATGAAGAAGAAAAAAATTGTCTTCTCATTTGTGGACAGACCCTGGGTTTGCTGGCCACTTGAGGATCCATTATGAATGGATTTGGTGGCCTGCAGATGCTAGATACTACAGGTTCAATACGCAGTCCGCGGATATTGCCTGCACGGGCGGCGTCCGCTTAGCGGCTCAGGTGGTTTCTCCAATATACATGATCTATGTTGTTTTATTTGATGTTGTGGCAGAGAGAAAAGGTCATGTGTAATTTTCATGCGGCGGCTTTGGTTCTTTTCAACAGGGATATGCGTTAGGTAATAATGTTCATAATATAGCCGAGGGTTACAGTCTGAATGGAGACATAGATAATGTTACGCAATTTATTTATTTATTTTTATATTTTTATTGTTGTGTAGTGAATGCGCAAAGTTCAATAATAATAACTGCTGCTGTATATTTATGGGGCGGTTCTGCCATGCCGGCATATCCAGAGAAACAGCTGCTGGAAAAAGAGCTCAGAGTTTAAACCTTCAGTCATACTCAGATATTGTTTCAAAGATATTGTGCTGTGGTACAAAGATTTAGGGCTTCATGCTGTGTAAAACAAAACAGAAAAACCAAATGTGGTTTGAATTTCAACAGTGTGACCATGCCTGTCCCAAGGGATTTGGTACAGGCCCCCTTTAAAAAAAGGATGCATTGTCTCTTATATTTCTCTTGAGCTTACTGTTTTCTCATCGAGGTCTTAAACATGAATGTAAAGCTGAAAGTTATGTGACAGTGCCTCAACAGCACTGCAATTGGCTGATTATTTTTTTCAATGTGTATAATATCATAAAAAATACTAATGTTATCTAAAAATATATATATTTTTAAAAAAATTAGTCATTGGGTATTAAAATGGCAAAAATGCCAAGTAAAGTGTAGTATTTTTCTTTGTAAAGCATTCTTTTCACAATTTTCAGCATCATTACTCCAGTCTTCAATGTCACATGATCGTTCAGAAAAAAAAAAAAAAAAAAAAACACTTCTTATTATTATCACTGTTGAAAACAGTTGTGGAATATTTTTGTGGAAACCATGATAAGTTTTTTGTTGTTGTTGTTGATTCAATGATGAATATAAAGTTCAAAAGAATTGCATTTATTTGAAACAGAATTTTTTACTCTCACTTTTGCTCAATTTAATGCATCTTTGCTGAATAAAAATCATTTCTTTTAAAAAAGAAACAAATTACACAGCACAGCAGTTTTTTTTTTTTTTTTACATTAATAATAATAAATATTCATTGATCAGCAAATCAGCATATTGAGTTCTAAAGGATAATGTGACACTGAAAACTGGAGTAATGACGCTTAAAATTCAGTTTTGCATTCATGGGAATAAATTACGTTTTTAAATATATTAAAATAGTAAACAGTTCATGTTATGGACCAAATGGACCATAATGCAACTATGTTGTACAAACTTTCTACAACTCAGAAATGTTAAAATAAAAAAGGCAAAAAAGGTGGCATATTTGAAGGAGAAGCATGGCAATTTCAAGGCCTACACTGTGATCCTATTGGGGTAACAATGAGAAGAACCATAAAATCTCTTTGTCATACGTGATGTCTGTGGCTTTCATCCATTTCTGAGCTCAGATGTTTGGGCTGGTTATGAGACCTGTATTCAACCTCTATCTTTGAGAGCAGCGTTCCTCCGGAGATAACAGCCAGGCTATGTTGACAGCTCTCTGAAGTCACCTTTAGTGTAAAATTGCATACCGTTATTTTTTTTTTATCTCAAACCATCCTCTAAAACTGAGCTACCAGCTATCAGCAGTCCCCAGAAATGGCCAGAGAACGAAAAGCAACAATGAGAAAGAGAGAATGAGAACGAGAGATAAAATGGATAGAATGAACTCTGAGGGCGAGCAGGAGAAATGGAGAGAGAGCTGGAGATGGAGGGATGCAAGCTTTTCTTTCACACCGATTTGCTTCTGAATGCCATTTAGGAGCAGAGCTCGCTAGTTTTGGCTGAGATGGAGCTTATGTAAGGCCTGGTTACCCAATGTCCTTGCTGGCCTGACAGTGTTCATCTTTGTACAGTTAAATTTAGTCAGTATTTTAATAATTCAGTTTTACTCTCGACTAAATTCCTCATAATTTAAGTTTTCAAAATATAATCTTAATTAAAATAGAAAGTAAGTGACAATAATGTGTTTTAAAGTATAGTAGATCAAACTTTAACTTTTCAAACAGGCCAATGCCTCCTATTTTTTCCACTCTGTGTGCACTGAGGAAAACACATAGATTTTCTTTTCACTTTTGACAGCTTCACTATTAAACAGCATGAAGTGCTTGAAACTTGACCTCTCCACCTCACCATTATCTCTCATATAAAGGCACTTTAATCATTTAAAAAACGTGAAAACTACTCATTTTATCTGCCATTTTGTACTTACACTTCTATTCAAGCTTGCACTCTTCTGATTTTTTACATCCATCTAGCCTATAGATAATATTTTAAAAGTATTTCCGTGGGTACAATTCGACACAGGCTGCACTCTTAGCCCGGATTTTATATTTACTTAAAAATATAATTACAATATACTTAAAATATTTAAGTTTGGTTGCATTACTTATAAAATATAAGTAAATTCTACTAATTTGTGGGTGTATTTGAATGTGTTAATAAATGTAAGTTAAATGCACTTAAATTATGAAGTTTTTCTCCTGACCACGCCTCCTTCACACTGGTTTGTGGCAGGTAATGACGCCATTTTGTCGTGGTGTGTGTGAATTTAAGGAGCTGTTGATGAGCAGTTGGAACATTTGTTTTGGCTGTTCTACAGACATTTTTCCTAACATTTACCTTTTTATAGTTTTTCACCAAAGGAGAAAATCACAATTTTTAAGTTACCATCATCGAGGGTCAGGGTTTGTTTTAGTTGAGCTCTTGACCCTTAACTTTTTAATATTAGATTTTGTTTGGGCAGTTTTAACTGCAATAAAACCAACCAGACAAGCCAAGTTAAAAGATGATCAGGTGATGTTGGTTATGTTTTCACATAATCATTATTTGATCTTAATCACTGAACTCATTTAGAGTCCAATCTCTGAGTTAGATTTATATTATTGATTACAGAAGCACTGTGATTCTACATCAGAGGATCAACTTCTATAATACAATTTTTTTTTTTTTAAAGTTGTCCTTATCACAAAAAAAATACATAAAAATAAATATATATATATATATGGAAGTAAATTAATGCCAAATGTTTTTGAAATAAAAAGCTTGTTGAATTGCTCTAACTGAAAAAAAAATATGCATTACATTAGCTGTACTTGCATTTAGATGCACTGTATTTTTAAGGCTTGCATTTTTATGGGATGAAATTCAACACAGTCGTATATTTAAGCTGTGAATATTTCAATTAAAAATATTTCACACACATTTTCATTATTAAAAATTAAATAATTCATATTCACATTTCAAATTTCACTTCCAAGATATTTATTCTGTTTAAAAATACAACCTATAAAATTCGACTAGCAATTTTCAGTCCATTTTATTTCACTTTACAAATTCGCTTCCACAAATTCAGTGGCTCAAATTCGGCAGAAAATTCAACATTTCACATCCGGGAACTGCAGGAAGAGCAGTAGAGTGCCGATGTATCATCTCTATCTGCTGTTAGTCTTCTTCACCAGCAGGTGCCGCTAGCGGCTGTTTAGGAGGACCAAAGCAACGCTAGTAAGTCATCATTCATTCATAAAAACGGATTTACAGAATTAGAGCAAGCGGTAAGTGAATGTGTGATGATTATCAGGGCCAGTATAAATGCAGAAAAGCTGATAAAGACACAAAAGCTGCATTTATGTTTAATTCAGTGTCTTTACGCTTACTTTCCCTGTGTAGCTACAGCTTTCTCTCCAGTGAACAAGATAACGTTATTGCCCGATGCTGGTGTATAGATCAAACGTTAAATCTGAGATAGACATATATTTTTCTCTGTTGTTTAGTTTCCTTAACTTTATATCGCAGCGCTGTGTTGTAATACTAGGGCTTCCCTCATCCGTCATAGCTGCCATCAGGACATAACTCTTAACACAGCTTAATGGACTCGTACAGTGATATAAAAGACCAAACTCGCACCTCATTTGTGATGTAGGTTAGACTATATAGGCTCCAAGAAAGCAGATACTGGCATAAAGTTGATTTTACGCTGAACGTTTGATTATGATATTCGCAAATTTAGGGACCGTCTCTAAAGTTACGACATTCTGTATTCACGTTTCTACCTTCTACCAAACTCTTGTAGACACACATGCACATATACATATTCAAACACACCCCACTCAAAGTACATGCATATATACTATTTCTTTCTTTTTTTTTTTACACGTTTATCACACAATTTTTTTTTTACTTTGTTCATTTTTTATTTTACCTGATAGATAGATAAATTATCTAATTAAATTACTAATAGATAGATAGATTATCCTGCTTATACAAATTTTAAATTAAATTTAGAAATAAAATTAACTAAGTAGAACTAATTGTGTGATGAATGTGTAAAAAAGAAAAAGTATATGTGCATGTACTTTGAGTTGAGTGTGTTTGAATATGTGTGTGTGTGTGTGTGTGTGTGTGTGTGTGTGTGTGTGTGTGTGTGTGAGAGAGAGAGAGAGAGAGAGAGAGAGAGAGAGAGAGAGAGAGAGAGAGAGAGAGAAGGGTGCATCACTCTTCGACCTGGCACCTATAGATGAACACTTCACAGGTAGTTTTGGTGATTGTAAATCATTCTCATCAAATGCTATTGAGCTTTAAATTATGGCATTTTTTTGTATGATCCAATACAGTAGTGAAATACATAGCAATCTTTACATATTACTTGACAGTTTATTTGGAAACACTTTACAGTAAGGTTCATAATGTATTAACTAATGTGAACTATCCATGAGCAACACATTTGTTGTTGTATTTGTTAATCTTTGTTAACGTTAATAATAATTAATAATAATAAACTTTATTTTATATAGCGCCTTTAAAGTTATATCTCAAAGCGCTTCACAGAAACATATAAATACAATAAACATACATTTGAGCAGAATTAAGAGGAAAAAAAAAAAAAAAAAAAAAAAAAAATCACTTGTATGCAAGCCTAAAAAAGTAAGTTTTAAGCGAAGATTTAAAAACACTAAAAGAGTCAGCATGTCTGATCTCATTGGGAAGAGCATTCCAGAGTTTGGGAGCAAAAGAAGAAAAAGCCCGGTCACCCATAGAGCGTAAACGTGTAGAAGGTACAATTAAAAAGCCAGAATCAGAAGAACGAAGATTGCGTCTTGGGGTGTATGCAGTTAAAAGTTCGGACAGATATTGTGGCGCTAAACCATTCAAGGCCTTGTAGGTGAGCATGAGAATTTTAAAATCGATGCGAAACCTGACCGGTAGCCAGTGCAAACACTCCAAGATGGGAGTGATGTGCTCACTTGTCCTGGATCTTGTCAGGATTCTGGCTGCTGAGTTTTGGACATACTGTAATCTGTTTATGGTAGATTTGGAAACCCCAGCAAGCAGAGCATTACAATAATCGATACGAGAAAAGATAAATTAATTGATCAGTTTTTCAGCCGCCGAGAAAGATAACATGGGGCGCAATCGTGCAATATTTCTAAGATGAAAAAATGAAGTTTTGACCATATTTTGGACATGAGGATCAAATGTTAAATTTGCATCAAATATCACCCCCAAATTTTTTAATTTAGTTTGAAACTCCAAAGCAGAGCCATCCACCATTAAGGTTACAGCATCAGCTTTACGAATTTGTTGGGGTGAACCGATGAGCATAACCTCAGTCTTATCGCTGTTAAGACAGAGAAAATTATGAGACATCCAAATTTTTATCTCAGAGATGCAGTGTTCTAGAAAGCCAACAGCCGTATTATCGCCAGGTTTTGAATGAATATAAATCTGGGTGTCGTCTGCATAAAAATGGAACTTAAGACCCAAGGATCTGAGAAGTTGACCCAGGGGGAAAATGTACATACTAAAAAGCAAGGGACTCAAAACAGATCCCTGGGGAACTCCAAATTGCACTGCCCCAACTTTGGATCTGCATCCCCCCAGGGACACAAACTGCCTTCGATCGGAGAGGAAAGACTTGAACCATTTTAATACTGTGTCAGTAACACCAAAAACAGTTTCCAAACAATTGAGTAAAACAAAATGATCCACTGTGTCAAAAGCTGCACTGAGATCGAGAAGAATAAGAATTGAAAGACAGCCAGAGTCCGCAGCGATTAACAAGTCATTTGTGACCTTAACTAATGCTGTTTCAGTGCTATGTAATTTATGGAAACCAGATTGGAGGGGCTCAAAAAGATTATTGACAGAGAGGTGAGCGTATAATTGAGAAGCCACAGTTCGCTCAAGCAATTTAGCGAGAAAGGGTAGATTTGAGATGGGACGAAAATTATTAAGGTTGTCCCAGTCTGCGTTGGTCTTTTTTGGTATAGGTGTTACAGCAGCAATTTTAAGTGCAGCAGGCACAACACCCATGCGCAGTGAGTCATTTACTATGCTCAGGACAACAGGGCATAAAGAGGCAAAACATGATTTGAACAATTCACAAGGTATGGGATCAACTATGGAAGTGGTAGATTTCAATTTTGAAACCTCCTTTCCAAGGGAAACAGAATCATGTGAAGCAAAATTTGAGAAATAGGTGCCAGAAAAATGTGTGATCCTAAAAGCCGAATCAGACGAAACAGGAGTAATAATGCATTTGCGAGCATTGGCAATCTTTGAACTGAAATGATCAAGAAACCTATTACAAAGATGAACTGAGGTAGGTACACTAGAGGAGCTGTTTCCTTTGAGAAGTTTGTTAATGGTATGAAACAGTCGTCTGGGGTTATTTTGGTTATTGTCAATTATCTGAGAGAAATATTGAGACCTGACTGAAACAATCTCTGCCTTATATTCAAGTATATGGTCTTTCCAAGCTTGGTGATGCACATTCAGGCCAGAAAGACGCCACCTTCGCTCCATCTTACGACAAGCTGCCTTCATAGAGCGCAGCTCATCATTATACCAGGGAGCAGAACGCACAAAGGCCACAGACCGGGATTTCATAGGTGCAAATGAGTCCAGACCAGACATAAGAACAGTATTTAACAGTGAGATTTTGTCGTCCAGAGGGTCAGAAGGAGAGAAAACACTTAATGACGACTCAATACAGGCAGAGAAGTCAGGTGGATCGATGGATTTCCATTTGCGATAATTTACAGTACGGGATGAGACAGCGTTAGGATGTGACAGTTCCATATTAAAAAAGATAGCAAAGTGATCAGACAATCCTAAGTCAGCGGAGGAGAACTGTGACAAGAATGATCCATTTGCAATGACGAGATCAAGGGTGTGACCCTTGATATGTGTAGAACAGTCCACAAGCTGCTTCAGATCAAAACATTCCAATAAAGACAGAAAGTCCTTAGACATAGCAGAGTCTTTTTTGTCAATGTGGATGTTAAAATCCCCCAGGATAAGAGTTCTCTCAAACTTGAGACATAACATAGACAGCAGTTCTGCAAATTCAGATAAAAAGTGTTCAGTTGTCTTAGGAGGCCTGTAGACTGTACATATAACGGTAGTGATGGGTGCAGAGACACTCAAAACAAGACATTCAAAAGAATTAAAAAGGGGGATGACTACTGGACTTATTGTAAATCTTTGATTATATAGCACAACGATGCCCCCACCCCGGCCGGAGGGTCGCGGGGCATCAAACAAACCATAGCCAGAGGGAGTAAGTTCATTAAACAGAAGTCCATCGCCCTGTTTGTGCCATGTTTCTGTTAAACAGACCAAATCCAGTTTTTTTTTTTTCAGTGATCATATCAGATAAAATCACTGCCTTATTGTTCACGGAGCGGGCATTAAAAAGAGCCGATTTCACAAGACTCGGAGGCTTTACGAATGACGGAACGATCTCCACACGTTTGAGCACTGACAAGTTGTTAAAATCCACACCACTGCACAGTAGTCGGTTTGATTTACGTTGAAATACAGGCACCGCGATGGAGTCAGATATGTCATGTGTAAACTTGCGCCTTGACGCGCGATGAATATAGCGCATAGGACGCAGAATTCCGACATTTCGACAAAGTTCAAAGGTGTCATTTGCTAGAAAATAATTTGTTTTTAAGTACATCAGTTTTCCAGCAGTGTACCTCAGAGCCATGATGGGAGAAGCAGCAAACTTGCAGGATCGTGTGTCGTTGTCCGTGGAACAGATGAGTTGATTCCAGCAGAAGTAGTTCAAAGATAAAACCAGCAGGCCGGAGATAAAAACGCAATTCCGCATTTCAATAGTGAGGGTAACACTAGGGCACTTCCCTTGCTCCAAAACCCTCATATACAACTTCTGGTAATCTTCATGTAATCCAATCGATATTTAAAATCAATAAACCCGGAGAGAGGAGCGGCAGCCAGACGCGCCAGCGTACCCTTTCAACCGGAAATCCAATCCAAAAATAATAATAAAAAATAATAAAAATACAGCAGTTCATTGTTCATGTTACTTCACTGTGCATTAACTAAAGTTGACAAATACAACTCTTGATTTTAATAATGTATTAGTAAATGCTGGAATTAACATTAACAAAGATTAGTAAGTGCTGTAGAAGTGCAGTTCATTGTTCGTTCATATCAACTATTTAATATAAAGTGTTACCTTTTTTTTTAATAAACATCAAAAATCTAAAAGGTTTGCATTATACCTGACACCTAGATGAACAATTTACAGTTGGTTTTGTGACTAAGTCATTCTCTTTAAACGCTATTGAAGGTAGAAACGTGAATACATAATGTTGTAACTTTAGAGACAGTCCCTAAATTTGCGAATATCATAATCAAACGTTCAGCGTCAAATCAACTTAATGCCAGTATCTGCTTTCTTGGAGCCTATATAGTCTAACCTACATCACAAATGAGGTGCGAGTTTGGTCTTTTATATCACTGTACGAGTCCATTAAGCTGTGTTAAGAGTTATGTCCTGATGGCAGCTATGACGGATGAGGGAAGCCCTAGTATTACAACACAGCGCTGCGATATAAAGTTAAGGAAACTAAACAACAGAGAGAAATATATGTCTATCTCAGATTTAACGTTTGATCTATACACCAGCATCGGGCAATAACGTTATCTTGTTCACTGGAGAGAAAGCTGTAGCTACACTGGGAAAGTAAGCATAAATACACTGAATTAAACATAAATGCAGCTTTTGTGTCTTTATCAGCTTTTCTGCATTTATACTGGCCCTGATAATCATCACACATTCACTTACCGCTTGCTCTAATTCTGTAAATCTGTTTTTATGAATGAATGATGACTTACTAGCCGTGATCTCGTCTTAAACAGCCGCTAGCGGCACCTGCTGGTGAAGAAGACCAACAGCAGATAGAGATGATGCATCGGCACTCTACTGCTCTTCCTGCAGTTCCCGGATGTGAAATGTTGAATTTTCTGCCGAATTTGAGCCACTGAATTTGTGGAAGCGAATTTGTAAAGCGAAATAAAATGGACTGAAAATTGCTAGTTGAATTTTATAGGTTGTATTTTTAAACAGAATGAATATTTTGGAAGTGAAATCTAAAAGGTGAATATGAATTATTGAATTTTTAATAATGAAAATGTGTGTGAAATATTTTTAATTGAAATATTCACAGCCTAAATATACGACCATGTTGAATTTCAGCCCATAAAAATGCAAGCCTTAAAAATACAGTGCATCTAAATGCAAGTACAGCTAATGTAATGCATATTTTTTTCAAATAGTGCAATTCAACAAGCTTTTTATTTCAAAAACATTTGGCATTATTTTACTTCCATATATATATATATATATATATATATATATATATATATATATTTTAGACACATACAGACATCAAGAATCAGCCTGTGAATCTCAACGACGGTGACAAGCAACATGTTCTGATAAACAGATCAACTCTGAACATTAGAAAACAAGCTGCTAAAAAGTCACAGAAAAACAGCAAAATTTAAATAGTGAGAATAAAGAAAATTACTAAGACAATTCAGCTCATAATTTATTCATGCAGCAATGCATGATGGGAGGCATGGATGAATTTTGATTGGTGGCAACTTAATTTGCTTAGTACATTGAACTTAAATATACTAGTTGTAATAACTACAAAGTAATTAATATTACAAAACATTTTAAGTTAAATGAACTTGAATTATTAAGTTCACATTACTTAATCATTACTTAATTTTTTTTAGGGCAACCAGTTTCCTCAAATTTTTTAAGTAAATTCAACTTATCCGGGCTAACAGTGTGTGGAGGTTGTCTCATACTTCTGCAAGTGTCAGATTTTGTGATTTGTGGTTATTTTATTTTATTTTCATTATCAGAGCTGTCTCAGGACAGATCCTGCACCCTGGTTAAGCTTCTCCATTTATTTGTATGGTAAAAATATTCATATATTACTGTGCAGCTGATACTTATTCTACATTTGCACATTGCACGCAATAAAGAAAGGTTTCATTAAAAAGTTAATTGTCTGTCAAGAACAAAAAGTGAAAATGCTGCTTGACCCAACACAATCAAATCTGAACCTATCTTACATATCTGTGCATGAGTTTGCATGCTGGTTCAGACTAGTTTATGCTGCATGACTTAATTATAGCAAGAAGTTCAAAAGTTTGAGGTCACATATGGTTTTATAGCACCCAGATCCAGATAAGGGGACTCACAGGCACTGCTGGGTCCAAATACCACAACAATAACATTTTCCCTTCATTGAACTTTAAAACATTTAAGGCCATTTATGCTTTAATATAAAGCACTGTCACACTTACATAATATCCTCAAGACAGTCCAACAATGGTGCTATGGAGTTTGCATCTTTCTGTTTCAAAGGCAGATAAAGTTGTGTATCATTTGCATAACAATGAAACAAGACCATACTTCCTAAAAATGGACCCTAAGGGAAGCATGTATAAGAAGAACAGAATAGGCCCAAGAATAGAGCCCTGAGGGACTCCACACAAGAGAGACGGCGAGGACACAAAATCCCCAAGGCGGACAGGAAAACTTTTGTCAGACAGATCTAAACCAATGCAATACCTACACAATGCCAACACAATGCTCCATTCGAGAAATCAAGACGTTATGGTCTACAGTGTCAAATGCAGCCGTAAGATCTGGAACATGAGAACAGTGGCTAGTCAGTGGCCAGTAACAGGTCATTGCAGGGATGTTTCGGTACTATGAAGGGATTTAAAACCAGATTGGAACACTTCTTGAAAAAAAAAAAAAAAAAAAAGATTGCATTTGTATAAATACAACTTTCTCCAATATTTTGGAAAGGAACAGAAGTTTTGAGATTAGGAAGAAATTGCTTTCAGAAACATTCTTACTGACTTCTTTCAAAAATCTTACCAACCACAAACTTTCAAACAGTAATTTTGCCATTTCCAACAGTCATTTCTCATGATTTTCTTTCAAAATAAGTAAACAAATGCAATCTTTTTAATTTTTTAATTTTTATTTTTTTTATACAATCAACCTTGGCCCAAGAGATCAGCATGAGTTTGCAATAAGCCTTCCCCCCACAGACATACCTGAAGTACTGGGGGTTTACAGTCAGGCCACAGTAAATAGTGGGATAATTATGTGATGCTCAAAGCAGGCATGTTGCTAAAATGATCCTCATTAGGGAATTGCAGGAACCTTAGGGGGCCTGTTTACTGTGAGCATCCCAAAGGAGCTGCAATTCAGGGACAGACTAACACGGCAGGCGCTTCCATTCATCTCCATTCCACAGCAGTGAACACTGCCGCAGGTCACGATATTTTCAGCTTTACTAACATCTTTATCTCTATTTTTTTTTTTCTTTTCTAAGGTTGTTTTGGTGTCCATAATCATTGTAACAACTAAAGGAGTAGTTCACCTCAAAATAGAAACCATGTCATTACTGCCTCATCCTCATGTCTCTTCAAACCTGTATGCTGTTATTTTTCTGATTCACAAAAAAGGGAATGCAAATTCCTGTTTATTCCTTATGCAAAGCTATTTTGGAGCCGTATGGATTATATTTATGATGGATGGATGCATTTTTTGGGGATTTCAAAACAGGCCCCCTATGTTCACTACCATTATAAAGCTCTGAAGAGCTAGGATATTGTTAAATATATCTCTCTATATTCTCTTCATCTGAAAGAAGATAATCATACACCTAGGTTGGCTTGAGGGTGAGTAAATCATGCGATCATTTTAATTTTTGGGTGAACCATCCCTTTAATGATAGGAAAAGCCCCGCACACTGACGGGATTGGTTACATGTTTGCAAATGTAGGAAATGGATGGTTTCAAACTGTGTTTTGAGTCTTTGCTACACTGCCTTTTAAAACACCACACAGACATAAACAACATTAAAAACTTGATTTTCACCACAGTGGGTCTTTAAAACATGTTTTCTAGAATTTGTAATACATGCTTGGGGACTTTTCATCTCTCATTCTTTAATATTACCATCTGTTCTACATAATCTTGCACGACATCAAATCCCAAAATGCATGAATATAAAATCAAAATGGAAATACTCCCATATGTGACGTTATTGTGCTATTGTGGCTAAAACTTATGTCAAACATCCCAGCAAAGCTGCAATTCATAACGTACACCAAAACCATATTATTGTATATAAACTATTTTATGCAGTAACACTTTAGAATACTGATCCTTCATTAATGAATAACTACATAGGAACAAATGAGTAATGCATTATTAACACTCTAGTAACTACTATTAACTAACAAGTAACTCTGATGAATGAATAGTGCTCAGTTAAAGGTGGTAGTTCACTATTAACTAATCAGTAACTACTGTTTTTTTTTTTTTTCATACCTCCCAGAGGACTACTAAGAACTACTATATACATATTCGTAATTAATGTGAATAATGAATAATGTATAATTAATTCTAGAGTAAAGGCCTTGGTAAACCACTAGTAATGACTGAAGAATTACCAAATACTTAAGAAGGAATTACTAATTATTTGGATCAGTATTCTAAAGTGAAAAACATGTTAACTCTCTAGTAACTACTGAAGTCTTTGTAAACTTTTGAGGTTTTTGTAAAGTATTGGATAGTAATAACTCAAGAGTTACTATATAACTCTAAAGTAACTACTTCTTATTCGGATCAGTATTCTAAAGTGAAGATCATAGTAACCCACTAGTAATTACTCAAGTGTTACTACATCCTTATAAAGGAACTACTATTTATTTGGATCAGTATTCTAAAGTGAAGATCATGGTAACCCATTAGTAATTACTTAAGTGTTACCAAACATATCATAAGGAATTACTGTACAAAAACATACAAAAACATCAAGTTTACAAAGACTTCAGTAGAGAGATATCATGTTTTTCACTTTAGAATACTGATCCAAATAATTAGTAATTCTTTCTTAAGTATTTAGTAATACTTCAGTCATTACTAGTCATTTACCAAGGCCTGTACTTTAGAATTAATTATACATTATGCATTATTCATGTTAATTATGAACCTGTATATAGTAGTTCTTAGTAGTTCTCTGGGAGGAATGAAAAAACAGTAGTTACTGATTAGTTAATAGTGAACTACCACCTACAACTGAGCACTATTACTTACTAATTCATGAATCAGAGTTTATTGTTAGTTAATAGTAGTTACTAGAGTGTTAATACTGCATTACTCGTTTGTTCCTGTGTAGTTATTCATTAATGAAGGATCAGTATTCTAACGTGTTACCTTTTATGCTTTTGACCTCCAGGATGAAGATATATGGAGCCCATTCTAGCGTCATGGAGTCTTCATTGTTGTAGTCTGATCAGGTGATCAGATGTACAGCTAAACATCGATATCGCACCTTCCCAGCTGTCGTTGCCATTTGGTGGCTGATAAAGATCTATCAGCGAACGGGACACCAGTCACCTGAATGACAGCTGGGGAAAGAGCTTCATTAGTCTGCTGGTTAATGTCAGCCAGATCTATCTACAGCCAGAACAGCTCTGACAAGAATATAACAGCAATCCGCAGGCAAGAGTGAGTTATCATGGCACGAAGAGGAGATTAATTGGCGTGATTTCATTGTCATCTGACAGAGGAAAGAAGAGAAATGGGAGGAGTGAAAAGAGCAGAGACAAGGTCACCCATGTTGAAATTATTGTAGATCACTGATTGGGCAATTTTACATGAGGTATACCCCCCCCCCCCACCCTCTTTTTTCCTTTTCTCACTATTGTTGTTTGGTCTGTTATAATAGGAACAATATATTTCTTGAAAGGTTAGTTCACCCAAAAGTGAAACCACATTTACTCACCCTCATATCACTCCAAACATTTAAACGTTTATCTATCTATCTATCTATCTATCTATCTATCTATCTATCTATCTATCTATCTATCTATCTATCTATCTATCTATCTATCTATCTATCTATCTATCTATCTATCTATCTATCTATCTATCTATCTATCTATCTATCTATTCCAGATCAATCTGATTTATGTAAAAAACAGCATTGCAGACTCTCCATTCCTCGGTGGGACACCTGACACAGACTCATGTTCCTCCCTTGCCTTCAGCCCACACGCACCATGTTGTTACGAAGCCTCGCTCTCTGATTCCAACCACACTCAACGTGTCAGGTCAAACTCCATTACATTTCTACATGTCGTCAGTCTGCTTGCAAGCCAGCGTGCCGCTGCTCAATTTGCCCTGTTTCTATTTTTCACCCGTGCTCAATTTTAGAGTGCCACAAGTGTTAGGGAAGAGATAATGAGCAGGAAGGCAGCGGCACCACACACACGCCATCTCCCTCAGCCTGCCGGTCCCCAACAGGCTTGTGTTAATTGCGTATGACTTATCGCCTAACACATGTGGTCCAGCTGTGGGGAAGAGGTGGTGAGCTGCTAAACAATGCCATGGCATCTCGCTTGGCTTGTCTTCCTTGCTGGAAACCGAGAATCATGGCGGGCTCTGTGATGGAGATTATAGCTTCCTCACAATCTGGGGTTTGCATTATCTGGAAAGCATCAGATTCTGTTCTGAAGGGATCATATTCAACTTGTATTATTTAATTAATCTCCCCCAGGTCCATTTATAATCTTAATAACAGTTTTTCTGCTAAAAATTGTAATCATTTAGTTTTATATGAGAATTTCCCACCCTAAATTATGTCAGGTATGGAAGGATGAGGACTCAATGCAGGGAAGGAAGGGCTTTTTATTAATAATAAAAAATAAAACAAAAACACAACAAAAACTACCCCGTGGGGGAAAACAGACTTAACAAAAAACAAGACATGACTTGACTTGACTTGGCTTGACTTAACTTGACTTGACGAAAACACCAGGGAAAATATGACATTAAATGACAACGAACCAGCACAGGACTGCAAACACAAGGAGAATAAATAGGAGAGCAAACAAGGCAGGTAATGAGGGAGGACAGGTGGGGCAAATCAACCAATAATGAGGTAACAAGGTGGGCGGGGTCAAGACAATAGACATGAGAGCACATGGCACAAAGAAACACATGACAAGCCATATGCTCACACCAAACAAAACAAAGACACAAGCACATGGCCAATGAAGACAAATCACAAGCCATGTGCTTACACAAGACGAGACATGAACACGTGACTATGAAAACTCATAAGCCACGTGTTCACACAAAACAAGACAACATGGAAGCACGCAGCCCGTGAAACACAGACTGCGTGCTAACACAACACAAGACAAAAACAACATGAAAGCACGCGGCAGGTGGAAATCACCGCGTGCTACACAAAACATGAGACAAGAGCACACGGCAAGTGAAGGTACACACAAACCGTGCGCTCACAATAAAGACAGGACTGGGAGCGCGAGTGTCCGAATCCCGACACGAAACCGAAACCAAACTAGACACGAGTGCCGGGATCCGAACGCCACGCTCCCAACATGAAACAAGGCACGCAGACAAGAGAGCGCACAGCCCCGAGAACACTCGAGACCGTACGCTCACACAAAAACACGACAAGAACGGGAGTGTCAGAGCTCTGTCACAAAACCAAGAAATAAACAAGACTGAAGTGACAGAACCCTGACAAATTATGCTTAAAATTAAAAAGACTAGACTTATATATAAAGTTGCATGTTAAAGGGCTTTGCTCCAAGATTGCTGTCAGGTCTAATATAAATGTAAATATAAAATAAAAGCCTCTTTGCAAAGCCTGATTAATATTACTTATATAGACGTTGTGAATTAGATTTTTCATAATATGACCCCTTTAAGAATCATAATTTGTAAAAACATCTGATAATTTTAAGAACATACAGCAAAAACAGCATTAATGAGAAATATTACTACAATTTAAAATGATTTCTATTTAAATATATTTTAAAATGTATTCCTGTGATCAAAGCTGAATTTTCAGCATCATTACTCCTTCAGAAATCATTCCAATATGCTGATTTGGTGTTCAAGAAAGCATTTCTTATTATTATTAATGCTGAAAACAGTTGTGCTGCTTAATATTTTTGTGGGAACCATAATACATTTTCTGTAACAATGTAAAAGTCTTTACTTTCACCTTTGAAGAATTTAGCATTCTTGCTGAATTAAAGTATTAATTTATTTCCAGAAAAGTCTTACTGATCCCAAAGTTTTGATTGGTACTGTATAATCAAAGGCCCTGCTTACACCTGGTATTAAGATGTGTTTTGGTCGATCTGATCACATGTAGTTGAGAGAGACACATACCCATTTACACCTGGTACTTTAATTTGTCTCTTTTGTCCACTTTTGACCACTTCTGTCCTGATTTCTTTGAGGGGAGGGTCTATGGAAGGAATTTTCCCCTGATCTTTCGAAGCAATGGACAAAATAAGCTTGTGCAATCTACGTAATAATGCACCTGGAAAAACATACAGAGAGCAGCAGCTTTCATTTCTGTTTTTTAAAAGCCACAAAACCAAACGCGTTGAGTGCGTGTTAGAAATCAGGAATGGTGAGAGAACATCGTGTTTGGTAAGTTTTTCATCTTCCATCCAAACTTGGGTCTCTAGCCAGCAAAGTTTAAATCCAGTCTGGCTAGCGTGCTTCCCATAACTTTTACGCGTTAGGTCAGTAGGCGTACAATAGGTGGTCTTTTGTGGCTGTTCAAATGCATTTGACCACATGAGTATCTACACTACGAAAGTAATCCAGTCAAATGTGTTTTCGACTACCTCTGGAAGTGGTCAAAAACGGACAAGCTTAAAACATTTTAGACCCTGTTTACACCTGTATTTAGTGTCGTCTACTTGTGATCAGATCCACCAAAGTCCAGGTGTAAACAAGGCCAAAATGATAAACATTGTGAAAAAAATCTGCTAAATGTCATTCTTTGAGGAGAGACAGGAAACTTTAGGAGAAGAGAAAGGGGAACGGGTTGAGACAGGACTGGAACGCAGGTCACCTGAAGCACTGTCGCACCTTATGCTGGCACGTCCACAAGGCTATTGCTCTGACGTAACATGTCATTCTAACATCCAACTTTGTAGTGATGTATTGCAGATTTCCCAACCCTTTAAAAAAGTAACATCTTTCAAGATGACAACGACACATTGAATAGACATCCTGCGCATCACAAATTCCTTATTTTTCTTTCTTATTTGTTCTGTAGGAGACCCAGGATGATGGGAAACCTGAAACTACTGTGAAATCTGGATATTTCCATTTATTTCTATAGTGAGTCTAAGATGTCTGATGAGCACCGGCTCTGAACCAGCACCCAAAACATAGTGTTTTGTTTTAGCAGGGGTATACAGTGGGTACGGAAAGTATTCAGACCCCCTTAAATGTTTCACTCTATGTTATATTGCAGCCATTTGCACCCATATTGACAGAAAAACACAGAATTGTTGACAGTTTTGCAGATTTATTAAAAAAGAAAAACTGAAATATCACATGGTCCTAAGTATTCAGACCCTTTGCTCAGTATTTAGTAGAAGCACCCTTTTGATCTAATACAGCCATGAGTCTTTTTGGGAAAGATGCAACAAGTTTTTCACACCTGGATTTGGGGATCCTCTGCCATTTCTCCTTGCAGATCCTCTCCAGTTCTGTCAGGTTGGATGGTAAAAGTTGGTGGACAGCCATTTTTAGGTCTCTGCAGAGATGCTCAATTGGGTTTAAGTCAGGGCTCTGGCTGGGCCATTCAAGAACAGTCACGAAATTGTTGTTGTGAAGCCACTCCTTAATTTTTTTAGCTGTGTTCTTAGGGTCATTGTCTTGTTGGAAGGTAAACCTTCGGCCCAGTCTGAGGTCCTGAGCACTCTGGAGAAGGTTTTCATCCAGGATATCCCTGTACTTGGCCGCATTCATCTTTCCCTCGATTGCAACCAGTCGTCCTGTCCCTGCAGCTGAAAAACACCCCCACAGCATGATGCTGCCACCACCATGCTTCACTGTTGGGACTGTATTGGACAGGTGATGAGCAGTGCCTGGTTTTCTCCACACATACCGCTTAGAATTAAGGCCAAAAAGTTCTATCTTGGTCTCATCAGACCAGAGAATCTTATTTCTCACTATCTTGGCAAACTCCATGCGGGCTTTCATGTGTCTTGCACTGAGGAGAGGCTTCCGTCGGGCCACTCTGCCATAAAGCCCCGACTGGTGGAGGGCTGCAGTGATGGTTGACTTTCTACAACTTTCTCCCATCTCCCGACTGCATCTCTGGAGCTCAGCCACAGTGATCTTTGGGTTCTTCTTTACCTCTCTCACCAAGGCTCTTCTCCCCAGATAGCTCAGTTTAGCCGGACGGCCAGCTCTAGCAAGGGTTCTGGTCATCCCAAACGTCTTCCATTTAAGGATTATGGAGGCCACTGTGCTCTTAGGAACCTTAAGTGCAGCAGAATTTTTTTTGTAACCTTGGCCAGATCTGTACCTTGCCACAATTCTGTCTCTGAGCTCTTCAGGCAGTTCCTTTGACCTCATGATTCTCATTTGCTCTGACATGCACTGTGAGCTGTACGGTCTTATATAGACAGGTGTGTGGCTTTCCTATTCAAGTCCAATCAGTATAATCAAACACAGCTGGACTCAAATTAAGGTGTAGAACCATCTCAAGGATGATCAGAAGAAATGGACAGCACCTGAGTTAAATATATGAGTGTCACAGCAAAGGGTCTGAATACTTAGGACCATGTGATATTTCAGTTTTTCTTTTTTTAATAAATCTGCAAAAATGTCAACAATCCTGTGTTTTTCTGTCAATATGGGGTGCTGTGTGTACATTAATGAGGAAAAAAAATGAACTTAAATGATTTTAGCAAATGGCTGCAATATAACAAAGAGTGAAAAATTTAAGGGGGTCTGAATACTTTCAGTACCCACTGTATGTCATTATGATCTTGTCTCTTTGTACAATGATCGTGTTAGTGAATTAACCTATAATAACATTTTAATTCCATTATTCTTCCCAATAGAATTACCATGACCTTTAAACCTGCACAGATTTCCACACAGTGTCTGAGACAAAGATATAATTGTGGTGGGAAGCTTTGCTCACTACAACAGTTCTCACTGTTATGGAAATAGAAGATTGCTGGGGAGAGATAGAGGACAAGGTGGCAAGCGGAGAAAGCATAGAAAAATGTAATATTAACTCTAAATGGAGCATTAATTAAAATGGTCTCATTGGAGATCTCTCAACATGAAGTTGTACTGTGTGCAGTGAAGTCTGCTTATTGGCTTCACTGTGAGTTTGCTGCCAAAAATAGGCCATGTTAAAATGTTACACTCTTTGCTTTCTCAAAGCAAAATGCATGCAGGTTTGTTTTTTTAAGTGCTGGTTACATAGTGTTACACAGTGTACCTTTAAAATATTATATTTAAAAGAAAACAAGTTTTTTGCTATGTAATCAATTTTTTCACTTTGATTACGGAAGTTAAATATACTTTGTTAGCCTTTGAACCAGCCAACTGATGTGACGTGCTAGCAGCTGTGTTTCATAAACCTGTGATTTGTGGATGTACAGGATCTTATCCTTCAATTTATCTCATGGAATCATCTCAGATGCATTTAATTAGATGGCATTGTGGCTCTACCTCTAGTTGTGATTGCGGTGTGTTATTCCAGCACTTAGGGAAATCTAGGAAGTCGACGACAGCTCACCTCATTGTTGATGAGAGTAGCCTCTGTTTGCCTCCGGGCAATTAGCTCTCATGGCTGCTGAGGGACACGGGCCCAGTGCTGGCCCAGCTGTCTCAAGACATAATAAATATTGACTCCTCATACTTCTCTCATTCGGCTAAGCTAATTAAAGCACAGACTATTTGGTTTCCATGTTGCCATATTGAATGTGAAGCACAGCATTCATCAGCTCTCATTGAAAACCCCATGAGTGAGACTGCTAGAACAAAATAGGTAAAAGACTATGAGAAGAGAGAGAAGAAAAAAAAAAAACAGTGATTAAAATTGGGGGGAAAAATCTAAAGCTAATTTTTAAAGGTTTCTTGTAATAATGACTGACAAGTGAGTAAACCAAGACATGAGAAAAACAGATCAAACAAATCATAAATTAAATCAGCTGGAACTCAGTTGTTCCTTTGTTGGCAATGAGATTAAATGGAGACTAAACTGAGACATTGATTATTTTCCTAAGTAAAACATTTTACATGTTTCTCCTATATAGAGGTTCAGATGAGATCTCAAGCATGTCAAGATCTACCAAAATCTGCAATCAAAGGTCAGTGATTTTATTATCTTTACCAAGAGCACATTATTCTGCTTTCCACCTTCATTTTAGAGCTCTGTATTGAATGTCAAGGATTTATTTCTTTTTATAATATTCAAATGTTTCTCCTAAATAATGTTTTGAGCCAACTCATAATTCAGTTAAATTTTGCTATCATGACTTATGGTAGTTATGAAATTGTACAGAAGGCTGTAATGTTGTGTACCTTGGTGTCAATCAGTCAATGGAAGTCTGAAAATACATCTTTTGAGAAGAAAAACTGCAGACACACTGCAGTTCGAAAGTTTAGGTTGAGTAAGATTTTGATTATTTAATTATTAATTATTTAGCAAGGATGCATTAAATTGATCACAAGTGACAATAAAGACTTTTACATTGTTGAAAAAAAAATGTTCAGTAAAACAGTAAATGTTCTTTCTTACTTGCTATATTCATCAAAGGATCCTGGAAAAAAAAATGCATCACTGTTTCCACAAAAATATTGTTTTCAACTGTTTTCAACATTGATAAATATAAGAAATGTTTATTGTATATTAAAATATATATTAAAATATATATATTAAAATAGAAAACAGTTATTTTAGATTGTAATATATTTCAAATTATTACTGTTTTACTGTATTTTTGATCAAATAAATGGAGCCTTGGTGAGAATAAGAGACTTCTTTCAAAACCTTTCTGAAAAAAATCTTACTGACCCCAAACTTTTGAATGTACGTTTTCAGAAAGCATTATTTTAGAAAATTAGATGCCAATTAAGACATTAAGACTACATAAACTAACTTTCAATACTCACAGTATTATTTTCATTTTACATTGTGACTTTCTGTCAAGAACAGTAACAAATCTAAACCACCTTAAATGCACAATGCATTCTTCCTTTCAAAAATAGCTAGAAATGTAACAGAACAGAAGGTGTTGGAAAACACCGAGTTGTCTGACTCTTACATTTAAAGGGTTAGTTCATCCCAAAATGAAAATTCTGTCATTAATTACTCACCCTCATGTCGTTCCACACCTGTAAGACCTTCGTTCATCTTCAGAACACAAATTAAGATATTTTTGATGAAATCTGAGAGATATATCACTCGTCCTTAGACAGCAATATAATCAACACATTCAAAGTCCAAAAAGGCACTAAAGACATAATTAAAACTGTTGACATAACCGCAGTGGATCAACCCAAAATGTCATCCAACCAATACACCCATATAGGTTGTTTGTCACTTCCCTGAAATACGACCCATAGGAGCGTTTACTAAAGTTGCGTCGTTATTGACGACAGGACACTTTCATTTTAATGCATTGTACCCTTTTATCATATTTTGGGTTTCACATAGCTCAATTGGTAGAGCATTGCAATATACAACAATAATCATGTGATCATGCGACCAAGGGTTCGATCCCAGGGAATGCATGTGCTCATAAAATGTATATGCACTATAAATCACTAAGGGTAGGTTTAGGGTTGTAGTCGTTAATAAAAAAATTAGTTTTGCTAAATGGAAATAGGAAATGGCAGGTAATGGATTGTGTAAAAAGTCCACAAATTGCATTTATGTGAACATGCATTTTGATTGGTAACGACGGTCATGCGTCATTTCATGATGACAGATGTAACACGACACAGTCATTATTTTTACGCCAGCTAGAGGGCGCATGACTTTAAAATGTAAATACAGGTTGTAATAAGGTGCTTGAAAAAATGACCTATAGGGTCGTTCTTTGGATGAGGACAGTCTCATTCAACCCTAAAGGTGCCCTAGAATTAAAAATTGAATTTACCTTGGCATAGTTGAATAACAAGAGTTCAGTACATGGAAATGACATACAGTGAATCTCAAACACCATTGTTTCCTCCTTCTTATATAAATCTCATTTGTTTAAAAGACCTCCGACGAACAGGCGTATCTCAACATAACACCGTCTGTTACGCAACAGTCGGGATCATTAATATGTACGCCCCCAATATTTGCATATGCCAGCTCATGTTCAAGGCATTAGACAAGGGCAGGACGTCTGGAGCTGCACAGCTGAATCATCAGACCAGGTAAGCAAGCAAGGAAAATAGCGGAAAATGACAGATAGAGCAATAATAACTGACATGATCCATCATATCATGATATTTTTAGTGATATTTGTAAATTGTCTTTCTAAATGTTTCGTTAGCATGTTGCTAATATACTGTTAAATGTGGTTAAAGTTACCATCGTTTCTTACTGTATTCACGGAGACAAGACTCGTTATTTTCATTATTAAACACTTGCAGTCTGGTATAATGCATAAACACAACTTCATTCTTTATAAATCTCTCCAACAGTGTGTAATGTTAGCTTTAGCCACGGAGCACTATCAAACTCATTCAGAATCAAATGCAAACATCCAAATAAATACCTGCTGCATGACGAACACTTTGTAAAGATCCATTTTGAGGGTTATATTAGCTGTGTGAACTTTGTTTATGCTGTTAAAGGCAAGCGCGAGTTCCGTGGGCGGGGAATGTGAGGAATTAAAGGGGCCGCAGCCTAAATCGGCTCATATTTAATAATGCCCCAAAATAGGCAGTTAAAAAAATTCATTAAAAAAAATCTATGGGGTATTTTAAGCTGAAACTTCACAGACACATTCAGGGGACACCTTAGACTTATATTACATCTTTTAAAAATATGTTCTACGGCACCTTTAATGTTATGAAGCTACGAGAATACTTTTTGTGCACAAAAACAAAACAAAAATAACGACTCTATTCAACAATATCTTCTTTTCTGATAGAAGTATTCTCGTCTCTTCATAAAATTAAGGTTGAACCACTGCAGTCACGTCAACGGTTTTAATGATGTCTTTAGTACCTTTCTAGACCTTGAAAGTGTTAATTATATTGCTGTCTATGGACGAGTCATATACCTCTCACATTGCATCAAAAATATCTTAATTTGTGTTCTGAAGATGAACGAAGGCCTTGTGGGTGTAGAACGACATGAGGATAAATACGTTTCCAGTGACAGAAGTGGTGGATTCACGCACACAGCCTGACTCATGCACCCACCCAGGTGCCTCATGCAATTTTCTCTCCTGTTCGGCTCTCTTCAGATTATACTCGCAGGTAATGCAATGCTGCTGCCGCCCCCAGCAGTGGTTCCCACTGCACATCAGCATGCCTAATTTCATTGTAACTCTCTCTCTCTTTTGCATTCCCCAGCTGTATGGGTTCATTTTTCATACCAGCTCTGGAACATGTAATGCAACACTTCCAGTGAAGACGCCCTGGCGGTAAGAACCACGTCCATCAGCGGCTTGCATTTTTAATTTATATCCTTCAATCGATCCAGAAGTGCCTGCTCATGGACCATGTCTTAAACCACTGGGATGTCTTTTGCTCAAGTGGGCGATTTTTCCAATGTAATGAACCCGGAACCCGTAGCTGTCAACATCGTCCTTGGGAGCAATGATGCTTTGACACACGGCAAGGAGTTTGTGTGTGCGGAACGTGTTTATGGCAGACTGACCCGAGCGTGTGGGGGAAGGTTTGACGCAATGGGGTCGTTATGCCTGGAAAAAAGCGCACATTAAGTCGGTGTGCCTGTGGAATTGATACCACATTAGACATGATCATTTCTTTTCTGTCTTTGTCTGTCTCTCTCAGTCTTTTTGTTCCCTAGGTTTGGTCATCACAGGCTACTGTATAATGACCGTCTCACAACCAAAGGCCTTTTTATTCTGCCATAAAGTGCTATGCATCCATCTCACATGTCCTCATTTGACAAAGGCGAAAAAGAGACCAATCAGCATATAGATGAAAGTAATTGAGCTCAAATCGTTCTAGCCCTTTATCTCGACTCCCTTATGTGTCAAGAAAGTCAGTGTCATTATAGAAATGACATTGTGGAGGGAACTTCTGTCTATTATACAGATTGTTTCCAGTGCATAGGAGACGATTATTATAATGGCTCATATTGGTCAATTTAGGCATCAAAGTTGCAAGTGTGGAATATATTGATTTCATACATGATTATGAGAATACCAGGTCTCATTTGGACACGTACAGTAAGAGGTACGCGATATGCTGTTATCTCAGGGGATCTTAGACACAATAGCTGCCCTGAATCTATCAGGCAAACGATCTAAGAGGGCTGCTGGGAAGATTATATGCTGTTATGAGGATGTAGATTCTCCACACAAATCTAAAAAGCCCCGAATCAAGCCATATTCTGTTCAGTCAGACTGTATAAATGAGACCTGGGGCTTATTTCAAGTCAACATGAAATCAAAAATTGACCCCCTGTTTATTTAATGCTGGTATTATTGTGCACAGTTTTACTTTATTTCAAATATAAAAGAAAAAATAAATCTTCATTTGCTGAAGAGGCAATCCTATAATGCATTGTGAAAAGCTTAGTAAAAATCATATGCAAGAGAATTACGGATTATTAATTAAATATATTCAATACAAAAAAAAAAAAAAAAAATCAATAAAAACAGTTTTAATTAAAAATCTAATTAAAATTGACTTTTTTGTGTGTGCTTGCACTGTTTCCTTTTCTTATTAATCATTAGCTTATCAGCATGCTTATGCAAAACACTATTGCATGGTTCACAATCAGGGGCCCGGGGCCCACTAGGGGGCCTCAGTAAACTTTTGAGGGGGTCTGCAAAATGACTTAGATAATTTACACAAATACAAGACAAAACAAGCATTAAATAAGCTTAAAGTAAACTTTTGTTGTTATGTCAAGCTTTAAAATATTTTATCAAGTAGAAATTGATTAAAAAACTATTTTACAAAACTTATCCAATAAATCATGAATGACTGGAAAATTCATGGAGCCTATGGATATTGATGTGGCAATGCGGGGCCTTGTCAACAAGGGTTAAAACCACTGGAATTAATTGAATTCAATGGAGTTGAGTCTGAAACTAACTTTAAACCCTATTGCTCAAAATAATTAATTGGTTTGATTAGGGTAAACTTTAATTAAACAAATTAGTTCAATCAAATATCATAGTTTCATAGCGCAGTGGTGCTGTTGTCGTGTTGTCTAAAAGGCCCTTTACTCATTCGGCAATTGCTATGCTACGCTAATGCTATCAAAACATTGTGTTACCAATTAACAAGTTAGCATTTACTGAATTAGCTAGTTAAATCTATCCAAGTTTCCACTGTTACAAATATTTAAGTTGTGGTTACATGATAATTTTAAGTTAAATGTATGAATTTACTCAAATATATAAGTTTTGCTTTACTTAAACTGAATTTCTTAACTTAAACATATATATTACTGATATATGCTTATAGATTATAGCTTTGCAAAGTACTGCAGTTCATTTGACCTGAAAATGTGCAGAGATTCCCAGCCTCCTCTAGCAGCTCCTCTCATTCCATTCAAATAGTGTAATAAGACAATCCATTAAACATTTATCTTTGCATTAATTCATTTTTAATATTAGCCGTCAGCTCCTGATATGGGGAGAATGGAATACAAATTCATATGCACGTCAGGCTTTGCAGATGAGCTAAACCTTCTATGGCATGTTAAAAAGATCCCGGACATTCTTGGAAAACACGTGCAATATAATGCATTTTAAATGAATTTCTGCATCATTCATTTCTTAGATAGTTCAGAAACTTTTAATTGGGCTCTTAATAAAACTTTGAGATGATGAGACTGTTCCCACCAGTGGCACTCCTAATGTAACGGGATACACGGGGGGCAGGAAGTAACCACGGGCTGGAATTCCCCCTTATCAGGGCTTGGACAGGAAACTAGAAAGCAAGTCTGCAAGTCTGTTACTTAGCAAGCACTTTTCTGCAAAGCGATTTTAACAGTGTTGTGACAACTGTTTAACTATTTAAGTGTTTCTTGAAAACTCCCTTTCATTCAGTCGCTGTTGGTCAGCAGATCCTCATTCATAAATGATGTGCCATGTTCATTCGCTTCATTCACAGTCAACATGTCACATTCAGTGCTTCTCCACTCGCTCATTTGTTCAGACTCATTCAGTAAAGTTAAGCAAAGGCAGGCATGCGGGTATTTATTCAAATATTCAAAATATATTATATTCAAAACTTGTTATATTTTTTTTTTTTGCATTCAACGAAAACTAGAAAATTAAAAATCCTGCACATTACTCGAGTTTGCATAATCACAAAAAATAGTTTAATGAGCAATGTTTCTGTCAATCAAAATTCCTCAGGCTTGCATTCAACATATAAAATGTTTTCTTTTTTATTATTTTTACTTGTTACTGATTATTTTTTCTAGGCTCTTAAAAACATGAAATTAATTATTTTTTCTCTTTTCTCACAGGATAATCACAGTGCTTGAGACTGTGAATTTCCATCAACATAGATTCCCATAGAATGATTAGTCACATGACATTTACTGCACAGGTGATTGACTCAGGTGACTGGTTCTCTTTAGTTCCATAAGCAACTATTTTGCGGTATATTTAGCCTGAACCACCTAACGTACAGACTTTTTTTTTTTTTTAATAGAAATTTTGGTAACAGGTATAGGGAACACATATTTACTAATTTACATATTTACATACTCCTAATTTACTGCTAATTAATAGTTAGTTGTTAAGTTTCAGGTATTGGGTAGGATTAATCATGTAGAATATGGTCATGCAGAATAAGGCATTAATATATGCTTAATAAGAACTAATAAATAGCCAATATTCTAGTAATATGCGTGCTAATAAGCTACTAAAGACTAAAGACCTTAAAATAAAGTGTTACCGACATTTTGTTTTGTGGATAATTTCAACTTTTGTTTTTATAAAATTCATACTTAAGCCCCTAAAGGGACATGTTGATGGAAAAAAATGAGATGGTAGGAACAGGGGCGCCGCTAAGGGGGGAAAGTTATGACGATTCTAAGGGCCCATGCACTTTTGGGGCCCCCAGAGATCGGTTTTATTAGTAGTAATAGTACTAGTAGTAATTTAATAGAAATGATAAATGTATAATCTACCAAAGAATTACAAATAAAACAAAATTATGGCTTATTTCTGCATGATCCCCCCCATTCACTGCATGGTTCCGTCCCGACCTACGTAGTCTAGAGCAGTGTTTCCCAACCCAACCACTGTGCACCACTCACTAATGTGCCGAGACAGCTTGTCAGCTGTGTCGTGGAAAATGATACAATTCCTAAAAATAAATGCTACAAATAAGAATCATCGCGCTGTGCGGACAACACATTGTATCTCTATATTTACTTCATTGTTTTATAAAATTAATGCTATTGGTCGGTCATCCTTTATGTCCAGGTGCGTTCACGCCGCCTCGTAATTCCTGTAGTTACGAGATTCTAGCTTATAAAAAGCGTTCACGTCCTCGTAGAGCTCGTAATTACAGCTTGTAAGCTGGGAGTTTTCTGAAAGCTCCCAGATGTACCACGTGGCCGATGTACCACCTGACCGCTGTAGATTGATTTATTAGGTGTTGATAGTTGTGCCATGGAAACGCATAATTCCCAGTCCAACAGGTCTGAACAGCTCAGAATATAACGTCATGTGTTGTCATTTCAAGATTCTGGTAAATACGAGGTGACGTGAATGCAGCTTCTGTATGTGGGTTTTACAAATATTTAACCAATAAAAAGCATTTAAAAGAAACATCGTAACTCCATTGGCTCCTCAAACTGTCAGTCAAATCTCATATAACTCCGCCACGCCCGTGTATAGTTTGGAGTCTGAGATCTCTGCTTCAGTGCAAGGGTAAATAAAGAACTGATATTTACGTAAGTACAGTGTTTTCTTTACTCAAGAGACACTTTGACCATAAAGGCTAATGTTTTTGGCATTTTGTATGTCTTTGTCGTCTAGTTGAATCATTGAATCAGTTGAATCAAAAATCACTGTTTTAAATGTCCTGTGCATAGCGCTTCATCATTAGATTTTATTCATGAGATTTCAACCAGACTGAGCGCTACAATAAACTTTATATACTGTATGATGATGAAAACATAATGGATGTACTACCTCAGATGCGACTGTTTCAGTGAGAGACAAAATATCTGGTCAAAAACCTCATAACTCAATTTGAGCTTGATTTTCATAAATGTTAATATTATGACATGCAAGTCTGCTATATAATAGCTATATAAAGCCACAATACCAACTTCGATGACAGTGTTTAATTAAGTATGAGGTGTAAATTTAAAGCAACGATAATTCGTTATGTAATTGTATATGTAGGCTAATTGTAACATCATACTTGACCTTATTGTGTTCTTACCTGACTCAAGCTCAAGTTAAGCATTAACTTGAGTATATGTGAGTACTACTTTTAATATAATATTTGTATATGCCGTTTGAAGCAATGCATGTTTGTGCAGTTTTGTTATATTTTTATAGTGGTGTTGGGAAACACTGGCCTAGAGTCACTGAGTGAGATCTCTCGGAGAGAAAAGAAAGGTATATGTTTATTCACTGAGCTTCCTTTGCTGTAAAGTTATCTCTAGTTGTCTCTAGTGTCTAATTGATTATTAAAAGTCAGTGTAGCCTATTGCATTTTGCACTTAGTTCATGTTTAATATGATGTATGTTTAACCATTGTTTAAGAATGTTGCATTTTCTATGAATATCTGATTACTGTACAGGTGCTGGTCATATAATTAGAATGTCATCAAAAAATGTATTTATTTGACTAATTCCATTAAAAAAGTGAAACTTGTATATTATATTCATTCATTATCAATCATCAATTTTGATGATTATAACTGACAACTAAGGAAAATCCCAAATTCAGTATCTCAGAAAATTAGAATATTACTTAAGAGCAATACAAAGAAAGGATTTTTAGAAATTTTGGCCAACTGAAAAGTATGAACATGAAAAGTATGAGCATGTACAGCAGTCAATACTTAGTTGGGTCTCCTTTTGCCTGAATTACTGCAGCAATGCGGCGTGGCACTGCTCAGGTGATATAAGAGCCCAGGTTGCTCTGAAAGTGGCCTTCAGCTCTTCTGCATTGTTGGGTCTGGCATATCGTATCTTCCTCTTCACAATACCCAATAGATTTTCAATACCTTTTTTAAGGTCAGGCGAGTTTGCTGGCCAGTTAAGAACAGGGATACCATGGTCCTTAAACTAGGTACTGGTAGCTTTGGCACTGTGTGCAGGTGCCAAATCCTGTTGGAAAATGAAATCTGCATTTCCATAAAGTTGATTAGCAGCAGGAAGCATGAAGTGCTCGAAAGCTTCCTGGTATATGGCTGTGTTGACCTTGGACCTCAGAAAACACAGTGGACCAACACCAGCAGATGACATGGCAAACCAAACCATCACTGACTGTGGAAAATTTACACTGGACCTCAAGCAACGTGGATTGTGTGCCTCTTCTCTCTTCCTCCAGACTCTGGGACCCTGTTTTCCAAAGGAAATGCAAAATTTACTTTCATCAGAGAACATAACTATGGAAGTAAAATAATGCCAAATGTTTTTGAAATAAAAAGCTTGTTGAATTGCACTATTTGAAAAAAAATATGCATTACATTAGCTGTACTTGCATTTAGATGCACTGTATTTTTAAGGCTTGCATTTTTATGGGCTGAAATTCAACATGGTCGTATATTTAGGCTGTGAATATTTCAATTAAAAATATTTCACACACATTTTCATTATTAAAAATTCAATAATTCATATTCACCTTTTAGATTTCACTTCCAAGATATTTATTCTGTTTAAAAATACAACCTATAAAATTCAACTAGCAATTTTCAGTCCATTTTATTTCGCTTTACAAATTCGCTTCCACAAATTCAGTGGCTCAAATTCGGCAGAAAATTCAACATTTCACATCCGGGAACTGCAGGAAGAGCAGTAGAGTGCCGATGCATCATCTCTATCTGCTGTTGGTCTTCTTCACCAGCAGGTGCCGCTAGCGGCTGTTTAAGACGAGATCACGGCTAGTAAGTCATCATTCATTCATAAAAACAGATTTACAGAATTAGAGCAAGCGGTAAGTGAATGTGTGATGATTATCAGGGCCAGTATAAATGCAGAAAAGCTGATAAAGACACAAAAGCTGCATTTATGTTTAATTCAGTGTCTTTACACTTACTTTCCCTGTGTAGCTACAGCTTTCTCTCCAGTGAACAAGATAACGTTATTGCCCGATGCTGGTGTATAGATCAAACCAGTGTTAATTTTGACAGCAAATTTTGATTTAGTTTTAGTCATAGTCTTTTGACTAAAATGCCATTTAGTTTTAGTCATATTTTAGTCATTGGAAATTGTTTTAGTTTTAGTCTAGTTTTAGTCGACTAAATATCATAAGATTTTAGTCGACTAAATCTACAGTAGAATTAGTCGACTAAAATCTAATTTAGTTAAATTGTAAGCATTAAGCATTTCCAATAAAAATGCTTCTACAGATCCAATACACTGATATAGGTACATCTGATATTCCCCAAACTGTTTATGTTCACCCAACTGTACTTTGCTCACCAAAGCGGACGGTTTTTGACCGTTCAAGTACAAAAACACGTGAAAGAGCAAAATTCAGTACTTTTCAGGGATTGACACACTTATCATTGAGGTAGGCTACTATTATAGATTTCATTTAAAAAAAAAAATTAGATTTGATTTTTAGTTTTTCCTGCTTTCATTGTAATTTTAGTTAAAAGTTTTAGTAATTTTTTGTTTATGTCTTTTAGATTTTGCTTTTAAATGTCTAACTTTTTATTTTTTGTTTATTTTAATACCTCAGGTTAAGCTAAAGCTTAGAAACTATTAAGTTTACATTTTTATAAGTTTACATTTTTATATATTTATCTTTTATTTCAGTTAATGTTTATTTAAAGTAATGAAGATTTCTTTGGTTTTAGGTTTAGTTAACTATAATAACTACTTTAATAACTATAATACTTGTAAAATATATTGAATAATGTGTCAAATAATGTTCTTAGTCTTTCCTTCCTGTGACAGAAGATACAGTAGTTTACTATGAATTAAACAGAAAATAAATTAAATACAGTTTATTGTTTAAACAAAATAACAATAATGACCAGGAAAAAAATAATAATTATAAACCATCCCGAAATACACCGTGACTCTTATTCTGAAATGTCTGCAGTCTGCACTGTAGCAGGCTGCTCATGAGGGAGATAAATATGCATTCTTTCAACCGTCTAAAACATGCTACCATATAAACATCGTGTAGTAAACATTGTCATAATTCATCAACATTAGCTTATAAGCAATCGGATGGCATAAATGTGCGCTATTCATTAATTGCGCAGCAGTCAGATGTGCTGCTGCACGAGCCTGTAGAGCGCGCAACAGCGCCGCGTTTCCCGCGGTTAGATCAGCACATTACAGTTCAAATGTGCGCATCTTCCACACAGGAAAGCAGTCCTGACTGGATATCTTCCCAAATCGTCCCTCTCTTTCATTTTCGTCTCGTTTTTATTCGTTGACGAAAATTAGAGTAGATTTTAGTCATAGTTTTAGTCATTCAAAACGCATTTTTATTTAGTCATCGTCTCGTTTTCGTCCGTGAAAAAATGTTGTTGACGAAAATTATGACGAAAATTATTCGTCAACGAAATTAACACCGGATCAAACGTTAAATCTGAGATAGACATATATTTCTCTCTGTTGTTTAGTTTCCTTAACTTTATATCGCAGCGCTGTGTTGTAATACTAGGGCTTCCCTCATCCGTCATAGCTGCCATCAGGACATATAAACTCTTAACACAGCTTAATGGACTCGTACAGTGATATAAAAGACCAAACTCGCACCTCATTTGTGATGTAGGTTAGACTATATAGGCTCCAAGAAAGCAGATACTGGCATTAAGTTGATTTGACGCTGAACGTTTGATTATGATATTCGCAAATTTAGGGACTGTCTCTAAAGTTACAACATTATGTATTCACGTTTCTACCTTCAATAGCGTTTAAAGAGAATGACTTAGTCACAAAACCAACTGTAAATTGTTCATCTAGGTGTCAGGTATAATGCAAACCTTTTAGATTTTTGATGTTTATTAAAAAAAAAAGGTAACACTTTATATTAAATAGTTGATATGAACGAACAATGAACTGCACTTCTACAGCACTTACTAATCTTTGTTAATGTTAATTCCAGCATTTACTAATACATTATTAAAATCAAGAGTTGTATTTGTCAACTTTAGTTAATGCACAGTGAAGTAACATGAACAATGAACTGCTGTATTTTTATTAACGTTAACAAAGATTAACAAATACAACAACAAATGTGTTGCTCATGGATAGTTCACATTAGTTAATACATTATGAACCTTACTGTAAAGTGTTTCCAAATAAACTGTCAAGTAATATGTAAAGATTGCTATGTATTTCACTACTGTATTGGATCATACAAAAAAATGCCATAATTTAAAGCTCAATAGCATTTGATGAGAATGATTTACAATCACCAAAACTACCTGTGAAGTGTTCATCTATAGGTGCCAGGTCGAAGAGTGATGCACCCTTCTCTCTCTCTCTCTCTCTCTCTCTCTCTCTCTCTCTCTCTCTCTCTCTCTCTCTCACACACACACACACATACACACACACACATATTCAAACACACTCAACTCAAAGTACATGCACATATACTTTTTCTTTTTTTTACACATTCATCACACAATTAGTTCTACTTAGTTAATTTTATTTCTAAATTTAATTTAAAATTTGTATAAGCAGGATAATCTATCTATCTATTAGTAATTTAATTAGATAATTTATCTATCTATCAGGTAAAATAAAAAATGAACAAAGTAAAAAAAAAATTGTGTGATAAACGTGTAAAAAAAAAAAAAGAAATAGTATATATGCATGTACTTTGAGTGGGGTGTGTTTGAATATGTATATGTGCATGTGTGTCTACAAGAGTTTGGTAGAAGGTAGAAACGTGAATACAGAATGTCGTAACTTTAGAGACGGTCCCTAAATTTGCGAATATCATAATCAAACGTTCAGCGTAAAATCAACTTTATGCCAGTATCTGCTTTCTTGGAGCCTATATAGTCTAACCTACATCACAAATGAGGTGCGAGTTTGGTCTTTTATATCACTGTACGAGTCCATTAAGCTGTGTTAAGAGTTTATATGTCCTGATGGCAGCTATGACGGATGAGGGAAGCCCTAGTATTACAACACAGCGCTGCGATACAAAGTTAAGGAAACTAAACAACAGAGAGAAATATATGTCTATCTCAGATTTAACGTTTGATCTATACACCAGCATCGGGCAATAACGTTATCTTGTTCACTGTAGAGAAAGCTGTAGCTACACAGGGAAAGTAAGTGTAAAGACACTGAATTAAACATAAATGCAGCTTTTGTGTCTTTATCAGCTTTTCTGCATTTATACTGGCCCTGATAATCATCACACATTCACTTACCGCTTGCTCTAATTCTGTAAATCCGTTTTTATGAATGAATGATGACTTACTAGCGTTGCTTTGGTCTTCCTAAACAGCCGCTAGCGGCACCTGCTGGTGAAGAAGACCAACAGCAGATAGAGATGATGCATCGGCACTCTACTGCTCTTCCTGCAGTTCCCGGATGTGAAATGTTGAATTTTCTGCCGAATTTGAGCCACTGAATTTGTGGAAGCGAATTTGTAAAGTGAAATAAAATGGACTGAAAATTGCTAGTCGAATTTTATAGGTTGTATTTTTAAACAGAATAAATATCTTGGAAGTGAAATTTGAAATGTGAATATGAATTATTTAATTTTTAATAATGAAAATGTGTGTGAAATATTTTTAATTGAAATATTCACAGCTTAAATATACGACTGTGTTGAATTTCATCCCATAAAAATGCAAGCCTTAAAAATACAGTGCATCTAAATGCAAGTACAGCTAATGTAATGCATATTTTTTTTTCAGTTAGAGCAATTCAACAAGCTTTTTATTTCAAAAACATTTGGCATTAATTTACTTCCATACATAACTTTGGACCACTCAGCAGCAGTCCAGTCCTTTTTGTCTTTAGCCCAGGTGAGACGCTTCTGACGCTGTCTGTTGTTCAAGAGTGGCTTGACACAAGGAATGCGACAGCTGAAACCCATGTCTTGCATATGTCTGTGCGTAGTGGTTCTTGAAGCACTGACTCCAGCTGCAGTCCACTCTTTGTGAATCTCCCCCACATTTATGAATGGGTTTTGTTTCACAATCCTCTCCAGGGTGCAGTTATCCCTATTGCTTGTACACTTTTTTTCTACCACATCTTTTCCTTCCCTTCGCCTCTCTATTAATGTGCTTGAACACAGAGCTCTGTGAACAGCCAGCCTCTTTTGCAATGACCTTTTGTGTCTTGCCCTCCTTGTGCAAGGTGTCAATGGTCGTCTTTTGGGACAACTGTCAAATCAGCAGTCTTCCCCATGATTGTGTAGCCTACAGAACTAGACTGAGAGACCATTTAAAGGCCTTTGCAGGTGTTTTGAGTTAATTAGCTGATTAGAGTGTGACATCAGGTGTCTTCAATATTGAACCTTTTCACAATATTCTAATTTTCTGAGATACTGAATTTGGGATTTTCCTTAGTTGTCAGTTATAATCATTAAAATTACAAGAAATAAACATTTGAAATATTCCAGTCTGTGTGTAATGAATGAATATAATATACAAGTTTCACTTTTTGAATGGAATTAGTGAAATAAATCAACTTTTTGATGATATTCTAATTATATGACCAGCACTTGTACTGTATTTGTCTAAATACATTTACATTTGAATAATAAATCATCTGCTAGCTACAGCCATGGTAGGTCTCTGATTAAATACTGATTCCTAGTGGTCAAAACCAATAGCAAAAGTAATAGGTCAGTATTAGTAAATGTAGACAAAGATTTTGGTTGGCTTGTATGTTTGGTGCGGAATGGGTGTGGTAGGGGGCCCAACCTCATTTTCTTTCATAGGGCCCAAAATTGCTAGCGGCGCCCCTGGGTAGGAAAAATTATGTCAATGCTTTTATGTTCTCTTGTGTTCCCCCGAGAAACTTTGTGTTCCCTCACAAAACTTTTGAGTTCTTTGCAAGCCAAACATAATTTTTTCCTCCTATCTCATTTTTTTTTTTCCATCACCATGTCCCTTTAGGGGCTCTGTTAAAAAGTAAATAAATAAATAAATAAATAAATAAGTAAATAAATAAATAGATAGTAAAATTCCATCAAATTTGAATAATCCGTACATATTATTCTTATTATGAATTAAGAATTTTAATTCAACTAGAAAAAAAAATAGAGCTTAATAAAACATTTTCAATCATAATATTTGCAATTGGTCTTTTTTTTCTTATATCTATTTGTATACATAGTGATTGCTCTTTTCATCTTTGCATAAATGTAATTGTTAGTAATGTTTGATTCTTTATTTTTTAACAGTTTTCTTCTTGCAAGCACTGCCATTTTCTCTTAGCAAATGTAAATCTAGCTTCTTTTTTTTTCTTTTTTTTTAAATAAAGAAAAACACCTTTGTGGCACCTTAGTAAAAAATAAAATGCAAAGAGGGCGGAATGCAAAAATCTGTCCCACACAGACCTCTGCATCTCTTCACAACATACAATCCGAGATGGATGCAACATTCTAGTGAATGAAGGACAAACAAGCAATGAAAGAGATGGAGAAAACAGTAGGAAAATTGGCCTGGGTTGTGGAATATCAGCTTGCTCACAGATCCAGTAGCTGGATTTGACCCAGAGGCTAAAGAATCTAATGAGAGCAATCAGTTCCAGTGGCAGGACGGACTGAACCATCGCCAGTCTGATGCTATGCACCATCTCCTGCCACGGGAAAGCCTGTTACTGCAGAGAGAGGATAGATGGATGGTTCTGGGCAGCCCAAAACCTTCTTAGAGAAGCAATAGTGATTTTTTTGTCTCTCAATAAGCCATTGTGCATCTCCTTTGTGTCTTCTGACAAGAAAGACAAAAAAGAAGCCAGTTTCTAGCTTCAGTACAGATGTCAATTCTTTGTCCGTGTGTCTGTCCGTCTGCCTCTCCTTTTTCACTTTGTTTCTGTCTTTTGGTTTTCTCTCTCTCTCTCTTTATGAAGTTGCCTCTGCTTTATGAGCAGCCCGTGGCTGTTTGTGCTCTCCTCTCCTGCTGGCTCCACAGACATGCTGTCTTTCTGTCTCCTGATCAAGAGCTGCTTCTGAAAGAGAGAGGAAGAAAGGGAAAATGGACTAAAACAGATGCAGACAGTGCAGTAGAGATTTTGAATTTGTACTGTGGACGAATATAACCTGAAAGTCTTCAAACGGTGGATTAGGAGCACATCTTGTCGAGCTCTCGCAGCTATATCGTTCTCCTGAGTCATTCCGAGACAGAAATACACAAGTCCCTGTCCCGCCTGTCATGAGATCAGCAAAAATGTCTGGATATAGTTCAGCTCTGTTATTGCCTAGAGTGAGATGGAATTTGATTGGCCGGTGCTGCACAGTTAATAGCAGTTAACATTATAGCAACTTTATATAACAAATAGAATGTTAAATTTTTCAGATTTTTGACCATGTAAAGGCTGATTTATACTTCAGCGTCGGACCTACGCCCGAGCCTCTGCGCCGTAGGCTATGCGTCTGTTTTCATTTATACTTCTGTGTAGCTGTCCGCGTCGACGTGCATGCAGACCACTAGGAGGCGGTGTCCGCGGTCATGTTGAGTATCAAAACAAAAGCCGAAGAAGAAGCAGCTCATCATGTACGTTGTCAGAGAAGCTTTCAAACAGAAACGGCAGAGAAGCGGCAAATAGGTAATGACTTTTGTTGCTTGTCGACTTCATGCATCCTCTGAAACAGTGTTTTTTCATTCATAGTGAAGTTGAAAAGTGCTCGCTCTTCTCCGAGTGCTCCGCGCCAGATTTTTTGACCCGAGGGAGGGGTTCTAGCAGACCAATCACAGCGCTTGCGGTCCGAGTAGAATTGACGCGTTGTTACATTTTTTGAAGAGGTGCACGTCAGGCTACGTCGTAGGCTACATGTGCTATGCACAGCCGGGTGTGTCTCATATGTTCTGAAAAGTGAAGCCACGGGCTCTTTGATCGCCCCCTGGAGGCTGGATGCAGTACAGGTCATAAACCCCGCCCTCTCAATGCAGTCGAATGAGACTTCAGTGAAAACTTAAAAATAAATTCTGCTTCAAATAAAACTTTCTGAAAGATGGTTTTGGTCATTTAAGGTAGTTGTTATCACACTGATATATATTCAATTGTTCGTTTTTGTGATGATTTAGATTTTAGCTAGCAATTTGATTCTATAAAAACGGGGCGTGTCGTCATGATTCGAAGTTGATTGACAGGTTGTCTGAGGACTGTCGGAGCTTCGAGGGGAGATTGAAGATGTATTAACTAACTGCTAATTTTCGATTTCTTTGTCATTAACACCAACAAAATGAGTTGTTCAGCAGTAAACTGTACTAACCGACCTACAGGATCTGACGGATCACTGAACTTTTTTTCTGTAACATCAAATGTGGGCGTTATAAGCTAATTAATAAATGTTATTAGTTAAGATAACACACCTAATGTTAACCATGTCGGGAAAAAGCAGGTGATCGTTATCTGGCAGTTACTTATTATTTTTATAAATAATAATTAGCAGGACAAAACTAATGATAGCTTACTCTAATTACAGCAATCGATCTCCTGTAACGTTAGTTGAACTTGATTTAAAATGGCAGGACCGTTTCTGACGATTTAGAGTTGTTTCTAGTGGCATATTATATTGATTTTATCTACTGAATTTGCTGTTTCAAAAATATTATTGCTCTAGAAACAAAATAGCCTATTATTTTATAGGTAGACTTTTAAATTGTGTATAATTTTTATAGTCTATTTAAAATACATGAATGATGACGCAGTCGTCTGGGCGGAAGTTTGATATCGCGACTCCGCCTCCGGCTCAACTGACGATTCCTTCTGCGCATGCCCAGGCTCCAAACTTTTTTTTTTTTGACGTATTGCGTAACGTGTCAGCGCCCATTCATCAGCCCATTTTGGCTTCAGTTCAATACAATGGAAGGAAGCGACGTTGCGTCGTCCATCTTTTTTTACAGTCTATGCGCACAGCCTACGCCATTGCTACGGCGTACACTCGACGCAGAAGTATAAATCAGCCTTAAAACTCACTACCATGATGATTGGGTGTTGATATATGCATTTAGGATGTTCTGAGTGAAGAAAGAAAAAAAAAGCCCACCTCCCAAAAAGTTTCTGGGCAGTACATAAACCATCGTTTGTTTCAGTAATTAAAATAAATAAATAAATTAATGAATTAATACTAATATTTATCAAGGATGCAATAAATTAATCAAAAGTAACAGTAAATACATTGTTTTTATTTTTTGATCAAATGAATGCAGCTTTGGTGAGCATAAGATACCTATTTTTTTTTTATTTTTTACATTTTGTAAATCACCAAACTAATAGCACATCTCTCCTCGTGATTCAATGTATCATTTATGTCCGTAGCAAACACTGTGCATGATGTGTTATGCTCTGAAGTTTAATACTTACAGTATGGTTAGTTGAGTTACCTCTTGGTGCCTTTGCATTTAGCATTTTAAAGATGGACGTGATGCCTGATAACCCTTTTGTATTAAGATCAGGTAAAATGGTTGAATTTTGTTAGCAAATAATAAACAGAACTTTATTTAACATAGCTCAATGCAAATGTAATGGTTTCCCAATAGGGTTTTTTAACCCAGGGTTTTTTTCCCAATATTCCCAATAGGGTTTTTTAACCCAGGCCAGAGATTGAATAATGTGTTTTTTTTTTGTTTTTTTTTTGCAGAATATGATAGGAACAGGATCAAGTTTCTTTTATGTTGTGTTTACATTTATTATTATTATTATTATACTTTATGTTGTTTTTTTATGTATATTTATATTTAAATTGTTCCAGAGTGAAAATGTTATTTTTAATGTTGTTTAATAATATTGTTTTGTCCCAGTATTTTTTCATGAGACCACATAATTGGGTAACAGTATACAGTAGAATATTGTACACTGAATAAACTCATGGAACAAAATGAGTAACGCACTATTAACACCCTAGTAACTACTATTAACTAACTCTGATTAATGACTTAGGTAAGGATTTGACTATGGGCCATTGAGGTGTGCATTATTTTCTAAGAATTAAATGGCCTGGAGTCAATTAACCATCATACAATGGCTATCAACCTCAAGACACTGTTCCAATGTGGTATTTCAAGACATTAGTCAGGTTTTTGTCCTTAAAACACTCTTGTGTGTAGGACTAATTTCTTACGCATCTCATCCAAAGCCTCTGTTGCTAATTCCAAAATGTAATTTTAGAACTAGTAATGGAGGCTTGAGCCTTGATAGCAGAATAAGACAGTTGATACAGTTATTAACGCAGTAGAGAGAGAGAGAGAGAATATACATATGTGAACTAGCCTACCTGAGTCTGTGTTTCTTCACGGCAGCAGTGTCTCTACTAATAGTGAAGCTATAAGTTTATCTACCTCAGGAACTGAAATTCTTTGGCGAAGTGATATGGAACTCCACTCTCATAAGTTTGCTATGAATTAGAATTTACTACAATGGCAAAAGCTGTTTTGAATCACTTTTATGCTTTCTGAGGTCAAAAAGTCATGTGGGGGCCCTAGAATATTTCCTTATGGGGGGCCTTTGGGCCAAAATGTAGAGAACCACGTTATCTTCAGGAAATACACTGTATTTTAATATGCTATGGTCTTTTAATATTTTAATGCTATTTTGAAGATGCATTGAATCCATGCAAGAAACAGGCATGAACCTTATTATGAGCATTTCACATATCTCCCTTTTATAAGTGGCCTTGTTTTTCAGCTATTTGCTGCATTTGTTTTTTTGTGCGCAGTTTCATTCAGTGTTGTTAAGGCTGAAGGGCTGAGTATTGGTGATAGTATAGATGAGAGCGCTTACACTGAATGATCTGACATTGCAAGGCTCCAAATGAGCTTTCTTTGTGTTGTGGTGAAAAGAGACCAACAAGAAATAAAGAGCAGAGAGAAAAGCACCTGAAAGTGAAAAGCGAAAATGTTTCCTTGGCAGGTGACCCTTGTAAAGAGTGGTCTTCTTGTTTCAGAGGAATGCCAGGAGAGAAGACGAGTGAAAAACAGACAGCTCTTTGTGAGTAGCCCTCTCTGTTTTCTGCCGAGATAAGAAGCGAAGAGAGAAAAGCAAACCTGTGCATCTCGCCCTTTGCGTGTCTGGCCCAGCAAGAGATAAAAAGAAAAAGAGGTGAGGGTTTTTCTTGGCCTCACCTAGCAGAGTCGCTCTCGGGAACCTCAGCGCACCCACGGAGCCGTCTGACACCTCGGCTGAGATATGGAGGCTGACAGGAAGAGCTTCGGGGCGACTTCCTGCTGAGACGGAATCCGGCAACTTCAACATGACACGTGGGAAAGCTAATTTAGCAGCGACTGAGTGATGGGTCGCACTGGTGGCTTACAGCCGCGTTGGCTTACTTATTTAAACAGCAAGACAAAAGCTGCCGCTGCTGCTTTTTTATGGCCTTGACAGAAAGTGATTAAGAAGAGGGTGAAAGCTCCACAACTTTTCAGAGTTTCGTGTCGGCGTAATTGGTGTCGCAGAGTTGCCGAATCACATGGCAGATGTCTGATTGTGTCTCTTTTTGAATAACCGAGCTAATGAGTGTGTTCATGAGTTCAAGTTCATGGCAGGCTGACATAAGCCTATGCATATTTAAATGATGTAGCCCTCAGTGTATGCTTAATTGGAAACCCATTTGTACCAGTAAAGTGGCATGATGGAGCTGTTGTACAGATGTTCTCATGTTTGTTACATGATCTGCCAGACAGATTATACAATGTTGACTGTAAACTAAAAGGAAAAGCTACTTTTATTAATTAATTTTTTGCCACTTTATCCATTTGCATCTATAGATTTCAAAATAAGTTTTTCAAAAGAGACACCCAAAATCGCCTCTGTGTCAGAACAATGAAACAGGAATTCTGAACCTGACTTCATCCGATGTTCAATGTTAGTGCATTTTTAAGTAAATAATGCCTCATTTGCATATTTAAACATAACATTTTAGAAAACTTGTAATACAAAAAATGTTTGCAATTCTTATTGTAATCAATCCACTGGGGAAGTATAATGATAACTATTAGTTCTTTTTTTTTTTTTTACCCTATTCACCTGCAGTGTCTCACCCTAAATCAACAACTCACTGTTTCAGCAATTTAATTAGTTGTAGTCAGTCAAATTTTTATTTAATATAAAAATGAAAGTACTTTAAAGGTCCACTCAGGGAGAAAATATATATTTTATATTAGTGCTATAGGCGACAAAGTTACACTAATAGGTGGTGACAAGTGACGACAATCTTTAAAAGTGAGTCATTTGAATCACTCACTCAACCAATTTATTCAAAAACACTGATTCATTCAGGAATTAAACAAGTGACCAGCTGCGTCTGAAATCGCATACTCTCGAGTAGATACTTATTTGGAATAAGTACTTTGGGAGCACTAAAAAAGTACTATATATGAACATATAGTATGAATGAAATCTGGATGTACTACATTCGCCATGTTGTCATTATCATGTGACCTACCAGTGTCAGTTGCGTCTGCCATTCACAAATCCTCTCCAATGTGCGCATGGGATAGTAAAGTCTCTATTGGTCTATTGTTATGCACACTTCAGAATCTCTCCGGAAGAAGTAGGTTATCTGGGTAATTTTTACCTACTCTTTTATTGGTACTGTGAATTCATGCTACTTCTTTTGTCACATACTGTTTTATGCCTACTATATAGTAGGGACATATGTGATTTTGGATGCAGCCACTGTCTTCATGACTGAGTTACTGAATCATTCGCTCAAGCTGTTTTTTTTTTTTTTTTTCAAAACGCCAAAACATTCGGAAGATTCCTAGGAGTTTCTGCTGTGGCTAGAACTGTTATAAAATCATATGCGGTTGTGCCGATCTGTCTAGTAATCAACTATATGTATATAGTTTCAGTGGCGTGCAGTGGTGTTCTGAAATGAGGAGGCACTTTTTTTTTTTTTTTTTTTTTTATGAATCAGTGTAAATTAATGTGCATTACTCTTAAAGTTGACACATCTTCCTTGTTAAATGAACATTACAGTACATCAAAAAAAAAAAAAAGAAAACAAATACAATTCTATTTTGTAATTTTACATTAACAATGTAATATTCTATTTATCAAAACCAAGTCAATCTCATCAAGTTAGTATTTTAAGCATTTCTTCATTCATTCCAAAATAATAACTAAAGGCAATAATAATTTAAATTAAATTATTATTTATATTTTATTTGTGTATTGTGGTTTTTATTTTTAATTGTCAACCTAGGATATTTTGGATCATCAGTCATGCTCCGTAAACACCGTCTGTCACAGACACGAATTGTATTTTTAATTTCACCAAGCTGATTGCACTAAAAACCCTGCAGTCATCATGCTTTCAGTCCATTTCAGTCGTGACATAAAGCAGTGATATCTAACTGGGTGATCTGTTTACTTACTTTTCAATTAGTCTTCCGATTGACGCCATCATTTGTTCAGTCAAACTGACGCGCGGAACGCTCACGTCAACAAGAGGCGGGAATTATCGCACAAACCAATCATATCCAATCTTAATTACATTAAGATTGGAAAATTACATCCAATGATAGCGCAATGGAGACATTGCCTCCTCTCACGTGACTTTCCCCCATTCATTCTCAATTACCCCCCACAAAACCCACCGCACGCCGGGGGTCTGCTGATTTTATATAGTTTTCTGTGGGAGGAAAGGGAGGCATGACTCGCCTGTGTAACTCTACCTGCGGGTGTCGCTGTTGGGCAGTGTTCCTTAAGAAATACGTGTGAATTGCGCTCTTTTTAATGTCATAATTTGTAATATTTGTGTTGTTTTATATGTAATATGTATTATTTTCTCATCCTATTTTTTTGAGGAGGCACTGCCTCCCTTGCCTACTCGGAGGAAATGCCCCTGTATAGTTTTTGTTTACTTATATAGTATTGTTTACTAGACAGATTAGCTACTGTCCTGCTGTTATAATGCTAGTTAATAGCATCACTACTTTTATTTAGTTGCTTCTTAACTTCATTTTTTCTTTCTGTATTTTCACTATCACTTTCTCCAAATACTACATTCCCTGTCTCTCTGCCCTCTCTCTAGATTTTCCACAGAAATTCACAGAGTTGCTTAAATAATTAAATTGAAAGTGTCTGGAATCTAATGTTTGGGAGGAGAGAGTGGGAGAGAATGTGGATTCAGACAGAGGTTAAAAATCCATCACATCTCTGGCCAGGCTAATATGACACACTGAAATATACTGTAGTTAGTAGCCATGGCATCCAAAACACACAACAGCCACAATCCCACACTGCTTCCCATTTCCTCTCTCCAGCATCTCTTACTGTTTAATGGAGCGTCGTTCAATCGACGGTCAAAAGCCACACTCTGAAGTGCTCCTCCAATTTGCTGGAACTGCAATCATTGCAGGCCAATTGGCGCAGATTTGATTAATAGGCGTATGCATCGGGCCATGGGTTTGGGACCCACACTCATTGAGAAGGCCTAAACAGGTCATATCCTGATGAAACTCGATCTTTTGAGATTTAAGAGTTCATTGTTTTATGAAAAAATGCTGCATTGATTCTCACTCTAAAACTACTTGCGGTTTAGAGCAGTCGTATGACTTTTTAATGCATATACTTTAAGAATTTGTTTGTTAAATGTGTTTCCTTTATAGTTTGTCTGTTTAACTGAAACAAAAATGCAAATTTTGGATATTTCATTCACTTTTTTATGGATATCCCAAAAAAGTGGACTCTAAATGACTTTATTATCACTGTTTAGTTTATTTCCCTCCTTAATGTAGCATTTTAATTTTTACTGGACTCAACAAAGCAGACCAGTAAACTGTGAAATGATATCTAATACTCTCACCTTCTCAAAATTACAAAAGATTGATGTACAATGAAATGATAAATCCAGCCAATTTGTTTTTTCTTGTGCTTCGGGATGTTTGTGCCACTGCCAGAGAGGAGATGATATTTTTCCATTGTCAACACAGTATTATCACCATGGAATTAAATTTATGGAGGAAAAGATAAATGCCGTTTGACGGCGTGTGTTGCGCGTGAGGCACCTGTCAGATCTTCACAGAAAGCTTGGCTCAGATTTCAGAACAATGGCATGCAATCTGTTAAATTATCTCCAAAATGTCATGGCCCTGGGAGCGAACTAGAACAGTGATTTCCTTTCAATAACGCAAGAATCTGTCAACGTTTTGATTAAATTTCCATCTTTTTTTCTCTCGCTTTGATTTATATTCCAGACAGAACAAAAATAAATCGTCTCTCAAAGAGTAAAACAGTCCAAGCAATCAAGCTATGTCTTCAGTGTCTCTTCAGAGTTTTTTTAACTCAACATTGTTACAGTGCAGGTCTCAGCCCCTTTGTACGCTTATTTCTGACTGCTTTTCAGAGAGTGTGTGACGGTTTTACTAATAGCGGCCCCAGGGTGCCTCCGTATCTATCACAACAAAGCAAAACAAATGTCGATTACTTCAGCCCTCGAGGGGGGCATTTAGACTGACACTGTTAACTTGCCAACAGCTTTTCACTAATAACTAATTTCTTCTTTGAGGAAATGACTTTGAAAATACCACTATATGTGCACTAATACTAGATGGTTACAATTGTAGTGATGCAATGCAGAGTAAAACTAAGACATTTTGAATTTATTCTTGTAGTTCAGATTCAAAGTGGAGGAAACAACATCTTCTGTTAGTCCAGGGGTACAGATTTCATTTAGGTCTATATATGTTTTTTGGTAACGATTTGTTTTGTTGGTCCACTTTAGAATGTCTGTTTTTTATTAATAAATTGCAATTTCAGCCTTACTCCAGTCTGCAGTGTCACATGATGGTTCTTATTATTGTTTTTTCTGCTTAATATGAAAATTTGCTGTAGATAAAAAGTAGCCTTTGGCTAAATATGGTGTAATTTATGTTAAAAATTGTACATGGTCCCTTTTCAAACAAACAAACAAACAAACAAACAAACAAACAAACAAACAAACAAACAAACAAACAAACAAACAAACAAACAAACAAACAAACAAACAATTTATGGAAACTGTGATACAATATTTTAGGATTCTTTGATGAATAGAAAGTTTAAAAGAACAACATTCATTTGAAATAGAAATCATTTGTAACATTATAAATGTCTTTACTCTCAATGTTAAACAAATGAAGTGTCCTTTGCTGCATAAAAGTGTTTTATTATTTATTTATTTTTAAAAATCACACTTACCCCAAACATTTGAATGCAGTAGTTGCTCCTGACTGTGATAAGCCTTTTAATAAGCCTTTTAAGCTTTACACCGATCAGGCATAACATTATGACCACCTTCCTAATATTGTGTTGGTCTCCCTTTTGCTGCAAAAACAGCCCTGACCCGTCGAGGCATGGACTCCACTAGACCCCTGAAGGTGTGCTGTGGTATCTGCACCAAGATGTTTGCAGCAGATCCTTTAAGTCCTGTAAGTTGCGAGGTGAGTCCTCCATGGATCGGACTTGTTTGTTCAGAACATCCCACAGATGCTCGATTGGATTGAGATCTGGGGAATTTGGAGGCCAAATCAACACCTCAAACTCGTTTTTGTGCTCCTCAAACCATTCCTCAGCCATTTTTGTTTTGTAGCAGGGCACATTATCCTGCTGAAAGAGGCCACAGCCACCAGGGAATACCGTTTCCATGAAAGGGTGTACATGGTCTGCAACAGTGCTTATGTAGGTGGTACGTGTCAAAGTAACATCCACATGGATGGCAGGACCCAAGGTTTCCCAGCAGAACATTGCCCAAAGCATCACACTGCCTCCACCGGCTGCCTTCTTCCCATAGTGCATCCTGGTGCCATGTGTTCCCCAGGTAAGTGACGCACACACACCTGGCCGTCCACGTGATTTAAAAGAAAATGTGATTCATCAGACCAGGCCACCTTCTTCCATTGCTCCGTGGTCCAGTTCTGATGCTCACATGCCCACAGTTAGTGCTTTAGGTGGTGGACAGGGGTCAGCATGGGCACCCTGACTGGTCTGCAGCTATGCAGCTCCATACGCAACAAACTGCGATGCACCATGTATTCTGACACCTTTCTATCAGAACAAGCATTAACTTCTTGAGCAGTTTGAGCTACAGTAGCTCGTCTGTTGGATCGGACCACAAGGGTCAGCCTTTGCTCCCCACGTGCATCAGTGAGCCTTGGCCGCCCATGACCCTGTTGCCGGTTCACCACTGTTCCTTCCTTGGACCACTTTTGATAGTTACTGACCACTGCAGACCGGGAACACCCCACAAGAGCAGCAGTTTTGGAGATGCTCTGACCCAGTCGTCTAGCCATCACAATTTGGTACTTGTCAAACTCGCTCAAATCCTTACGCTTGCCCATTTTTCCTGCTTCTAACACATCAACTTTGAGGACAAAATGTTCACTTGCTGCCTAATATATCCCACCCACTAACAGGTGCCGTGATGAAGAGATAATCAGTGTAGTTCACTTAACCTGTCTGTGGTCATAATGTTTTGCCTGATCAGTGTATATTCTAATAGCTGAACACATGCAGACGCACTTTTGGAAGATGTTGCATTATTCAGCTTTGATTGACAGGCTGACATTGGTTGAGAGAAACATAGAATGCTACCTTAGAACCGGGTTACACTTTATTTTAGGGTACCGTAGTTACATTGTAATTACTCAAATAAGTATTGAGTACAATTAATTAACTACATGTACTTACTATAGAGTTAAAGTTAGGGTTTGGTTTAGGGTTAGTTACTTGTAATTATGTATAATTTACTGTTATTACTATATTAAGTGCATGTAGTGATGTGGAAGTACGGCACTTTAAAATAAAGTGTTACCTAGAACTGCCTTAATGTAGTATTTTTGCCTCTGAATGTTGTTTTAGGATATTGTGGAGGAATTTCAGAGAGGAAAAGAAAGTCATGTCTATTCTCAGATCAAACATAAAACAAACACAACAGAACTAGATATAAAGGCTATTCACACCATGTAGCATGTTTAACGGATTTATAGGCCTACTTTTAATAATTTGATACGGTAGCCTACTCCACATAGGAAAAACAGACATGCCAACTAGTTACTGACTTGATGCAGACTAATATACACATAGCTGAAGCGGATTCTTTTGGTATTGGTCTGGAGCGAGATTTATGTACAGTAAATTAAGGAGAAAATAAGTGGGGAGCGCGCTGCAGTTCCATTTTTCACCACAAATTTACATTGGAAAATTGTGGGGCGCTGTAGAGCTGGGCAGGACTCAGCCACTGCCCTGCTTAGTACCATATGCCTGCCAAAGCCACTGAAGAGTGGAGTAATGATGCTGAAATTTAGCTTTGCAATCATAGGAATTAAATTAAGGCCTGAGGATGCCGTATACAACAAAGAGAAGTTAATGGATCATTCATCTTTCAATGCATATGAAGGATCTCTTTACAAATAAAACAGTTTGAATATGCAAAAAGGATATTGAAATTTAAGAGCTGCAGTGTAATGGAATATTTTCAAGCAATAACAAGTTGTATTACCTAGTTTTAATGTGTTTTTTTTTTTTTTTTTATGTTGACAGATGTATAGTTTCCATTGTATGGAAAATGCATATGCAGTTGTTGAGAGGCAGCGAGGAGTAACAGGTTTATCACATCTGATGTTACGTATAGATTTACAAACCACATAAACCACATGCTGAGGAATCTCCTCTTTCACTTCTCTTACACTTGAGAGCCGCAGGAGACTGATGGGTTGAAGCCATTTCCCAGAATGCATCACAGCTTCCCACACACATTTTTTATCAGCTCTCAGCTTGATTTTCATTGCAGGTTGATCGATGGGATGCACGGGGGTCTGACTGTCTTACATCACTGTGCATCGTCAGCCTGATAGCTGAATCACATTACACTTTGAGTGCATGAGTAAGTCTTTCTGATGTCATTTGTTTGTATATGTTAAAGGAGGATGCAGATGTGACAGTGTTACATCCTTACAGAAGCTTTCCCCTATAGATTTTCCACAGGCACACTATGCATCATCTCACATGTACACACACACTTTCACCCAGTGCTCTTGTTCAAAACCACAATACAGAGTACATTTTGAATCCCAGTGGAGTGGCATAATGGAAAACACACGCCTTCCATGCTAACTCAGAAGTCACGTGTTCAAAGACCACATGCAGACACTGACATGCTCCAGCACACAGAAAACCTGATGCTATTTTCACCATGATAAAAATAACTAGAATCTCAGGTGGTGCAGTAGATATGTGACATATGTTGTGGTATGAAATGCCAACTGAATCCCATCAATACCAGTTCAATATACGCACAGCTGGCTACATTCTAGAAAAATCAATAGTGGCAGCATCCATCCAGTCATATCAAATATTTGTATGACTCCAGAGCACTTCGATATTATAATTGATTGTAAGTGAGACAGAAAACATCGCCAGGTGTTACTTTGGCACCAACGACTATGCCACATGCAAAGACAAAGTCACTTAAATCACCTTTCTTCCCCATTCTGGTGCTTAGTTTGATCTTCAGCATAGACTCTTGTAATATCTATTCAAACAAACCCTGCGTTCCTTTCGGAATGGCTCATCCCTATGCCTCCGGAGTGAGAGCTTCGAAGGGATGAAGGGTGTAGGGGTCAGAAAAACTCTTTTTTTGTTACGCGCTTTTGCGTCATCTTAACGAGACAATCAAGGAAGCGCCTTTGTCGCACATTTTGTACGCTGGTTGACCCCCAAAAAATGCTCTGAGCGATGAGTAGAGTGTGCAAGCTGTGCCTTTTGTTTAATGTTAGTTTATTTATTTATTTATTTATTTTTTGTTTATCGCACCATATTGTATTTGTGTCTATGTATTTGAAACATTTAAATGGACTGATAAAGGGAGCTGTAAAGTACAATGTCGTTTTGACCATAATAATGTCTAACTTGTATAAATATTACAGTGTAGAAAAATACTATACATACATTTATAGGTAAATCGAACTCCGAGCCTCCTGTACCCATTCTGTGACTCGAAACAACTTCCCTGTGCAAAGGATCATGGGGCCCTGAAGTGTCCATCAGTTGTAACCTTTGAAATCCTTCATTCCGAAGGGCCCTTTGAAGTGGCCAGTTTTGAGCACTTCGGTTTGGAACGACCCTTCAATATGGCGGCCATGATTCTTTTCACTCTGAAGTGCCATTAGGAGGGCGATATATCCCGTTAGGAATGCACCATTATTTGTTTTCAGATCCTATGATATTATCTTCCAGGAAGTGGCAGCATTTTGGAAGGAAAAAACAACACATTAGAAGGTATCAGTAATTGATTATGTAGTATTAGTTGGTTGTCTCATTCCATCCTGTACAGAAACTGGTGTGATCAAATCAAAATGGATGGACAAAGGATGGTTAAAACAATATGAAATACTGACTTGTCTACTGCCAGTTCCAAATGTGCAGAAAAACAGCTCATTAAACAGGAAGAAAATAATACATGAAACAATAAACTGTATAATCACAAAATAACAAACAGGAAAAGAATTCAAAATGTAGAACACAATATCTGGTTTGCTGTCTGCTGATGTTCCACAGAAGAACCTGTTTGTCTTAATGTCAGTTTTGCTGTTGTAAGCTTGGCTTAAATATGCCCATGTGTCTATAATCGTGTACCATACTGTATGCATAAAAATCACAGGTCAAACAGTATACCTTTGCTGAATCTTATTATAGAGTTTCTTGATCATATACATTTTTATTTTACTACTTTTTTCAAATGTACTTTAATTTTCAGTTTGTTTTGGTTTAGATTAACATTTAAATGTTGTGTGTAGGCCTGTTTCTCACTTGAACTACAAAAAAAGAATCTGTCACTGGTTAAATATCAACTGTCCAATAGTACTAGTTGTATATATGTTGCAGAAAATGTATTTGATCAGAATAGAAAGCTAATTTTAAATGCACATCAATTGAGAATGAAGCTTTTTGCCCACCAAATGGTGTATTCACAGCAACTACCAGCAGGGGTTGGATTCTTGTGTGAGAAGCGAGCAAATTAACCTGCATCACATGCTATATCGCCATCTGCAGGTCGGATGTATTATTTCACATGACAGGTCAGGTGACTCCACCTTAATGTGCAGATAGTTTAAAGGTCCCGTTTTTTGTGTTTTTTTGAAGCTTTGATTGTGTTTATAGTGTGCAATATAACGTGTTCATGTTTCACGTGTAAAAAAAACCCAGTATTTTTCACATAATTTACTTATCTGTATACCGCTGTTTCCACTGTCATAAAAACGGGCTGATGACTTCCTTGTTCTATGAAGTCCCTCCTTCAGAAACACGTAATGAGTTCTGATTGTGCCAGCGGTTCCTGTGTTGTGATTCGACAGCAGCTTAGCGCTCCTTGCCCGGAAAGGTCACGCCTCTTACCATAACGTGTGCTGCACATAGTTTTACATGTGGATTATTGTGGTGTTGTGCCGAATGAACACAAAAGACAATAATTCCCGAGAGACTGAACTCTTTAATCTCCACAAGCAGCGACAGAAAATGTACAACGTTAGCACTCACTCAGAAGAGTACCTCATACGGAAAACAGCCATATACATAAACATAGTCCCCTCTTGTGGCCATTATGTGCATTGCAGTCCAACAGTATTGCAGTAAGGATACCACAATTATAATTTTCGGGAAATGAGTTAAACATAAATTGTAACCATTGATCTCTATGTACAGCGTCCCTGGGAAGGCCAAACAAAGGTGATTGGACTGCGGGATGAAAATAAGACCGTTTCGACGACATGGCGACAAACACACTCTACAAACGCAACTCTTGCTCTTCTCCGTGGGAGCGCAACAAGACCACGCCCCCTTTTTTGTGTATTTCTGTGGGCGGAGGTTAGTCAAAAAACTGTTTTAGTGATGTCATTAAAGAAGGAAGTAGAGGGATGTAGTCCAAACTGGCCGTTCGATGTAGGCGACTTCTGTTAAATAAAATATCTCGCTTGGCATTGAACTTTGAGCTTTAAAATTTTACAGATTTTATTTATACTCTAACAACAACATTACACACTAACTAAAGTTTGAAACATGGGATCACGAAGAATGGGACCTTTAAAGATCATGAAATCAGTTTTTGTTCTTTGTCATTTTATTTCAGGTTTTTTTCCCTCCGACAAATACTGTTTTTAGTATTGTTCAGTTCATTTATCTTGTGGTAATTATTTTATATCAGTTTTCATGTTTTAGTTGATGATAACCCTGCCTGTTGAGTTATTAAACAGATAGGCCTTCATGTCTCTAATAAATGTGAGATTTCAATGTGATTTTTAAGTAAGAGTGACACATTATGCTTTTGATGTCAACTCAATTTTTTTTGTGTCTGCTCAATGCCACAATGCTGCGGTTTACTTATTTAGCTAATTTGTTCATTTTTGCAGTTTGATTGTGTGAAATATTGCTGCATGATGAGCTTCCCTTACCTTAACAGTGATTTCAGTTTAAAAATAAGTAATTAATAAAATAATACAAGTACTTCATGTTGTCATACCACATGAAGGTCACTTCAAGGTCCCTCAATACCACACATATCACAAAAGAGACCCGCACATAATAACAGTATTTGAAATATACTCTTTCAAAGACCTAAATTGGCATTCATGACCATATGGTTAACTAATGAGCTGAGACGCTCATGTACAAAGAGCAACTCATTTATTTGACCTCTTGTGATGAGTTATGTGTCAGAAAACACTTCTATTGGTGTTGGTGTTTGAGGTAGTGTACCTTGTTCTTTCAGACAGACATCCCATTAATATTCATTGGCATATGTAAGTAGTAGTTCTTGTACAAAAGCATTTATTTATGTTTGGATAGACAATGATATGTACAATATTGCCATGTGGGCAATTCTAAAATGTAAAGGCTATTATTTAAAATGGGGTCCAAAAAGCCAGAAACTACACTGCTTTATTCAGTTTTCAATTACACCTGAAAATGTGGAAAATGAAGATTAATTATTAATTTTCCACAAATCCATTCTATAGAAAGTCTGTTTGTACACACATGAAAGGGTTTATGTTTCAGAAGCTGTTTAAATTGTAAGTTTCTGTGTCTATCCAAATGTAAAATAAAACTTCAAATAGTGATGCTGCTAACCTAATTTATAAGCTTTTCCAGTAATGAACTACTTGTTTCCAACATGTCAAGGGTGTATAGTTGTAGCCTCCCATACATGTATAACGCTGGAAAGTCTGATTCATTCTAGCTTTTTCTGGCCCTTTCTGTTTCTTTCCTAATTCTTTACATGCAAATACCTGTTGGTTTCCTCTTAAAATCCTTAACTGCTGTTGTTCTCAAGCACTTGATCACTCTCTTGCAATATTATGTTTAACATCCATACCTTGTTTACACAAAGGGAACCACTCAGAATCCAGTCTGGGGCAGGCTTTCCACTCTCCACAGACCTCTCAAGCTGTGGCAGATGCTTCTCTTTCTCCCTGATACTTCCTGACTCCACGCTTCTCAACAATAGAGACAATTTCACATAATATTGTCCATTAAGGGCTGCTGGGAGAGCGGTTTGCTCTGGGCTGAGTATCGGTGCCCCGCTGCGGAGGTTGCCCATGCCTGACTGCTTATCAACCGCTAAATCGCTCTCCCCCTCTCACTGATAGAGGCCTGATGGCAGATTTCGAAGTTTCAGCTCAGCAACATAAAAGAGAGAGGGAGGCCGTCAAGAAAAAGAATGGAGGGAGGGAGGGGTGTTGAATTTTTAAGTTTGAAGGGAGGAAAAATCTTTGAATCTTCAAAGTGGTTTTATTAAAGTATTTCTGATTCCTCGGAGCCTTTCATGGCATCTGCTTAGCCTTAAACATGCCTCGCTGGAATCAAGGTCAGAGATTAAAGAGGCATTTGGGATACAAGCTTCAAAGATGGGATTTTGGAGGAGTGTTATGACAATAGAACCAGTATTTTCAGCGTGCTCGCTTAATCTTCCTCACACAGAAATAAATCTGTGTTTAACATTTGTTCACCCGGTCTTTCATTATCATGAAACTTCTCATAATTCTTTCTCATCTTCTGGTTGTCTTTAAGATGTCTCTTGTGCTCCAGCATTAAAGTTGACCTAACATGGTATTTTCCGGTTTACGGGTTAATTACTGTAACTTACACTTGGGGTGAGCGATTTTCTTTTAAATTGCTGTTAATGAAGTTGGTCCATTTTTGTTTTATAATAAATGCACACAAATTTAAGAATCTCTCATGTTCTTCCATCTTTGAGTGTTTTGGTACCTCAAGCACCATTCAAAGCAATTAAATTGAGTGATTCAATCAGATTTATTAATTATTGTGTTCAGAATGGAATAGGCTACTTACTTTCTGCTGACTCTGCAGTATATACAATATACTGCCTACATTTTATTAATACTTTGACAATGAACGATGCACTAGGGCTGCAACAAATAATCAATAATAATTGATAATGAAAATCATTGACACCGAATGTCATTATGTATTAGTTGCGTCTGCCCACCGTGCAACTTCTGTCGGTCACGTCAAACTGCACTGAATAACGCATTTCAGTGGACAAAATGTGTCTAAAATAGTGGAGGGAACAGAATGAGCTGCTGCGGGAAAGGCACGTGATCCGAGCTGTCTAAAACATGAGAATTCTTTATTTTAAGCTTCAAGCTAATGCATTAGCTTAATGTTTATCATGGCTTGCACTGTCAGGCGATTCGACTGATGCGTGTGCTGTTGTTTAAAGGGTTAGTTCACCCAAAAATCACATTTCTGTAATTAATTACTCACCATAATGTGGTTCCACACCTGTAAGACCTTCGATCATCTTCAGAACACAAATTAAGATGTTTTTGATCAAATCCGACGGCTCAGTGAGGCCTCCATTGCCAGCAAGATAATAAACACTTTCAGATGCCCAGAAAGCTACTAAAGACATTTAAAATGGTTCATGTGACTACAGTGGTTCAACCTTAATGTTATGAAGCGACGAGAATACTTTTTGTGCGCCAAAAAAATCAAAATAACGACTTTATTCAACAATATCTAGTGATGGGAGATTTCAAAACACTGCTTCATGAAGCTTCAAAACTCTATGAATCTTTTGTTGTAAATCAGTGGTTCGGAGCATGAATCAAACTGCCGAAGTCACGTGAACCACTGAAATTTCGAAACGTTTCGAAACACTTATGACGTAACGAAGCCTTGTTTACTAAAATCACGTGACTTTGGCAGTTTGATACTGGCTCCGAACCACTGAATCAAAACAAAAGATTCGTAGAGCTTCGAAGCTTCATGAAGCAGTGTTTTGAAATCGCCCATCACTAGATATTGTTGAATGAAGTTGTTATTTAGGGTTTTTTTGGTGCACAAAAAGTATTCTCGTCGCTTCATAACATTAAGGTTGAACCACTGTAGTCACATGAACCATTTTAAATATGTCTTTAGTTGCTTTCTGGGCATCTGAAAGTGTTTATTATCTTGCTGTCAATGGAGGCCTCACTGAGCCATCGGATTTTATCAAAAAATGTGTTCCGAAGATGAATGAAGGTCTTAAATTGTGTGTAACAATATGGGTGAGTAATTAATGTAATTAATGACAATTTGTATTTTTGCGTGAACTAACCATTTAATGTGTGATATGTTTCCTCAGCACAAAACTTTAATTCTATGGTTATTTCCATTTTGCATGAAGGCTTGTCCTAACAGTCTGCGTTAAACTTCAAACTTTACTGAATGAACGCCAGTGCGCACATGTGCATCAAACAGTATGGGACGCATTGGAGAGGGAGGCAATATTCAGCACAAAAATATTAATATTGCTGAAATATCTGTTGTTGGACGTTGGATTTAGGTTTAAAAGTCAACATGTAATTTAAGTATTTTATTAGAGTAGTAACTGTAAAGGGATAACAGTGTGTAATTAAATATAAATGTAAGACATTTCTTACATTTACAGGATAAAAAAAATGAGCCATAACACCAAACCTGTCCCTAACCTTGCCCGTATCCCAACTCAATAGCAGCATAAAATGTTTTACAATACAATATAAACACAATAAGTACATTGTACTTATTTTTTGATGCAAGTACAAAGTGGTCAAGAACACCTAATATAAAGCATGACTGAAGTTTGTAGCTTTGAAAACTACACTTTATAAGTGTCTTCCCCAGCACTGGCGCAAACATACAGCAGCCCAGATGGGGAAGCACAGCTGGCATTCCCCTGTGTGTTTGGGTTTGGTGCCAGCCGAGTGGGTCCTGGTGTCTAATGTATGCCCACACACACACTTGGCCGATGGGGAAGACTTTTGTGGCCCTATTCCTGTGCTGCTTTGTGTATGTTTGTGTGTGTAGGTGTTTGCATGAGAATAAGAGTGAGGCCAAATGTGAGTATGAGTGTGAATGTGTGAGCGCAGCTGTCTGATGATGTGCGTGTGGTTGCCAGATCCTCTTACCGAGAATCTGTGGCAAGTGGGCAGGTGATGGTGATGATGATGGCTCATTTCCTGTCATTCTCCTCTCTTGGACTCCAAATTTCTTCTTGAAAAATCACCTATAAGTATCCTCCCCCTCTTCTTATGTAACTGTGCTTCTTCTTAATTCGGCCCATTCGTGGTCTGATGGAGAAATATGACAGCAAATCACTGCGTTTCTGCATTATGTATGAAAGTTTCCTGCAAAAGATGATACAAATGGAGAATAATCTGATCTAATCAGCCAGCATCTCTCACTCCTCCAGATCTCTCAAATACATCTCTTTAGCTTTAGTTAATGCGCGCCAGTAATACTCAGCTGTTCTTATAAAATGAATATTATCTCTTCCCCACATCTAAAATGTGTTTTTTTACTGTGGTGTTTGCTTTCTCAGCTCTGGTTTTGTCCACATGCAGCCCTATTGGATTACAGTCTTTTCTTGACAATGTACCAACAACATGTATTGATTATTTTTGGTTCAATTCATCATCGTCATCAGTGTGTCACAAGGCATAAAAAAAATAGTAATCATTACCATATTTGTATACTTGAATAGTTTTAATTAATTCTGTCATTGTTTACTCACCCGCACATGGAAACCTGTTTCCATCTCAGATTAAACATAAAACATATCTTAAAGGTGCTAAAGAGGATATTTTTGTCGACTGAGAAACCAAAGACTGTTAGTGAGTTTTTTTTCGAGGAAACGCCTCCCAAAAGTCGTGCACTAGTATTGGAACACGAGTGTTTACCACCGGCATTCGCTGTTTCACGTTAGTGGATTCATATGTCGGACTCACCGCAGGAAACTCATAATCTGCAGTTGTTACTCCTGTCTCCTGACAAAAACATTGCATGCGGCGCCTGTGGAGTGTGGAAAGTTACTGGAGCGCGCAGCCGCGCACGTCTTGCACAAGGACCGTCATGGCAGTGATTGACAAGCTAGAGAGCCAATAGTTTACACGATGATCGCATAAACGATTGGCTGATGTTTTTAAGGCCCTACCTCGTGCACAGATGATGTATATTAATATTATTCCTTTCAGTGCACCTAATAAATAGTCTTTTATCAGTTAGTAAAGACAGTTTCAAGTAATATGCAAAAATGTATAAAACAAAACATCCTCTTTAGCACCTTTAATATCTCACACTTGTGACTATATATTTCACTTTGAATTTAGTTTTAATTTAGAATTAATTATATTCTATTTTAGAATTTATTTATTTTATACTTCTTCTGACACCTATTTTATTACAGTTAGTTGCCAAGACAGAATTTTTATGTTTAAGTTTTTTTTTTTTTAACTAATATTTATGTTTTATTTTGTTTCAGCTTTATTTCATTTCAATTAAAGTGCCTGTAAAGCAATATGTAGTTGTGTAACGATTCACTCGTTTTCTCAATGCATCGATTACAAACCCTGACGATGCCTATGCATCGATCTTGAAACATGTTTTTTGAATCGTGAATCGTTCATTTCGGCCGATAATCGATGTAAAATGTTAAGAATTGGATTAATCACAATTCTATAGCGATTCAGTGCTTTAAAATATATAAACATTTTAAAAATTTTGGCTTATGTAAATTTTCACAAATGCCAATTTTTATAGGCTATTAAAATAAAGTTATGTAGCATCATTAAGAACTAACAAGAACTAACATTAATAATGGAAAAAAGTTTTTTTTTTGTTTTTTGTTTGCTTTGTTTTGTTTTTTGCCCTTAATCTCTGACCTCTTGAAGGCTGCTGGGTAATTCACACCCTGACTAAGACACATTGGGGGAAGCATTTTAATATCTCAAATGCATATTAAAATGGAGAATTGAATCAAATTAATCAAATCGCGTATAATTTTAATGTGAATCGTCTCGAATCGAATCATTCTGAATTTGCAAAAATCGTTCTTGAATCGAATTGAACACCCATGAATCGTGAATCGAATCGAATCGATACCCAAGGATTCACAGCCCTAGTTCTGAGTTTGTGACACCACAGATAGTCGGTCCGGCCCCATTACTCTCCATCAAGATGGCTCTTCACCAAATTAATCCACCTATTCTTCATAGCATCATTTTTAGGGAATTTAAAGGATTAGTTCACTTCTGAATGAACATTTTCTGATAATTTACTTACCCCCATGTCACTATCCAAGATGTTTGTCTTTCTTTCTTCAGTCGAAAAGAAATTAAGGTTTTTGAGGAAAACATTGCAAGATTTTTCTCCATATAGTGGACTTCGACAGTTACCAATGGGTTGAAGCTCCAAACTGTAGTTTCAGTGCAGCTTCAAAAAAAGAGCTCTACACAATCCCAGCCGAGGAATAAGCTTCTTATCTAGTGGAACAATCTGTTATTTTCAAAAAGATTGGCAAGATTGGCAAGGCAAGGCAAGTTTACTTATATAGAACATTTCATACACAATGGTAATTCAAAGTGCTTTACATGAAAAGGAAACAAATACATAAGAATAAAATGGAACGCAGAAAAAAAAAAAAAATATGAGACCTAATTGCTTGAATCACTAAGTTTGGGGTTCCTCTATCTGATGTGGAAGAGACAGAGTCAGGTTCATGGTGTCACTGGATCTGACCTTACTTTAGAATAGATTATGCATAGCTAGCTATAGCAAATTGTAGGCTGTAGTAACGGTAATGACAGTAACTCACGATTGAATGAACGGGCAAGCCACTGATGCTAATAGCTTTAGTTATTATAATGTTAGGGGCGTTAGCCACCATTTTAGCCCCGGCCAAAAAATCCTGAACACAGAATTGGTGAAATTGGTCTATGGACTGACTCCACAGTTCAGTACTACATAGTTCACAGTCTTTATAATGTGTTTTAGCAATACATTTGTAAAATTTATAATGTATTTAGAATCAATTCTCAGAATTGACTTTACAGGGACTTCAATGAAAACAATTTTAATTGCATTTATTTTTAGTTAACAATAACAAAACTGGGCTTTTTTTTATGTGAAACTTGATTTCACAATTTCTATTTTTATTTTTCACTCTGAAACCATAAGTCCATACCCTCCTTTCAAACACTGTAACGGCATCCGCACAGATAAAAACCTCTGGGCATTGTGCACCTAAGTGTATCTATCTTCAGGTTAGTTTGTGAGACTGCAAAGTGAAGTGAAGTTTGTAAGTGTAATCTCAATTTTTCATTTCATTATTTTCAATTCATTACCCATTATTCCCCCTTTCATTCTATCACCCTGTTCATGCTGGTTTATCTTGATGTTTAAGGTCAACATGAAACACATTTACAACATACTTCAGAGTTATGTGTTTCTAAATGCAACATTCAGTAAGGAAAAATAAGGTGAGACTTGAGTTCATTTATCAGGAATTGATTAGTTTATGAAAAATAAGTGTGCTTAGTGATGCCAGCCAATTAAAAAAAAAAAGAGTAATTATTACATTTTGATGATTAAAAGGGCAAAATTTTCTTTGGAATAATATGCATCATGCAAAATAAAAAACAGAAACTTGTGTTACATACAGTAAATTTTAATTTTGTTTTGACTTTTCAACTCACACAGTATTAGAGCACTTAATTTCACCTGTATAGGTCTGATTTGTCAATGGTGAGAAAAGTGTGCAATTGTGAGCACATGCTGTATATATATATATATATACCCTCCAGACCACATATCTGACAACTCTCTAAAGATTTAATTAATTGTGAATTTGTTTTCTTCAGCTCAGCTCAGTTTGATACCCAAACAGACCCGGCGTGACCGTACACACCCTCTCTTTTCATTTCCTTTGTGCGGGCAGAAGTATATCCATCCGATTGTATTTAATTCAACACGGAGTCAACTGTATTTAAATTACTTCAAAGAGTTGGAAGCAGTATTATCAAAGGCTTTGAGTTTGACAGCTCACGCTGAGGAGAACGGGGAGGCGCAGGCCGGCTTGACTATGTATGAGAAGCCTGTCTGATTACCGAGAGAGAATATTACAATACTGTTAACGTTCCTGAAGGAGTGAGGCTTGCACATGAGATGCTTTTGTCAATATGATTTGGGCTTAAATTATGCCAATGTATGTCAAACAGAAGCCCGAGGCTCTGCCATCTCAGATGGAGTGCAATAGTCATTTTAGGTGACTGTTTCTTTAAGTGTATTTCCGAGAACGCTTGCAAAACCTCTCAGCAGGTGAATGCTGGAGATTTATTGTCAGAAGAGGTTTAGGGTTTATTTGAGAACACAGTTCTCAGATGGATTTCGCACGCATAATTTTGTATTTTATTTTCAAGAAGCAGAATTTAAAATGGGCTCCTGAAACCTCAAGTTCTTGTTTACTGCGAGAAGTAACACTTCTAATCTGCATAACTGATGTTTTACTTATTAAAACATCTTGAGGTACAAATGAAGGCACACATGCTCTCTCAATCGCACCAAGGGGGTCAAGATTGGCTGGTTAGCTGGTGGATGCTGTAACTACATATTTTATTTTATTTTACACTCTAAAAAATGCTGGGTTAAAAACAACCCAAGTTGGGTTGAAAATGGACAAACCCAGCAATTGGGTTGTTTTAACCCAACTGTTGGGTTAAATGTTTGCCCAACCTGCTGGGTAGTTTTATTTAACCCAACTATTGTTTGAAAATGACTATATGGCTGACTTAAAATGAATGTAAAATGAAATTAAAATGTTCATTTATTAAACATATTAATACATGTTAATTTTCAAGATATTTTGGGTTCATTTTAAGCAAGAAATACAGTATTTTTTAAACAATAGTTGAGTTAAGTAAAACTACCCAGCAGGTTGGGCAAACATTTAACCCAACTGCTGGGTTAAAACAACCCAATCACTGGGTTTGTTCATTTTCAACCCAACTTGGGTTGTTTTTAACCCAGCATTTTTTAGAGTGTATTTTATTTTATTTTATTTTATCCAAATTGCAAATATGTATTATATTATAGTAGATTTCTTATTATAGTTTTTCTTATTTTTTTAAATAAATATTTTTCCCTGACTGCTCTCTTTCACCTCAAGAACACTAAAATACCAGAGTACATTTCACTACATACTGTAAAAATAGTATACTAAATTGTTGTCACATTTTTAAATATTTTAATTCAGAGAGAGCGGTGCCCATTTATCATTATTATGCATATTTTTGCATTCATAATCAGACTTTCTACATATACTTCATAACTGTAGGCTATTTATATAGGCAATATATAACTGGTACTTTAATATAGATTAATATATCAGCCAGCCACTTACAATTGTGTATATAGGCATTTTTTTCCAATCAGAACTTTCTGTTTTATAATTTGCAAATTGGCAAATGTTCTAAATCATCCAGGTATTCCAATTCATACAGAAAATTTACATTATGTGCAAAGTTTACATAGTATGTCCTGCAGAAATACTACAAGAGGTATGCTATTCTGAACCTAGAAATGTGAGAGGGAATGTTTGAAACCTCTATCCATGTTTCTTCAACTACTTTTTTTCTCTGGTTACCAAAAGCATAAATCAGCCCTTGCAAATGCACTGTCTGTGACGGACATTTGGCAGATTAAACACATCATGTATTTTACATGAGTCTGTGTTACAGTGTGTACACAATCTCTTAGAGTTGCACAGAGTGAATCAAACAGCTGAAGAGGATAAAAAACAGTGTTTACACAGCCTTTATGTGTGTGTGTGTGTGTGTGTGTGTGTGTGTGTGTGTGTGTAGGTGTGTGTGTATAGGTGTGTGTGTGTGTGTATGTGTTTATTTGCCCCCCCCCCCCCCCCCAGCCCAATGATTCCTCAAAACTTACCCAAAAAAGTGGCCAATTTGGCTACAGAATCTTTTAAGTATTGGAAATATCCAGCGGCAATGATATATTATGGCAAGGAATGTGTTGGTAAAGTGTTCCAGCAAATGAAAAATTAAACATGTTTTTATGAACTGCAGACTGCAGCGCACTCCAATCTTAATGACCCTGGAGGATCGTTAGAGTAAACAGTCATTTAAGGTTAATTACCTCTGACCCTTTAGTCTCTTTCTCATTTTTCTTCCCCCCCTCCTTATTCCCTATAGGAAAGAAAATGTTATTAATATCTCAACCTTTTCTCCGAGAAGGCAATGAGATTAAATTGAGAGCAAATGGAGAGTAATTTTTTCCTTTATATACAGCATGCTGTGTGATTTGTGTATTTTCATCTAGATGCCTTACGCCTGATGTAGGACACATGACTACTCAACACCCTGGTATTTTAGCACACTAGGATCCATACTGTGCAGATCAAAGACAAACATGACAGGCGTCAGGCACGAAGACAAATTATAACTAATATAAACAGTGTGATCTGCTCTGCCAAAGGGAGAGCTCACTTTTTCCGTCTTTACAATGACTGGTGACAGATAAACAGAATAATTTTATCCTGATCTAAGAGCACAAAACCATTCTTTAGCATTTAATTTGAAAATATTGGGAAAGAGTAAGAACAGCTGTCAACTGATGTGTTTCATTTCTGTGGCCTTAAATCTGTTCTGTGTGGAATGAATAAGGCATAAGGGATGAATACAGCTGAAATCATAATATATAAAGGATCTGTGCCATGCTGAGATTTAGTGTGTGTGTGTGTGTGTGTGTGTGTGTGTGTGTGTGTGTGTGTGTGTGTGTGTGTGTGTGTGTGTGTGTGTGTGTGTGTGTGAATTCATTGTTACTGTATTTATGATTTGCATCTATAAAGTAATCATTTTTAGGCTTATCGTTTTTTTTTGGTCCCACTTTATATTAAGTGGCTTTAACTACTATGTACTTACATCAAAAAAATAAGTACAATGTACTTATTTTGTTCATATTGAATTGCAAAACACTTTTGCCGCTATTGAGGTGGGACACGGGTAAGGTTAGGGAAAGCTTTGGTAGTATGGGTAGATTTAAGGGTAGGGGTAAGGTGTAAGGGATGGGTCAACAGAGTAATTATAAATGTAATTACAGAAATTAATTACAGATGCAATTACATGCAGGTGTTTAAAAATATATATGTAATATATACATTTTTTTTTTTTTTTTTTTTTTTTTTTAACTTTCTACATATCAAATATAGTGCTAATTTCCAGATAGTAAAGACTGAAAGATCAATATCACCCACATAAAGGGTAGGGAATTAGTTTTAAATATATATATGCCTCTTGCAATTTGACCTCAGGCTAAATTAACACCCACTGCTAACGTGTCTCGGCTCACATTCATTACGCTCAATACAAACTCGATAACGGTTCCCTTAGGTTGAACGCAGGGGTCTGATCCCTCTGGCAGCACTTGAGCTGCTGGATCTGCGTCATTTCACAGAGCAAACATCATCAAGTGCATTATTCATTGGGCTTCTTGTGTTTGAAGCCGTGATTATGCATTAGCTATAGTCCACTGGGATACAAATGGACCCGCGATGGCCCAGCGGATCGAGACATTCATGTTTCCCATTGACTTTTCATTCCAGTGGCCATTAACATCCCCTTGTGTTTATCTGTGTGGTTCAATGACTTCTCTTTTGCCATTTCACTTCTCATTATGGTCTTTTGGGAGCTATTAGCATAAGTCATAATTTGCAGGGATGTTGTCGTAGCGTTGAGTGAGGGGCGGAAGGAGGTTTGAATGGCTCAAGTTAAATGGGTAAACCTGTATGGGTTTGCAGTGTGAAACTGGCAGGGCTGATGGATAGCCACTATCCTTTCTCAAGCAGTGCACTTTGAATACCAAAAGGCCTCTTAAAAACATGATGTAAAGGGCAAGAAAGGAAATTAAATGCACCGTCTTGTTACTTAATGCAAACTCAGAAGCGTATCAGTATCTACTGTGCATGAACGTGTTGAGAATACATGGTGCATTCACAGATAGCAGGAAAGGCTCTGTTCCAATACCTAGTGATCTGCTCAGCTCACACATAGTTAGCTGTCTTTTAAGGCAAGGTCAGTTTTATTTCTTAATATAAATATATATAATAGTGCTGTCAAACTTAATATGTTAACGCATGCTATTATATTTGTTTTCAGTGTAATGCTTTAACATATTTAAAGGGGGCCTTGATTATGATTTCACTTTTCACCTTTAGTTAGTGTGTAATGTTGCTGCTTGATTATAAATATCTGCAAAGTTATGACGCTCAAAGTTCAATGCAAAGAGAGATATTTTCTCTTACAGAAATCGCTTTTAAAGGACTACAACAAACGGCTGGTAGCTACTTCCCAGGTTAGTGACATCACAAACCCCCAAAATTACATAAACCCTGCCACCAGGAACATGCAACAAAGGGGGTGAAGCCATGTTGGGCTGCTTTAGAGAAGAGGAAGAATTGTTGTAACAAGGATCAATTCAACACTGGATTTGCACAAAAGATTAACATGACAGCACATGTCGATGAGTTCAATCAACTCCACAGCAACTACATACATTTGTCCGCTAACCATTCAGAAATTTCCAGTTTCATTCTAAAAGTTGTAACTTCTTCCTGAGTCTCTCCATCAGTGTCGACTCCGGTTTGAACAATGTAAGGCTGAAAACCGTTACTGACGATCCTCATTTTGGCTGCGTGAGATTCTCCAGCTTTGTTGTTGTTGAGCAACTGAAGTGCGAGCTGTTAAAGCTCCGCCCTCTTCTGGAAAGTGGCCAGGAGCAGCAGATCATTTGCATTTAAAGGGACACACACAAAAATGTGTGTGTTTTTGCTCACATTTTTTTGTTTTTGGCATATTTGTCATATTTGTTTTTGGCATATTTGTTTTTGGCATATTTGTCAAGCTATATGTAAGTAAATTATCTGTGGGGTATTTTGAGCTGAAACTTCACATACACATTCTGGGGACTCCAGAGACTTAAATTACATCTTGTGAAAAGGGGCATAACACAACTAAGTGTTAAAGTAACACTGAAGCAGATTTAAAGTTAATGAAATAATTAAGCAATTAATTAAGTGATGATTGAGCATTAGTGATGAACACCTGCTGTTAACAAGCAGAATCACTGAAGAAAAGAGAGAAACAAGACTACAACTGACTTTAACTCTGCTTACCATATGTTCGCTGTTGAATTGTGCTACCCACTGTTTTAAAGGAAGGTAATACAATCTGAGCAGGTAGCACAAATCGCGCCTGAACAGACAAAAACACACACACACACACACACACAAAAAAAACAAAAAAACACATCATGCCAAAATGCAGGTTTTGTCAAATATCCACACAGCACAGTCATAAATTAGATCAGTGTCATAAGCGGCAGGTCTTAAAGTGACAGCAGCCTAATAAACCTGCTACACTCTAAAAAATGCTGGGTTAAATACAACCCAAGTTGGGTTGAAAATGGACAAACCCAGCGATTGGGTTGTTTTAACCCAACTGTTGGGTTAAACGTTTGCCCAACCTGCTGGGTAGTTTTTATTTAACCCAACTATTGTTTGGAAATGACTATATGGCTGACTTAAAATGAATCTAAAATGAAATTAAAATGTTAATTTATTAAACATATTAATAAATGTTAATTTTCAAGATATTTGGGGTTCATTAAGTGCAGTGAATGTTTTTCTTTTCAAACTGTACACTCTAAAAAATGCTGGGTTAAAACAACCCAATCGCTGGGTTTGTCCATTTTCAAACCAACTTGGGTTGTTTTTAACCAAGCATTTTTTAGAGTGTATAGTTTGAAAAGAAAACATTCACTGCACTTAATTGAATAACTTTTGTTCCTTTAATAAAAATGAATAAACAAAATAATCTATATTTTAATGTAAATTATGCAGTAAAGTGTTTGATAACTGCTTTGATTCTGGATATTTTCTAGCTTTTAGATCAAATATTTAAAATATACTTTCTTTATGTTGTTTATTAATTATATAATTGATTAAATGTGAAATTATTACAATATAAAACAGACAAAAAATGAATGTTAGGTGCGATTAATCATGATTAATTACATAAAACTGTGCAATTAATTAGTCATTTTTTTAATCAACTGACTGTACTAATATATGTGTGTTACAGTATTTCTCTGTCTCTAAATTTCTTTTCAGACTCGATTTGCATTGCACCTTTTGTATAGAAGTCATTGGGTGTGCATTGAGCAGATGATTGGTGTCTTTGTCAGTCTTGACTCATTTATTTTCAAGAGAATGGACCACAAACTATTTTGACCCCCATTTGAAAACCATGTGAAATCGAGTGCCGCCTTCTCATTCTCATGTACCAGACAAAAGTGTATAAGTGTGTCTTTGTCTCTAAATAATAAGAGTGCAGCTCTTGAGTGACACACTATTTGTCAGGTACTGATCTGCATTCTAGTGTGCCAGGTGATATTGAGAGGAGCGGCAAACACTCAACTCCGATTAGTTATCAGCAGTTTGAGACAAAAAGCGAGAGAGAAATAGGCAAGGCTCTGCTCATACAGTTGAAGAATTGCATGTTTGTACAAACATCTGGAAGCAGGTGATTGCATACTAACAAGACAGGAGCTGGGAGCAGGAGGTTAACCTGACATTGCATATACATATGCATTGCTGCATAGACCTCGGGGAATATTCACTGCAGCGTAATTGACCCGTATATCTTCACTAAAAACAGAACAAGACATCTACATTGCTCAGTTCAAAAATCTAATAAGCTGCCTTCAGAGGCAGTATTTTAAGACACTCTGACATACCAAAAGTTGGGCAATATAGTTAGTGTATGCCTTTTAAAATATCGTCTTTTTGCCAGATTATGAAACTGCCACATTAATGGTTGACAATCCCAGAATGTATTTATAAAATTACCACTTTTTTGAGGTAATAAATCTTTCGATCAATTATAAATATACACATTTAATTTATTAGAAACTACCATTCAAATGTTTGGGGTAATTATTATTATTATTATTGTTGTTGTATTCAACAAGGCATTAAATTGATCAAATATGACATTATAGAAAGCCATTATAAAAAATTACAAAAAATTATATATCTTTTGAAATGAAGAAATGTTCTTAAGCAGCAAATTCCAAATCACTCCCTTATGAAGTTCAATGACAAAAAAAGCAGCTGCTTATAGGTAGTTATCAGCATGTTTAAGTAGAGACTATGATTGAGTATTTCAGGCTATGATGCTGCAGCTCATTACACTATTTTCTTTATCATTTGCTTTTCTATGCAAGTCAGGGTCTGTTTCCTTTTTTTTTTTTTTTTTTTTAATTTCCCTTTTCATCCTTTTCATATCAGTTAATATTACAAGTTACAAGGATGAGGGCAATTTTAAAATATAATGTATGTCTTAGACGATTTGGCCTATGCTATGTTATCAATTATACCTAAAAAATCTGTATAATAATGATTTATTATTTCAAGAGCACACAATAACTATAATGAGCTAGCATTGTATAATAAATAATGCAAGCAATTTTTATTCACCCAAGTTTATTTTGCAAGTAATTTGTCTACGTCAACAATCTGCCATAATGTGATGCCTCAAGTATTTATTTAATGTTGCTTATTTCTTGCATATGAGTATTGCATTTTGTAGCAATACAGGATCTTCTGATTTAATTAAAACTGCTGTAAGGATTTGTCAAAATTCACCAGGTTATGGTAATATGGTAATTTTTGCTTGAGGATTTTTGCTAGTAATAACTTAAAGGGTTAGTTCACCCAAAAATGAAAATTCTGTCATTAATTACACACCCTCATGTCATTCCACCTGTAAGACCATTGTTCATCAAATTAAGATATTTTTGCTGAATCCGAGAGCTGTCTGACCCCTCGGCGTTCTGATGTAGAACCAGGAAATGCTGCACTGCGGCTATGTAAACAGCGTAGGAGAATGACGACAGGTAAGACAAGAAATTGTTGAATAAAGTTGTCATTTTTGTTTTGTTTTTGCACACAAAAAGTATTATCATCGTTTCATAACATTAAGGTTGAACCACTATAGTCACATGGACTATTTTAATGACATCTTTACTACCTTTCTAGCATTGTTTAGCAATATATATGTATATAGCAATGTTTAAATATGTAGACATGGCCTTTAGTAACTTTAGATATTCCATGTTTTGTCATTAGAACATCAATTCAAGTACTGCCCTGGGAACATTCCATGGTTGCCATGCCGCCAGACTTGATTCCATGGAAACGCAGTGTCTCATGTACTCCATCTTGAGGCAGAGAGCAGGCCATAGAGCTTTAGAGCATTTAAGACATGCTCTTCTTTGATGGGAATGGGATTCGCACAGTATTTTCAGTGGAATCAAATTTAGCCTTTGGTCAATGCTTGAACCAGTTATGAAATGAAATGAGCGCTGTACCAACACTAAATGAAGCTGTAGTGAATTTTGCTCACAAGAATATTTCATCCATCTGGCCAAATATTAAGTAATAAGAGCATATAAGGTTGGAGGGTATGAAATTAGTTAACGAAAACTATGTTGAAAGTGCCAGAACTGCAGACGGTGCAGATTTCACGGCTGCATGGGTCTATTTCAGGAACAGATGTCCTTCCCTCTCTGTCTCTTTCTCTCTCGATTTCTCCCAAAGGAATCCCCAAAATAACATAATTCTTTGTTCTTTTTTTAGCACCTGACTTTCAATGTATATACCTCACACAATGTGTTATGTTCTTCTGTTTCATGTTTAAAGGAAAAACCTCTACCTCCTTTCCTCCTCTCCTTTTTTTTCTGTTTACACAATTATTTCCTGTTCTATCTATCTTTGATATCTATGAGATGCTCTAGTGACTGATGCTAGGGTTGCAGCCTTTAGCTTCCTTGTTAGAGCGTCCAACTCCCACGCCGGAAACCCAGATTCGAGGCCCGCGCAGAGCGGGGCGACTAGGACCTGGGTAGATTAGTGCCATTGCATTAGTGCCATGACCTGGATGGGAGTGAGGTTTAGGGGGGTGAGTGTAACGGAGGCCAGCTAGTAGTTGCTGTGCGAGTAAACCTCACTCCTCAGGGTCCAGTTGCATAAACCACTTAGACTAGTAAAGTTAAGACACTATTTTTTTTCTTGAAGAGTGGTCCTAATTTTTAAAAGTCTGTTACATAAAAACTGGTATGATTGGAATTGGAAAAATAACACTGATTACCCCTTGGTTTACTGCAAGTTGGTCAAACTAGTTCTTAAGACACAGTCTTAATATAGTGACTAAGTTTATGCAACTGGCCCCTGCTGATCTCAAGAGATACTCTAGCAATTGACGTTAGGGGTTGCAGCCTTTAGCCTCCTTGTTCGAGCGTCCGGCTCCCACGCCGGAGACCCAGGTTCGAGGCCTGCACAGAGTGGGGTGACTAGGAACTGGGTAGAGGGGTTACATTGGTGAAGTGACCCAGATGGGTGTAAGGTTTAGGGGGGTGAGTGTAACGGAGGCCAACTAGTAATCGCTGTGCGAGTAACCCTCACTCCTCTGATCTAAAGAGATGTTCTAGCGACTGATGCTAGGGGTTGCAGCCTTTAGCCTCCTTGTTAGAGCATCCGACTCCCACGCAGAGACCCAGTAGAGGGGTTACATATCTATCTATCTTATTCTCTGCATTTAATTATACTGTACAAATAGTATTGTCTCTGCTGATATTAAATATTTGTCATATTACATGAGCATGGAGCAAGTAAAATTGTATAAATAAGCATTCATATTAAAAATAAAGCTGATTAAATTGAATATGACGTAAAAATTACACATTTTGAACATTTATTGTTGAAAAAATGTCCCTGAAAATAAAATCTAAATTGTCTCTTCATAAAAAGCCCATTTTTGACACTTGAATGACCAGCTGCTCATTTCTGGCAGTGTCCGTGAACAATTGGCCGTTTCTTGTGTGTATTTATGTGAGTTAAATGTTTTTTCACTGTTGGTCTGAAAACGTCTTTGCCATAGATTTAGTAATTTCTGAATGGAACTGCAACAACAAGACAGTATGTGGCAAGAAAGATTGCTGTATAATGAGCAGTACAGTGATTTAGTTCTTTTGAACCCTCTTTGTATCGAGAACTTTTTTAAAAGCAGTTTAGGGTTGCCTATAGGGTTCTTTGTGTTACATTCAGAGTTCTTTGGATCAGCAAAAACATTCAGTAACACTTAAAGTTAGGGTCCAATTCTCACTATTAACTAGTTGCTTATTAGCATGCATATTACTAGGATATTGGCTGTTTATTAGTACTTATAAAGCACATGTATAACTTATTCTGCATGACCATATTCTAAATACCTTAATCCTACTGAATACCTAAATTTAACAACTACCTTTCTAACTATTAATAAGCAGAAATTAGGAATTTGAGGCAAAGCCGTAGTAAATAGTTATAGTGAGAACTGGACCCTAAACTGAAGTGTGACCATATGCTTTTGAGGAACTTAAGGTTCTCAGTGGCTTGTGATTTTTAATAAGAGACTTTTAAGAATATGCAACTGTGTGTATTTGAGTATGTGCATACTAAGTACATTTTTTCAGTCATGCATAATGTAAATATGGCATTTTTGAACCCATCAGTCATGTTGTTATATTAGCCAAGCATGCACACTTATGCATGCCACCATGTGCGTATAAGTATTTAATAAATAGGTCTTTATGAGGTGCCATGAAAATGCTAGCCTGGGCAAAACCATTGTTCTTGCATGTAAATCTCTAGTGTAATTAGTCTCTCTTGCCTGGTTGGTGTGTCTGAAAGGCAAGATTTAGTTGATAGAAACACCGTAGTGCTGATTTGTTTCCTTCACGTTGACGCAGATACATGGTAGCGGGGGAAATTGTGTTTCTGTGTAATATGTCAGGGGTGAAGCGCTGAGTCGACGTTCCAGGGAAAGATATGCACCGGGACGAGACGCTGGCAGTCGAGGTGTAAAAGCTGTCACGGCGAGTATGAAGACACCCCAACTGGCGCAACTGTGGCTTCATTTAATGACGGTGCCACAGGCCTGTCTGAAAGCCAGCGCTTGTTTTTGTTTCTCCACAAGGCTGCCTATGGAATCAATGGGCACCCGACTGTGACTTTTCTTTCTTTCTTCCCTTCCATTAATCTGCTTTTCTGTCTGTGTTTTCAAAAATGAGTATGTGGTTTTATTACATCAGAGGTTCCTGCAGCTCAGATGGTAGAACATTGTGCTTGTAAAGGCAAGGTCATAAGTTCTTTTTTCGCAGGGCGCTTGAAAGCATTAAATGGACTTATATTTTCTCTGTCATCACTAGTGAAGAGTTCGGGAATGTATTCATTCTTGTGATGCCATTAACCAATCAGTGCTGCTATAACATCAATGCAATGATTAGTCACATTGCATTTTGGCTCATGTGATTGGCTTAAAAACAGAAGTCTTCAGAAGTGAGATAACTTTGATTAAAGGGTTGTTCTCCCAAAAATAAATAAATCAATTAAAAGTGTGTAATGTCTACTGTATTCTGCTGCCTAGTGCTTCGACAGAAATGTTGTTGTTGTTCCCTTTTGTAGTCTTCACTTCCACAACCCAAAAGTAATGTTTAAAACTAACATTAAATTACATGAAGAAATTACAAGACTGCCTCAATTTTCATTCTCATCTCATATTCCTTCTTATAACAGCAAGAGCTTTCACGTTCTCACTATCTTGGATGCCAGTGCTTAAGAAAGTGGAAAGAATGCATGAGTATATTTAAGAAGAAAAATGCACTCTCTCAACTTTACCATCAAAACAATCAATCATTCTGCCGAGAGCAAAGCCTGCGTTTACTCAATATACAGTCGCCTGTCACAAGAATAGGAAAAAATGACAACAAAGCGAAAATAATTACAGCAGAGGCACATATAACAGATAGATAGATAGATAGATAGATAGATAGATAGATAGATAGATAGATAGATAGATAGATAGATAGATAGAACTCTGTCTGTTCAATCTGTTATTCTATCTATATGTAAACCTTAAAACCTTAAAAAAGTGATGATGGAGAGACTCAGGAAGAAGTTACAACTTACAGAACGCAACTGGACATTTCTGAATGGTTAGTAGATACATTTATGTAGTAGCTGTGAAATTGATTCAACTCATCGACTAGCATGTGTCCTGTAATGTTAATCCTTTGTGCAAATCCAGCATTTAATTGACTCTTGTTTGTGAAGCAGTCTGCCGTAAAATGACGGCATGGCAACAACACTCTCCTTCAACAACTTCCTCTTCTCTAAAGCAGCCCAACATGGCCTCACCCCCTTTTTTGCGTGCTCCTGGGGACAGGGTTTATGTAAATTGTAGGGTAAGTGATGTCAGTAACCCAGGAAGAAGTTTGTTGTAGCCCTTAAACAGAGGATTCTTTAAAATAAAATATCTCCCTTTGCATTGAACTTTGAGCATCGTAACTTTGCAGATGTTTATGCTCAAACAGCAACATTACACACTAACTAAAGTTAAAAAGCATCATAATCATAATCAACCAACCCATTCTTCAAATTGTTTCAGTAAATTGAAAATGTTCATCAATTGTACATTCATTTTTGTAACAAATGTGTTACATGTAAACAGGAAATTTGCATTTGAATGTCCTTTTTTTACACATTTCTTGCATGTACAGTCACAATGAACAGAAAATTGCCACAAAATGACATCCAAACAAGCTCCATAAATATTATTCCAGATTTAAATAGTTGTTTGGTAAGATTTTGATTCTTCTTTCATTACTATGGCAGGTCATTTGCCAATTTAGCAAACATCACAACCAATCCATGTGATAGTTATTTATGGAATATAAATGTCTTTCTGACAGATTTTGATAAATGAATGCATCATCGAGCCATGTGCATTATTGTTTTTGTTCAAAACTAGAAATTTGTACTTACTTATCACACAGATGCCAAAACATTTGTTTAAATGTTGTTGTGGGAACAACAAACTTTTCAGAGCTCTAAACTTTAAAAAAAAAAAATTGTATTACGTAACTGTGACTAGTTGGGCTACGATAAAGACTGAAAACAGTTGAGGGGGACTGACTTCATACATCCATTAAAAATCACCTTGGGACCGGTTAGTGAAAAGTGGAGTGCAAAAATGTCTCTGAAAGGGGAAGATGCGTCTAAGAAAAGCACTAGCTTCATTACTTTGAAGATGACACTTGGTTTAATGTTTATTTTTCAAATGCAGTAACATTCATACATTCATTAAATGACACAACATGATGAATGAATATACTTTATAGACCCCCTTAGGATGAAGAGGATGTGTTAGCACAAAGGTAGGATGTAAATCCCAGAAGCAAATTCCTTGTAAGAGTAATAAATGCAATATTGAGATTATCTAATATTAGAATCAGATTTCCTCCTACTCTGTTCCAGTAAGTAGGGCAGCATTTTGATGGGTGGAGACGTAATGACTTGATGTATTAAGTTAGCGATGTCACTTTGTATCCAACATCTGCCGTCTAAATGAACGACCATCTCGATTCTCCTCCGCTGGACCACCAGCTGCTGTGTGACAGCATGAGAGGGAAACGACCGTGACAGACGGGTGAGTGACAGATGCGCAGGGTACTGCAGTGCATTGTGCTACTCCAGACTTCCTGAGTGACAGGACGTCGGCCTATGCCGTAGGAAGTGTCTTCTGTGAAGGTTTACACTCTTTTTTGGTTGAAAGCCAGCAAGCCCATTTAGATCAATTTCCCTGTGTGAATTTAAACCTATAACGCAGTGTTTCTCAACTGGTGTGTCACGACCCAAGAAAGTGGGTTGCAAGAGTGGGAGTGTGTATAGTCAAAGAAACAACAAAAAACATGATTCTAAAATGCAAGACTTTTATTTTGAAATACGTGCTTGAATGCTGTTGACTTTTCTGTCAGAGGCATTTTAAAAAGCGTGTGAGACAAAAGTGTCTTGTGTCTTGATTCAGTATCTGCTGTCAGATGAGATGTGTTCAGGCTATATGTCAGTTTTATTATTCTAAAGTTATTTTCGTAACTTGTTAGGACATAAAAAGTCTCTCACCTCAGAAAAACAAACTTTCTTGTCCTGTCAAACATTATACTTGCTTATAGCGTGCACTCTTCAATCGCACGCGTGCAAATGTGGAAGTGCGTGCTGTATATCACTTCACAATATGAGCAAATGAAATCACGAGCATGCAACGTTCACAGTTATGTTGTCAATTATTAGGTTAAGTAATGAAATTACCAAAAAGGTCATTTGAATATATAAATGTTGTGTTAGCTGGGTTATTTTGCATGGCAACTGTAGTTTCTGTAACCTTAAGCCAAAACGCCACTTTATATATATATATATATATATATATATATATATATATATATATATATATATATATATATATATATATATATATATATATATAATAAATGTTTTTTTTTTTTTTTTTTTTTTTTTTTGATGGTGGTGGCTCATACCAAATTACTAACTTTATTGTAGGTTATGGAAAAATTAGTTTGGGACTGTTATTTAATATACTTTTTATTCATTAGTGATATTCTTACAGTTTATATATATGTTCAGTATGTTCAACTATTTTTGAGAAATACATTTTCTTGGTTCAAACTCCTAAAAATTTGGGTCACGGCTTAATGACCATGGGAAAATCGGTCCCATGGCCAAACCAGTTGGGAACCACTGATATAATGCCTACTGTGTCATTTTTGATATGCACGTTTTTATGGAATCTAAATATCAATGTATGGAATCTAAATATTTATGGAATCTAAATATCAATGTATTTTTTTATTTATTTATTTTTTTTTTTGATTTTGTCTAAAGCTTCAATAAACTGTTCCATTGTTTCATATGTCAGGCTTTACAGGGTTAATAGATGTTACTGTTGTTGTCATACTCTTGGATTTAAAAATATCTGTTTATATATGAGAGAAATGGAGATTCATTGAATGCTTTTATGGTTGACCCCGAGGAGTTTTCATTCGTAAATATCAGTGACCTTGTATCTTTGCTCTAATGACCTTTCACTCAGTATTAGGCATGAGCTGAAAAAATACAATAATACAGACATAGAAAAACCCTTTTTTGCAGGAAAGGTTGCCGGCGGTTACCTGGGGACATGTTTTTCTTTGAAGAAGAAGATCTGAGAATGAGAAGAGCTTGAAATCCACAAACAGTTTCATAAAACACGATGACAAATAGAGTGTAATCTTACTTATCGCTCAGAAAACAAATGCATCTTCATTCGCAGCTGGCATCCAATACTCCTGAGTTGCACTGAGAAACAGTACAGAGCCAGTGTAAATATGCGTTTCATCGCAAAACTCAGACAGTGCTTAAAAAAAATGCACATTATATTTATGCATGTTGGAGTTTATAACCAGGAGGTAGCTGACAAATACATGAGTGTACACTATCCGATTAGTTGCATTTCATTATTTGCATTTAGACTTTTTTCCAATTATGTGAGAATTACTGGCTTAGGGAAAAAGTCATCTTGTGTGCTGTCATTGCAGGAGTATTTTCTTTCACCACCCCACTCTTTCTTGCATGTTACCACCCCGATAGAACGTTTCTTGACTATACAACTAAACAAATTTTTCACTGTCCTCGAAAGTGTCCTGCTTTTTGCATTTTGATGATATTGACCTAAACGCATCCCTGCAGTGGTGACTCTTAAACGTAGCATCTGGCTAACAGAGACATTTGGCAGTAATTGCAGCTTTAACTGGCATGCGGTAATGAAGATCCATGGGCCTGGTTAAAGGTTTATCTGTGCACGTATGGCCCAGCAGATGCCAATGCACAGATTAACGTCAATGGGCAAAGACCTCTGATTTCCACACATGGGTGCTTCTTCATCAGCGCTAATATGCTAAAGTTTACTGACTAGCAGCATTATTATGTTTCGCACACATTCTACAAAGGGAGGTGAGAATCCATCTGTATATATTTCTTCATTACTTTTGACATCAAAGCTAGACGCAGCCGTTTGGCATCATTTTATACTCTATCATCCCCCCTCTATTTCACACATTCACTTTTCACTCACTATTCTGAGCATCTAAGCGCTTTTTTCTCACACCCATTCTTATTGGACTAAAGCTTCGGCAGCAAATTCGCATGAATGTCTGATTGAAATCCAATTCTTTTTATAAAGACACGCAGGTGAATAGTTGAGACGCCGACTGCTCCTCACCCCTCATTTCCAAACTTGCTTCTTTAAGCCTATTTGTCATGTGTGCCGTTATCTGAGGTTTCACTGCATAAAGAACTTGGGCAAGAATAAACCATTTACTGAATCATGAATATGGAAAATTTCCTCATTCCTTTCAACATTTCCAATTATCGAAATGTGCTATGTGCATTGTCAAATAAATTCATACCAATTCTCTCTCTCTCTTTCGCACTTCTCCGCTTGCCTTTATCTGCCTCAACACAGTGTCTCTGTTCCAAAAGTCAATGAGCTGCTTTACTGTCTGCTGCCTACATAGACAGCTGCCTTCTAACCCTGCTTGAAAAAAAAGAAAAAAAAAAATGTTTGCTGGCCTTAAATGATTTAAGCTAGTGTTAAAATAGTTCAGCATTCCTGCCAGCTGATATTTCAGCTTGAATAGCTACTGACAAGTGCCTAAAACAGCTCTAAACAATCAAATCAGAAGAAACTTGCCAGCAAATAACAGAAAACCCACTCAGGCTAGTTTAAGCACAAAAACTTAAATTTAACCTCACAAGTGGATGATTTCAAACTTGGGTTGTCTTCTCCATTACGGAAATACACAGATGCTACCTTAGAATAATAAAAGTACCATAGAGCATGATGCAACTTTTTGGATCAGCCTTCACATTCTGAGAGTGTGTGTAATGATTTAAATGCTATTTAGACAGCTCACTAGCTTTTGGAAAAGAGACAGTATCTTGTGCCATAGTCTTGCGTAGGCAGACCTTCAGTTTGACGGCAGAAGGTCTAGACTCCATAGCAGCTTTCATTGGCTCATCTGACTGACATATAAAGCAACTAAGGCTGCCTCGACTAACCGTTATTTGACAAAAAGAGGCATATTTGAACAAAATTAGTATTAGTCGGTTAGTCTAATGGCAGGAAATCCAAATATTCGCCCATAATTCATCATTCATCGACCTCAAATATGGCTTTTCACTAGAAACATGTAAGTAGTAGCAACTTTACAAGTCTGCTCGCTCTAACATTAAAGGGCACCTATTATGCCCCTTTTTACAAGATGTAATATTGGTCTTGGGTGTCCCCAGAATGTATTTGTGAAGTTTCAGCACAAAATACCCCACAGTTAATTTATTATAACCATTTGAAAATGTCATTTTTGGGGTCTGTTTTAAAAAGAGCTGTTTTGGTGTGTACCACCTTAAATATAAATGAGCTGCATATCCCCGCCCTGCCTTTGGATGAGGGCGTAACTTGCATACCTATGGCAATAAACAATGGCTGAGAGTGAGAGACCCGCTGTTTTGTATAGCATTCAGCCGTACATGTTTGAACCGGAATCAGACCCAGATGATGAAGAGACTCCGGCAGAAGAAACACAATTGAGAATGGAGCAGGACGTCTCTGAATGGTTAATTGATACATTTATGTATTTATAGAGTTTTAATCTCGTCCCCTTTGCAATTATGGATGTGCAACACACACACACACACACACACACACACACACACACACTGTGATAACGTTCGCGCAATTTTTTGAAACTACAAACACAAATACTGTGATAACGTTTGCTAAGTACGTTAGATACACACTATACAAACAAGGTTTAAATTATATACACAGACATTCTATGACGACGACAACAACTTTAGACGCATTTGTTATTGAATTGGCTGACATCGACTGAAATGACTATTTGCTCAAAAAACATTAAATACACTTACTTCTTCCGGAGGTGACGTTGGATCGCGAACAGTAGGCAACGATCCACACTTGAGGATTAACTTTGAAGCAAGACCTGCTTTGAATTGACCCTCGTTCTCAAAACAGTCAGTCAAAAAATGATTCGCGCAAACATAAACGTATTTTGGAATTTTGAGTGGCGCCTTTCCTTCGTAAATAAAATCCATCCACTGCGTTTTCAGTGGCTCTGATGTCGGAAGTAAGTGAAAACTACTATGTTCATTATTACATCCCACAACAGAACACTTATGTTTCTTAGGAGACATTACCGGCTGTCGTTGAAACAATGGAGGATGGTTGACAGATCACCGACGGCGGGGTCTATGCCAAAACCAGATTGTCAATCAAACCACGTGGGTGGAGCTTAGCGCAATTCTACGTCACAGTGAGAGCAATCTTAGAACAGGGCGTTCTGAGACAGTGCTTATGAATTATTGAGATTGTAAAAAAAACACTGGGTGGATTTTTCTCATTCTAGGGTGGTTTTACTCACACACTGCCAACACACATTTATGGTCAAACAGCTTGTAAAAGTGAATTTTGCATAATAGGTGCCCTTTAACATATCCAAGTGTTTTTTCGTGGAGAGTGTGCTTACTGCATGACATGGAGGCGCCGGTGCGACCACTTGCATTTAACTTAAAAACAATACTCTGTCATTTTGGTCATATACTTGCCTCACAGACATGGGAAATATATCTGTGGAAAACTTGAAATGCCTACTTCTAAATGAACTGATTCAAATCTAAAACAAATATACTCAGATTATGTAATCCATATGAAACTTGCATATAGGCACGTCCACTACTGCGGAGTTAATGAGTCAGCCTTGTCGACTTCATCTCTGCATCCGAAAACACACAAAACACTAGTTTATCAATAAATTATTCAAATGTTGAGACAGTCTCTTTCTGTTTTTCAAGCCACAATCATTAGTTTGACAGTGCGCTGCTGCAAACTTTATGTGGGTGTTTGAGCGCTGATTTGGCTATGTTTTATAGGTGATTAAAGGATCATTATTTTGATTTAAATGGTTTATTAATATAAATGTGCGATTAGTCCACTAATCGATTAAAAGAACAACTACTAGTCGACTAGAATAATTTTAAGTCGAGGGCAGCCCTAAAAGCAACCAATCACAAGTCATTCAGCATCAAATTTTGGGATGTGAAAATGTTGATATCCCTAGAATAACAGACCTGTCTATGTCTATGCAGTGTACTTCACATACTTTTGAAAATCCAGCATTTAGTCGATCCTGTAAACACGATGGCTTTCTTCTTCTTAAGGAGGTTTGGCATCACAGCATGTATGTTTTCAGGCAGATCGTTAAAGAACGTCTTATTGAAAGCCTGTAGAATACAGGATGAAACTCCTGAAGTGTTTCCAATTTTGTGTAACACATGCATCAGATGTTCATGGGAATGCTGAATATGTAACATTCTGAAGCAAGTAAAAAATATTAGATGTACATCCAACTAAAACATTTCAGAACAAAATTTCCACAAACCATGTATACAGTATAGATAATGTATAGATAATGTTTTTGTGTTAATGTTTTGAGAACATTATTAAAGACCAGATAACTTTGAACAAATGTTCTGTTAACGTTTCTGGAATAATGTTTGTTCATAACTTTGAAAGAACCTTACCATAATATTAGCTAAAGTTCTGAGAACGTTCCCTGTTGGCTGGGATTATACATGGTTTGTTTATAAAAGCATTATGCCTTATAAGATTTTAATGTGATGTTGTTTCCACTGCAGTATGCAGTATGTCAGAAGCTTGTTAATGCGATATGATTATCTCCAGCGAGCGAACACTATTAGGTCCGTGTTAAATACATCACAATTAAGTATTCATTCATGTTAGACTGCGGTCCTGGCCGTTGTAGTGTTGTAACTGCTTTCTGCATTAAACATTATGCATTAACTTATCGCACATTCTTCATGTTGAATCCCACTGTGTGCTGTAATATGCAGAATCTGAATATTTAATGAGTACACTCATTTGACAAGGGCAGCTGGTTTTACGGACATGATATGAGATTTTTAATCCTTCATAATATCATATTAGATCTTTTGCTGTCTGAACATTCTCTCTGTTCTATCATATTAGAATGGAGAGAAGCATATCAGGGCAGCTTCACTGCTTTACAAGAGTATCTTACTAGTTTACCATCAGAGCATGTGTCTTCCCACTGCAAATTCAGGAAAAACAGAGCTAGTGATTGATATGGAAATACTGACCCATTCCCAGTGCTTGACTGTGTTACTAAAGTTGTGACAGGGCAAATGATACATTACCTTTAACAGTTGCATTGTGTAATGTCTATAAAGTAGCGGCACCATACATAATTGCATTGAGTTTCCAGAATCAGCACCTATTTAGTTCACTTTGAGGCCAGCCCAGTGGAATCAACCGTGGCTTGACTTTGTATGTGTGACCTGAGATGTTCATGGAAGCATAATGATTTCACATGCCCCTGAATATTCACTCCCAGTGGCTAGATAGTAGAATCAAGGCATCAAAATGTCAAAGATCAGTGTTTTGATATAGCTTTAACCATTTCCTGCTGGGCTCCACGAGTCTAGAGTAAGTCATGCTGTGCCATGTTTAAAAGGGCCACAGATCATTGAGGAGATAAAAGCGAACGGATCCTGCTAATGTGTTTCTCTGAATGACCCATAAGACAGATCTCTGTACTAATCCCTGCTATATGCCAGGGGAAATGAGTGAAGTTCCTAAACGTAATTTAGGGAGGAGCGAGCCCATCTAATCTTCCAATCAACAGCGAGAATATATAAGCAGCTGCTTACCTCTCTTCAGTCTCAGCTGTTCCAGCATCCCTCCACCTCCCCAAACTCCACCTTCATCTCAGGTACCTGCCCTATGTAATCATACCCTATATTTATTCATTGAAGTTGAAGCTGCTTCATCAAGCCCCTCCTCAGTGGACAGCAACCTTAGCTAACCTAGTACCCAAAAGATTATATGGGCAAACGAACTCCTTAAATGGTACGTTTGAAGCGAGCATTGCCATTGTTGAGAGCAGGTATGTGACTGTGTGTTTATGATGGGAAAAAAAACACAAGATTGGACCCTCTGTGTAGGTGAGATACGACCTAACTGACACAAGCTCTTTTATATGTTTACTGCAGCCGTGTCTTAAGGGACAGATAAACTTAAGTGCACCAAATATTTGAATTTCACCATAATACTTTTGTGAACACCAGAGTGCATTTCTATAGAGAGGTAGATGAAAAGTGGGATAGATGTATCCCTCAATAAATTAAATATGGGTTATAATTCAAAGCACAATGCGCTCTGTGTTGCCATTTCAGATCTATACAAATGCAATTCAATCTTCTACTTCACTCAAAACAGATTTGTATGATATTTTCAGAGGATTTAAAACCGAAGATTTTATTTGGTTGCTGTGTTGGGTTGTTTGAGATGCTATTGTTAAATTGTACATTGTAAATGCTATTTAAAATACACTATATATAATATATGTTTTTAAATAGATATTGCAATGTGTTAGTGGATCTTGCATGTGTATGTTAGGTACTAGTAGATCTTGCACGCACGTGCACACACACACACACACACACACACACACAATTAAGAAAAAAAAAGGTTAAAATGAGTAGTATATAGAAATAGAATCCTAGGGTTGTTCATTTTAAATAACTAAATCCATAAAATGGTCCCATGACGAGAATCCCTAAAAGGTTCTATATAAATGCCTGACAGAACCCTTTAAGGTTCTATATGGAACCTTTTTTTTTCTAAGAGTGATGGAACCCAGATGCCATGTTCCAAAGAAGGGGTGTCCAAACTCGGTCCTAGAGGGCCGCTATTCTGCAGAGTTTAGCTCCAACCATCTCCAAAACAAGTGCCTGGAAGTTTCTATATGCCTAGTTAAATCTTGATTAGCTGGTTCAGGTGTGCTTAATTGGGGTTGGAGCTAAACTCTGCAGGACAGCAGCCCTCCAGGACCGAGTTTGGACACCCCTGCTCCAAAGTTTGGATTTTCCAATAGGGTTTTGCACAATTTTGAAGTAGACAGTTGAACATTCTGATGGAAGTGGAACGCACTTACTTGGGGGTAATTGATTTCCATTAGTCATATAATAAAGTCATATAAAAATGATTTTTAGAAGATTTTAAACAGTGTTTATATAGTATGATAAAGTCCAAAGTATACTTTGTTATTTTACGTGTATGCGCAGTCAAACACACAGGGCCCTATTTTAACGATCTAAATGCAAAGTGTGAAGCGCATGGCGCAGGTGCACTCAGGGCGTGTCCAAATCCACTTTTGCTATTTTAACGCGCCGGGGCGCATTTTTGAAATGGGTTGTCCCTATTCTCTTAATGAGTAATGGGCGTAACGTTCAATAAACCAATCAGAGTGTAATCTCCCATTCCCTTTAAGAGCGAGATGCGCTCGCGCCATGGCGGATTGCTATTTACATGCTGGAATTTGTTGGCGGAAAAGCTGAACGCTTTTCAAGCGAAGAAACTGATCTGCTCGTGCGCGAAGTTAAAGCGCGCGAGCAGATCATCTACGGGACAAGCAGGATATAACATTATATATATTATATAATTATATATTATATAACATATAACATTATAAAATACACTGACTTATTAAACACACCGATTCAACTGAGGAGTTCAACGAGTGATGTTTTGCTGAAATTACCTGTTAAGTGGCCAGTCAATCTTTCAGTCGTCTGCGTTGGATGCAGGCTTTCAAATAGCTCCGCGCGATCAGTCAGTTAATATGTGTGTGTATTGGCAAGATTGTTCAATTAATTAGCCAGTTTCGTTCATCATTATAAATAGTAATAGGCTGAATTGAAAATAGGTATCCTAATTCTAATACACACAATGACTATTCATCATTACATTTTTATATTTATGTAGCCTACACAATAATATTCTTTTACACTGTAATCCTATTGTTTTTAATATTTGGCATGTTTGTGTGATGCGCATCCCTGTGTGTAATAAGCAAAGTCAACGCGCACTGTGGACGCGCCCAGAGGTGCAGTTTCTACCAACGCGCTCTAACAAAAAAATATTGCGCCATTGACTTTAGACTTTAGACCAGGTTTGAGTTGGTCTATGGTGCAGTCTATTTTCAGCTCCTTAAAATAGCAATGCGCCTGAACACACCTCCCTTTTAGACCAGCACGCCCATGGGCGCATTAACTGGCGCAAATGCATTTACTAATTTAAGGACGTGGCGCTGAACGGGAAAACGCGAATGGCGCCGGACGCAAACTAGCAAACACACTTGCGCTGCGCCTTGCGTCGCATTGCGCCAGGTGTATTATAGGGCCCACAGTCTTGCAAAGTATACTTCAATTGATTCATACGTGTAAAAAGGTGTCGCATATGCATTGCGACAAATTGCACTGCCTCTATGAGTAACAACCCATAGAAACATCTTTGTATTCTTTCATGCTAGAGTTGCACAAATAAGGGTACTTTCTAACCTCTTCGCACAATCTCTCGTCTATGTAGGCCTCCATTGTCACTGTAGCTTGCATGTGTTCTGGTCTGTTCTGTTTATGCAGTTTTTCATCAACTACCTTGTGAATCGACGCTACTAGGGCATGGTTGCCATCTTGTGGATAAAGTAATTACTGCTAAAAAATAAAATGTACACGTTCGACCTGCATGTACACGTGGTTACAAAAATTCAGTGGTGTGCATATTTTCATGATGACGAAATTCATGGCACGCGCACTGTACGCTGACCCTCGCGTACACATAAAAAGTGAAGTATACTTTGGTCTTAAGCCACTATGCTGGAGTTGCGTTAATATACATTAACAGCAGCTGAATGACACTGACTCTAAGTCATATTAAATGAGGGGTGATTATCTATGAGTGCAGGGGTGTTAGCATCTGTCCTTTCTTTCTGGTACTAGAGACAATGAGAGCAATGAGCCATACTTAGACAGATATCAATGTGTTTTGCTTGCAGAGGGGGAAACTTGAAGGTGTTTGACAAATCTAAATAAGGAAGAAAAAAAAAATCACGGTTTTGCACACATCTTTCTTTCTCAATTATATCTGCCAAACAAGATTCTTGCATGAAATGGTCTTTCATCAGTTATAGGGACGTTTTTCAAAAAACTGTCAGCGAATTCAGCAAACTCCCTCCCTCCCTCCCCATCTTAATGACACATCTCAGGGCATGAAAAGAGGACAACTACACACTCATTCCTCTTCTCATTATTTATCATGATCTGTGTTCTCCCCTCCCTCTCTCTGGCTCGCTCTACACTCCACGTCTCTGAGGTTGGGTTGAGTTCAATCAGACACATCCTCCACCCACTGTGAAATATGAGAGTTTAGAGATGCAGCTCTCCACAGATGGTTTCAGCAAAGTCAGAGGAGAATGTGGGGGTGGTAGGTACTAGTAGATGTTGCAATGTGTATGTAAAGTGTGTCTATGTATATATGTATATGTCTATATAGATATGTGTGTGTTTGTGTCTTCCAGACAGTTTGTGTATATTGGTGATGACTCCAAATTATATCCATGTGCCTGTAGGTGGCGAAAAGTAATGTTTTATATGAGTGAATTACTGAATCACTGAAATGATTCATTCAGGAACGAATGTGTGACAGTGGTTGATTTCTAAACCACATACTAACATACTACTCTTACTATTTCGGCCATAGAAAGATATGTTAAAATTAGTAAGAGTGGTACACTAGTATGCGGTTCCGAATTCAGCATTTCTTTATGAGTAGGTTATTAAATCAATCATTTAAACGAATTGCTCAAAAGCACTGATTCATTCAGTAATGAAACAAATGACTTTTCATGTGAATCACTGAATCGTTCACTCAGTCAGTTTGTACAAAAACACTGATTCATCCGTAATGAAACAAATGATTTTCATGTGAATCACTGAATCGTTCACTCAGTCAGTTTGTACAAAAACACTGATTCATTCCGTAATGAAACAAATTATTTTCATGTGAATCACTGAGTCGTTCACTCAGTCAGTTTGTACAAAAACATTGATTCATTCCGTAATGAAACAAATGACTTTTCATGTGAATTACTGAATCGTTCACTCAGTCAGTTTGTACAAAAACACTGATTCATCCGTAATGAAACAAATGATTTTCATATGAATCACTGAATCGTTCACTCAGTCAGTTTGTACAAAAACACTGATTCATTCCGTAATGAAACAAATTATTTTCATATGAATCACTGAATCGTTCACTCAGTCAGTTTGTACAAAAACATTGATTCATTCCGTAATGAAACAAATTACTTTTCATGTGAATTACTGAATCGTTCACTCAGTCAGTTTGTACAAAAACACTGATTCATCCGTAATGAAACAAATGATTTTCATATGAATCACTGAATCGTTCACTCAGTCAGTTTGTACAAAAACACTGATTCATTCCGTAATGAAACAAATGATTTTCATATGAATCACTGAATCGTTCACTCAGTCAGTTTGTACAAAAACACTGATTCATTCCATAATGAAACAAATTATTGTGTTTATGAGTGAGTCTACATCTGAAATTGCATACTTCCCAACTATATAGTAGGCAAAACACAGTATGTGACAAAATAAATATGTCCAAATTCACAGTACTTATATAAAAGAGTAAGCAAAAAGGGCCAGGAAAATCTACTACTTTCAGCGAGATTCTAAAGTGTGCGTTTGATGGACATTTTACTATCCAATGAGGCCATGGGAGAGGATTTGTGAATGGCAGTGAAGCGACGCAACTGATGCTAGTAGATCATATGATAATGACAACATGGCGAATGTAGTACGTCCAGATTACATTCATACTTCACAAATTCACACTATATAGAACATGGCTGTGAAGTGATTACTTATTCAAAATAACTACCAACTCAGGAGAGTATGTGATTTCGGACACAGCCTAACTCTTGTGTGAATCACTGAAATAGTCATTCATCCGATTTGTACAAAACAATGATTCATTCAGTAATGAAACAAATGAATGTATTTATGAGTGAGTCATTAAGTTGTTCACTCAACTGAGTTGTTCAAACTGATTCATTCAAGCTGCTACAGTGTATTAATTGGACTAACCCAAACTTTGGAAATATTTTTGTTGGCAGAAATCAAAGATTGACAAAGTAACTAAAGTGTAAGTTGTTCAATATTGTGTTCTTGTTTATTCAACTGAACTGTTGTTTACAAACAATATCACATATCGTGATTTGTGCTGTTGCTCTGAACTCAAAACACTAGCACTCTTGCTCGTGTTACAGTATAGATAAATATTGTTCAGCCTTTTGACGGTATTCAGTATCTACATATTTACATATTTGTTCTGAAATGGCACATTTGGATCACGACAATGCACATCATCGAGCTTGCGTACAGTAGTATTTGCGTTCATTCAATTCAATTCACATTTATTTGTATACCGCTTTTCACAATAGATATCATTTCAAAGCAGCTTTACAGAGAATGCATGTCAACATTTCACAATATACATATTCACATATTCACATAGTTCACAATATTGTTGCTTAATCACCAGAAAACAATCATAAATATATTGTGAATTTTAAATAGGCTATACCAAGCCCCACTAGGTGATAAGGAGAACGTGCACAACACAGATTGACACTGTACATTGTTTAACTGTAGTTTGTGTGTGTGTGTGTTTGTGTGTGTGTGCGTGTGCATGAACAAGAGATATGTGTGAGAGATGTTACACATGACAGATTAGAGAGAGAGAATTCAAAGAGAAGGTGGAGCATACGTGAAACAGAGAAAGTGCCAGGAAGTCCGTGAGGTAGAGTAGCAAACTTATAGGAAAAAAAGAATAACACACTACAAGAAACAAAGCACTGAACAGGTGCTTATACCATACATCTGGACTGTTACACTACCTGACAAATGCGTAAGAGCTCATTTGTAACATTTTCTGCTTGTCATCGGCCCTGTTGTAGTCAAGAGAATCTGAGTTTGCCACATGATCAATGGGCAGGCAGGAGAGGGACATCTCACCATTAAGCTCCTTCATTGGGGAGGATGCAAACTGTGTGGGTTCTGAGTGATGCGCCGGCTGAGACGCTATAGTTGTCAGATAGATTAGAAATTGCACTTTTGGATGCACAGCCAAGCGTGAACCTTCAACGCATACTAATAAAAAAAGACTGTGAGAATGCATTTGATCAATGTCATCTTTCATGCTCTGGAAATTTCCTCTTGCTTTCCAAAACAGAGGAACAAAGAAGAGAGGAAACAAAAAGAGGTTTTATTTACTACAGATTATTTGATTGTTTGTGATCAAACAGGAAAAAATGTTTGCAAAAAAGCAGCAGATTTTACCTTAGCTAGAAAGGAAATATTCACACAGATTTGCACAAAAGGAGACATTCCACAAAGTCTCAGAGGTTTTCTTTTCTATTCAACAACAACCAAAGCTGTTTAGCTTAAAAAAAAAGATAAAAACACCAGAAAAAATAGTTCATATGACATGCATATATTCCAAGTCTTCTAAAACCAAAGCTTTGAACAGGCCGGAATCAGTACAGTACTCACTCAAAAACTTGCCCTTTGCAACCGGTTCTTAAAGGGTTAGTTCACCCAAAAATGAAAATTCTGTCATTAATTATTCACCCTCATGTCGTTCCACACCCGTAAGACCTTTGTTCATCTTTGGAACACGAATTAATAATAATCAATAATTTTTGATGAAATCCGATTGAAATCCACTGAAAGCAACATAATTACAACATTCAATGTCCATAAAAGTAGAAAAGACGTCATTAAAATAGTCAACGTAATTATAGTGTTATGTTATGAAGTGACGAGAATACTTTCTAAATATTGAATTTATTCAAAATTTTTTCCTTTTCCCTATGCTGCAAACAAGCCTTAGGGCTGCCAGTGCAGGGCCCTTGAGAGTTTGCTCATTGGCAAAACATTGGCCCCTTAGCACTGACTCTGCACAGGCAGCCCTCACCTAGCCTTCAGGAAGCCTTAGCACTGTTTTGTTGAAAATAATAAAGTTTGAAGTCATCGTTATGGAGGTAAGCGCATGCTTTAGTTGGGCTCTTGACCCTTGACTTCTTATCTTAAATGTTTCTTTGGCTGCTATAACTGTGTGTTTCTGAAACACATTAGTTATAGCAAAAGTTGTGAGAAGAAAAACTGATCTGATAATTCAGTTATCATGTAGTGGCCTGATTCACTGATTTCACCTGGAGTCTGAACTCTGAGGGCATTGTTTAGATTTAATAATTTCACATTATAGGAGTTCTAGAATACCACTACATGAAATTTTGTCCTGCTTTAATATTTTGAATGTTTTTAAGTCTTAATGCAGAATTTATTTGGACAGGATCATGTAGACTTGCACAGATATCAAGAACCAGCATATGAACCGTAATGGTGACAATCAACGAAAAGCTTTTTTTGTGACTTTAGTATAGCTTGTTTTGTGATGCTCAGTGTTGATCTGAATATTTTGTTGATTGTCACCTTTGTTGAGGTTTATACGCTGAATCTTGATGTCACTGTGTCTGCATGGTCTTGTCAAAATAAATTCTGCATAATGACTAATGTTCAAAACTTTAAAGCAGGACAAAATTTCATGCAGTGGCATTCTAGAGCTCTAAATAATGTCCTCAGAGATCAGGCCACTACATGATAACTGAATCATCAGATAAGTTTTTTTTCTTTCTTTTTGCTATAACAAATGTGCTTCAGAAACTCTAGAACAGCCAGGAAAACATTAAAGGGATAGGCTCATTTTTTTCACCCAAAAATGAAAATTTGATGTTTATCTGCTTACCACCAGCACATCCAAGATGTAAGTGACTTTGTTTCTTCAGTAGAACAAAAATGATGATTTTTAACTCCAACCTTTGCGGTCTGTCAGTCAAATAATGCTAGTGGATGGGAACTTCTACTATAAGAGTAAATAAAACTTGCATAGACAAGTCCAAATTAAACCCTGCGGCTCGTGACGACACATTGATGTCCTAAGACACGAAACGATCGGTTTGTGCGATAAACCGAACAGTATTTATATCATTTTTTTAACTCTAATACACCACTATGTCCAACTGCATTCAGCACTCGGTTAGTGAGGTCTGATCATGCTCTGACAGCGGCAGTGATGTCTTGCGCATATACTTCAATGAGAGCGAGACATCACTGCCGCTGTCAGAGCGCGATCAGACAGCTGGGTTTAATTTGGACTTGTCTATGCAAGTTTTGTTCCCATCCACTCTAATTATTTGACTGACAGACAAGTTGGAGTTAAAAATCATCATTTGTGTTCTACTGAAGAAACAAAGTCACCTATTATTTTCAATAAAACAGCGCTAAGGCTTCCTGGAGGCTAATTGAGGTTCTGCCCGTGCAGGGCCAGTGCTTAATGGCCAATGTTTTGCCAATGAACAAATTCTCAGGGGCCCTGTGCTGGCAGCCCTAAGTGGGCCCATAAAGGGCCAGTGCAGGTTTGTTTGCAGGGTGTCAGTCTGTTACGCAGCTGTGTTTCCATGTTTACGTCTGAAAGCCGGCTCATTATTGGCTGGCTGCTGCATCAGCATCACACACACCTCATGCTGCTCACATGAACAGGCATCGGCCAATACTGAGCCAGCGTTCGGACGTAGAACCTGGAAGCACTGCAATGAAAATAACGTAGCAGAATGACAGGGGAGAGACGAATTTTTGAATAAAGTTATTTTTATTTTGCTTTTGCACACAAAAAGTAGTCTAATCTCTTCATAATATTAAGGTTGAAGCACTGTAATCATGTTGATTATTTTAACTATGTTTTTATTACTTTTTTGGACATTGACTTTGTTGTTTTCAATGGAGAATAAAAAAAAAAAAAAAAAAAAAAATCTCTTGGATTTCATTAGAAATGTCTGTATTTGTGTGCCGAAAATGAACGAAGGTCTTACGGGTGTGGAACCACATGAGGGTAAGTAATAAATGACAGAAATTTCATTTTTGGGTGAACTAACCCTTTAAAACGTTCAAATATGGCACCTGAGATGCTGATTGGTCGATCGATGATATCACTGGTTATTGCTTGTTGCATCATTTAAATATACAGAAGCGCACTTAAATTTCACTCCATTCCTCACATAAACATATGACTTCAGACTTGAAATGGTATTTCACTTGCAATATTTCATGGTGGGATTTTGTTCATTCCCTACACGAGTCAAAGACAGAGTTGTCTTATCTTGGTGTGTATGCTAAATTAATTGATAATAATCAATGTGGAAAATGAGGGTGCTTCTTTGACTCCATTAATTAACCCTGTTCAGACACCAAAAAGGCTTATAATTAAACTTAATAACTAGAGTAAAAGTGTGTGTGTGTATTTGTTCGATAATATAAAATAAAGACGAGGGTAGCCATGAGACATATGCATTCCAAACACACACATACGCGCTTCTATCTGAGTAGATCATGATTGTCTGTCGTCATGACAACTCTGACCCATCTGCTACCTGTCATTGCCATGTCAGCCAAGAAAAGGCAAGATGATATGAAGTGATGTGATATGTTGATGATGGTGTGTGAGATATGATCTAAGGTTATGACAGTTCCATTTAAAGCTCTAGTTAGTTTCCGCAGCTTTCACCGACACCCTGCAGCATATCTATGTGCCGTTTAGACGCACGTGTGTGTGTGTGTGTGTGTTGCTGCCGCTACACTGAAGCGTTTTCATGTCATTACATTTCTCATGCTCTGCTGACTACACTTGTCTGCACTGATACCAAACTAATAAAGACTAATGAATCCGTCTAACTGATGATAATAATGTCATTAAAATGCAAATCCTTAATTTCTTTTAATTGTATTACATCACATGCAATCAATCACAACAACTTATTTTGCTGTCAAAACTTCCCTAGCCTACTTTTATTATAATTACACAAGCTGAAGAACAACTTGGAGATCATTACGTCTGCATTACAAATATTTACATTATTCTTGTTAGTCTTCATTGAATCCTCTGATAAATGTGTGTGGTGACTGTAAAAAATGAACAGCAATACCAATTAATTGCATTTGAATTAAATGAATCAAGGGAAGGCAGCGTGGTGTTATTTCAATACAGTTATCCCCGCTAGAAATGTTACATTCCCAGAACATTCCTAGAACGTCCCCACTGGTGTTAAGGACGTTGTCTAGTAACGTTCCCAGTACATTCACAGACGGTCACAATGTGGAGTTCTTTTAAGGTTTGGGGAACGTTATTTGGTGGACCTTCACAGAACATTCAGGACGTTCTCTGAACGTTTAGGGAACCATCTTTTATTTGGAAATGTTTATTTTATTTGGAATTGAACATTAGAGCTAAACTGGCTAACAAAAGTGGCTGTTCAAAGAAAAACTATTTTTTCTTAAATGTCTTACAAAAAAAAAAAAGCTCTTTAAAGGTAGTTAATCTTTTGAGCAAAACTTTGGGGTTTGTGATGTCACCCAACTGGGAAGAAGCCCGTTGTAGTCCCTACCAGCCGTTTGTTGTAGTCAATAAAAAGTGATTTCTGTAAAAGAAAATATCTCCCTTTGCATTGAACTTTGAGCGTCGTAACTTTACAGATGTTGTTTATGCTCAAACAGCAACAATTACACACTAACTAAAGTTAAAAAAAGTTAAACCATAATCAACCACCCCTTTAACAGATTTTTTGTTTTAATTTTTATTTCGCATAGCATTTTTAAATTTAATTATTTTATTTTATATCCAAGTGGCATTTAATTCATTACAAATTGTATGAAATACCACCCACAAGTCATATAAGATCCATTGATGTAAACTGACGACATGCATATGCTATTGTTTTCTTTCTTTAAAAAAAAAAAAAAAAAAATTCACAAAAGCCATGATTTATTGATAACCCTAAAATTAGTTTTGGTTTGTTTTACAACACTCAAAAAAATAAACATAAAATGGTTTCACTCAATCCATCCTCATTCACATTACTTAAAAAACTCATGTAACTACATGATCTTGAGTTGTTTCTACTAAAATGATTATTGTCAGCTTTAATTAATAAGTGTTTGTTCAGTCAACTTAATATTGCTGAGTGAAACGCACAAATAAATGTTAACATAGGACCAGCAGCTATATCACCCTGTAGCCCAAGACTGGTTCCCCACTGAAGCTAAGCAGGGCTGAGCCTGGTTAGTACCTGGATGGGAGACCTCCTGGGAAAACTAGGTTGCTGGAAGAGGTGTTAGCGATGCCAGCAGGAGGTGCTCACCCTACGCTCTGTGTGGGTCCTAACACCCCAGTATAGTGATGGGGACACTATACTGTCAAAAAGCACCTTCCTTCGGATGAGATGTTAAACCAAGGTCCTGACTCTCTGTGGGCATTAACAGTCCCAGGATGTCTTTCGAAAAGTGTAGGGGTGTAATCCTGACATCCTGGCCACATTTGCCTATTAGCCTCTGACTTTCATGGCTTCCTAATCATCCCCATATACTGATTGGTTTCATCACTCTATCTCCTCTCCACCAATAAGCTGGTGTGTGGTGGGCGTTCTGGTGCAATTTGGCTGCTGTCGCATTATCCAGGTGGATGCTGCACATTGGTGGTGGTTGAGGAGATTTTTCAGAAAAGCGCTATATAAATGTAACAAATTATTATTATAACTAACTAGGCAGTGGATACATAGTTCCCAGCATGCTTTGTAAGGGACTGCGTTAGGAGAGTAAATTTAGGGATTAAAGTGTTATTTTATGTTTTTCGGTAAAGGGAAAGATGTTGTTAGTTTATGTTAGTGTTTAATGTTCAGTTATGTTGGAGATATAGAGGCGTTTCTGTAATGTTTTTGAATTGTGTCGTTACCATTATGTAGAAGAGTGTCGCCTGTGTTTAGATTGAGTTTGTTCATTTTGTGAGTGCATTTTGTAGAGCAAAATGATTTAATAAAGGTGAATTTAAATCAATAAATGTGTTCACCTTACATAATAAACTTTTACAAATTTAACATTATTAACTGCACATATAAATATTATATAACAGTGACAAATTCAAATGCCAGTCAGCTGTCACCACTGTATCCCAGAACCATATTGTTGCAAATCTGTCATTCAGCCATGTTGGTGAATGATGTCACACAGGTGGTGGAGTAATAACTTCTCTAAATGAATCCATTTGGGAGCGAATTAATGCTAGATTTTCTACTATAAATTATGGACATGGCATATTTTTCTCAGTTATTTTGCTTTATTTCCAGATTCAGTTATAGTCTCTTTCTTACGTACTAGAGTGCGCGAATGCGTTGTGCGCACTCTTAAAAAATATTGCTTAAAATCTCTTGACAAACTAAAATATGTATATGACATTTGTATATATTCAAAATAAATTAAATAAATTGTACTTAATGTCGGCTTGCTTATTTTGCTCAAGATAACTATTTATTAAGTCCACATGTCATAAAAACAAGAAACTATGCTTCTAGCCTCAGCTCGTTTGAACTGCGAATGATCGTTTGAACTATGGTTTCAGGAAACACCAAATCATTGAACTATGTTAGTAATGAAGGAACTTGTGATGTTAGTTGTAGTTGTAGTGGTTGGGAACTGACATCAGAGCTGCTGAATTCAGCACCATGGACAGCAGCTGTATTGTCCCACCAGGGTTCAGCACCTTGGACAGCACCTACTGCACCAACAAATGGAGTCTGCAATCAACCCAGTCAAGAAGGCAACCTCTCAGAGCATATGTATTTAATACTGAGAGGTGGAAATGGAAGCAATACAAGCTTTTCTTCTTTTTCCCTGCTTTTTTTTTTTTTTCCATCAGCTTGTTTCAAGATGCTAGCTGAACAAGACCACATCACTTCTCTGACCTAGAAAACTAAATCTTAACAGGAGGCCCCAACATTTATCTAGTGGCTTTCATAAGAGAGTGGTTTCTCAAGTGTTCAAAGACTTTAGAGAGCCCAGCGCTGTTTGGGGAGAGATTCCTCACATACCACAACACATACCACAACTTTAGTGGTGCTGGGATGAAGGAAGCTTTGGCTAAATCACACATTTGACACTTTAGGGTGCAGACCTAACAAGACAACAGCAGAGGTAATGTGCAGAGACTAGAGTGAATGAAAAGATGTATCCAGTGCATCCAATCAATAAATCACACGCCTGAATGAATAAAAAAGTATGGTGGTACCCGGGGGTGTGAGTTTGGCTGGTTCGATTTTTTTTTTTGGAGGGCTCTTAACAGTGTGAAATGGATTGGTGTTTACCCTGTGTCTGCTGCCAGGGAGTTGCAGACATTTATGGCTCATGTGATTGATTTAAAAAAAAAAAAAGAACTGAGTACCAATTGAAGCAAATATGGCAGTGTCTCCTTCAGAAATCATTCTAATATGTGACCCTGGACCACAAGACCAGTCATAAGTCTCACGGGTATATTTGTAACAATAGCCAACAATACATTGTAGGGGTCAAAATTATTGATTTTTCTTTTATGCCAAAAATCATTAGGATATTAAGTAAAGATTATGTTCCATGAAGATATTTTGTAAATTTCCTACCGTAAATATATATAAAAATAATTTTTGTGAGTGGATATGCATTGCTAAGGACTTTAAAGGCGATTTTATCAATTTTTTTTTTTTTTTTTTTTTTTGCACTCTCAGATTCCAGATTTTCAAATAGTTGTATCTCTGCCAAATATTGTCCTATCCTAGCAAACCATACATCAATGGAAAGATTTTTTATTTTTTTTATTTTTTTTAATTATTTTTATTTTTAAAAAAGTATCACAATTTCAATATATATATATATATATATATATATATATATATATATATATATATATATATATATATATATATATATATATATATATATAAAAAATGAATTCATGTAAAAAAAATAAAAATAAATACAAAATAAAAAAAAAAAAATCTTACTGACCCCAAACTTTTGAACACTAATGCATTTTTGACAAAATGTAATCACCTTATTCCTGACGAGCCTACTGCATTTTGAATTATGGGTGGCACTTCCGGTTTGGGGAACTTCCATTCAAAATGACACGAATGAAACAAATAATTTAAAATCATAAGGTTGCCCTACAAATAAAGCTCATCTGTCAGTTTGACTGAAGGAGCTGTCAATTCTCCTTCATGTTTTATTTCCAGACATCATGAGAATAACGTAACGCTTGGTATTTTAACAAGACGTTTTATAACAAGAACTTTTCCTCCTCAAATCATTGCGTCTCTTTCCATGTTTGACAGAAATCACTTTGAAATAGTATCACGCAATGCTGAAGTTAATGAACATTTTGATTAAGGCAACATATGTTGCATAATACAGATATACTGCATATTACTACAGTGATATTTAACCCGTCCATTATTGCTGTGGAACGAATGTGGGCTATTCATGTTTTTTTTAAAGTATCTTGATGCTTTTACACTTTTAAATGTCCTTTTATTATTCGATGGTTGAAGGGTGAGGAGAAAAAGGATTTTTGCATTCATAGAGTTAGTCTTTCACTGATTGTTTACAGCTCAATGGAGGTTACACACCAATAATTCGCGCAAAGTGTCATGGGGCATAAAAATAAGGTGGATGGTTAGCATGCATTGTGCTGTGACAGTATTAACAGATTCAGCAAAATAAAGAGAAAACCCCAAGATCATAGTGGAGATGGTGTAAAGGTCACCTCTAACCTCCTTTTCCTCAGATATGTTTACTTGTTGGGTTTACTGTAGTGAATGTGGATAAGGACCTTGGTGCACTTTGGGCCATAACCGCAGGTCTTGAGTTTACACCCAAGATCCTCCCGTCTTGTTAAGGTGTGTAAATAAATATGACATGTGGGAAGTGGAGATGTAGATAAATATATGAGATGTAATGTAGGGGGGCTGTGCTCTTGTGATAAGATGCACTCTGTTGAGATATCAGTTTTTCACTGCTTGTTGTAGCAATATGTCATTTTAACATACAGCCATGTTACAGTGTGTGTGTGTGTGTGTTGCTCAGGCCCTAGATTCTCCTCTTAAAGTGATATGTCACCCAAAAATTAAGATTATGTCATTATTTATCACCTTCATGTCATTCCAAATGTCTACATAATACTATAATATTTATTTCAACACAAAATGAGAATTTCTGAAGTCTTTAAAACAAATATGAAGGTTGACAGTATCATTTACGTTTTATGCATTATATCTTAATTATTAAAGGTACAATTTGTGATATTTTTTTCCGCTAGAGGTCGCTAGAAGCCTATTGAAAACAAAGGCGTAGTTTGATGACGCCAAGTTTTAGAGCGGAAACTTGGGACATGTGATCTGCGTTCCATTTGACAGGGTCTCTACGCAGTGTGCACTGCTCCCTACTCCCTGAGCACGGTATATCAGTTGAAGTGGACTTCGCTGACAATAATCGCTCATTTGGAACGCCCTGTCATCAAAGAAAGTCAACGACAGTGTCGCGCAGATTATAATATAACATAAATAAATAGATATTATAATTTACTTTCGAATTTAAAATTGACTCTGTAACTTGAAGCTGTAACTGCCATGCCATATAAAAATAAATTCTCATTTTGTAAACTGTATAACGGTATTAATCCATGGTCTGGGTCTCATCTCGTGCGCTTTCTTTTCCACGCGCAGCCGCATAGTAAACAATTCTGAGGTAAATAAAGTAAAATAAAAATGACTACAGAGCCTCAGATGCTTTTCAACACTTTTACTTTGTCATGCCTATTCATAGAATAAAATATACAAATGTAACACATCGCCATAACCATTCATACTTTCGTTCAAAATTTATGAATACTCAAAATGTAAATCCCTCCATCGGAGAACCGTTTAAAAACTCTTTCAACAGCTCCACTCCATCATAGTTCTGACTGGTGACGTGGTGCGCAATGACAGTTGGGTAATTTTACCTCTCTACTTCCTGTGAAGTGATGTATCGATGTTCCCTTATTCCCTATGCCGTTCGCAGTGCCCTTCGAACTGAACATGTTCGCTCCCTTCGGAATGGAATCTCACTTAAGATGGCAAAATACCGTGTGAAGTCCACTTCGCAGTCCACTTACGGCCGAATGGAACGCACCTGTGGTCTCCATCTCAACGGACGGTGCAAAAGAATAGGGATTGGAGTCTGGAAGAACTCATGTTCATGGATGCGATTATTAACTTTACTGTAGTATGAAGCAGAGCAGGACCGAGTGTTACGGGAGCTGAACGAGGAGCTGGAGCGATTGATCAACACACGCCTCACGAGCAGCGGGACTTTTATTATGACACAGTCGCCGGCGCCACTTCTGCTTTTCCGGTCATGCGTTTACGGGAGCTGTCCTTGTCAACAGAACCAGCGGCAGATGGTAAACAGTAATTATGTTCCATACATTAGTAACACAATCCACCATAAAACGTGCAAGAAGTAAATAAGGAACTGCTTGAAGCAAGCTAGTGGTTTGCTGGACGCTAGACACTACTTCCGCATTTGTCCACGGCACTTGTCATGTGGTTTCTACGTCAGTAAAGGCGGTAACAAAGGCGGTAACTGACGTCACTGACAGGCGACTGCACTGCCCCGTGTTACTGTTTAGAATGGGAATTTTCTCATGATTTACAAGTAGTTGAAAACATTAGAGATATTGTTAGTAATCAGCTGGACAAAATATATAACACTAGCCTGGTGGTTTTTGGATATTTTACTGCAAAAATCTTACATATTGTACCTTTAAGCTAACCTGAAACTACTAATGTACTGTATCAATCAACAGTTTTGGTATGTTTTTTTTAAAAAGTGTCAGATTTTTTTTTTTATGTTCCTGAATAAAGATGCTCTCCAACCCTGCATTTATTTGTTCAAAAATACAGTAAAACTGTAAATATGTTTACTATTTAAAATAACTGTTTTCTATTTAAATATATTTTAAAACGTAATTTATTTATTTTTAAAAAAAGTTAAATAATAATAATATTTAATTTTTTTATATATATATTTATATTTGTATAATAGTATGTTTATTATTTATGTTTATTATTATTTATAATAATATGTAATATTATGAGAAAAATATGGAATTGTTCAGCACATCCATTTTCAAGATCACTTTTTAAACTAGGATCTTACTAGAAACACTTAATATAAAGTCTTTGTGCAAGGAATAGACTGAAACAAATAATTATTCACTGCTAACCAAGTACCGTTTTTGAATCTGAACACAAATGCAAATGACATTTGAGAGTTTTGGTAGAGAACAACCAGGTGAAATATTCCTTGAACCTCATCTTGTGTTTGTTGCCTTATAAACCAGCTGATTATAAATTCAGTTCATGTTTCGACGAGTTGCATTCGTCTTGCCCAACCGCTTCCATTCCACGATATTGGAATGAAGGTCCTCAAACAAGTTTGTTAAATAAGGTGCAAATGTTTGACGATTAAACATTTAAGCTACTTTCTTGCTAAGTGCTTCACAGTAGCAACCAGTGCACTTAAGCAGGAGAAAAAGAAGAGTTTAAACACATCAAAGTGACAGAAATCATTCCCCTTGAAAAGCGCCTCAGTAATTAGAAGACGGTGCAATCCATGTGATGGAAATTCAGGGTGCAGTATAATTGAAGTAATTTGACAACCCCGTTTTCAAATTAAATTTGCTTCTTTTCAATGCATGAGACTTTTTACACTCAGGACGAGTCTGCGCTTAAATAAGTTTGCCCTGCGGCTTGATGGATGTGCTGAACGGATATTAGATTTCTGAAAGCTCGACCAGTAAGTGGCATATCTCTTGTGTTTAATTGAATGGTTCCCTACAGACTAATTTTACCACTTTGAGTAAACTTTCTTTCAATGTGAACAAAATATAGTAGGGGACATGGTATTGGAATGTCTTTTTACTGTTGCTGTGGTTCAAATTTTATGGTGTAATCTGTCACGGCTTGTCAAGGCTATTGAAGGAAATGCATTAAACACACTCCTTGTTCATCACAACACAAAACATCTCAGCGAGAAGTGATTTTAACCCTTTTGAAGCACTCCGCTTTATCACCAAGACGTATGATAGCAATATGTACTCTTGTTATGGCCTTAGCTAGCCACTTTGAGCTAATGTTTCCCCTCACTGTCACCAAGAGACCAACTTGAGACATCGAATGTCTCTGAATGATTACTTTACTTATGTCCTCTCCTAGAAAATGCAGACCTGTACAGCAGTGAATCTCATCTAGTGGATCGTGTAACATTCCTTGATTCTTGGAACCCATAAATAAAACTACAAGCTAAATCAACCAATCAATCAATCAACCAACAAATCATCTGATCAATCGATCCATCCATCCGATTCTGACAACTCAGACACCTATAGTGGTACCTTACAAAGTTTTCACTGGCTTTAGTTCCGATCAATCTTCAGATGATTTGATTACGATGATTACATCTCTAAAGTTTCCCATCTAGTTTACAATTTAAATGTCGTTTAATGACATGTTAATATTGTACGTTTCCATGTCTATCCAAGCATTCAAACATGTACAGAATACACCTTGCCACCAAATAAGCCTACCTGTCCATACAAATATGAATTAGATGACCCTGAAGTGTCAGAAAAAAGGTAAGACACTGCTCACATATAAGGTTCTGACAATACAACAACCTTCCTGACTGTATCAATCAAACTTTACTCTCCTGCTATTGATTTACAATACAGTCAGTGGGAATTCTCCAGTGTCATTTTAAGGGAGAACACTTACATTTATTGATATTGTTAAGGTCAAAGAATAGAGTAGATGCAACAGTCAATTCAAAAACTCTAAATCAATATGGCTAGTAACATTCCATATATGATTTATAAGTGTTGGCATGCAAAGTCTACAACAAACCTGCTTTTTTATAGGTGAAGTGTTTTATTTCTACAGTCACTGTGATTTTGCCAAGTAAGACAAATTTTGTTGATCCTGAAACATTTCTGTTTGAAAATTTAGACCTAACCCTATCCTGACCCTAAAACTAACCCAACCCATAAGTTATTCCTAAAATCAGAGGGAATTGATAGGTGAATAACACTGATGTAGTCTCTAACGCTTGTTGTAAGTCTACACTTGACATAAAATGTAATTGGTTGATTGGAGTGTTGTTCCAGGATCAACAAAGAAGCTGATCAAGAAACATGTTGTACTTGGTGAAATCACGTTCACCTATTTGTACACCAGCAAACAGAATCCCAAAGGTGAAACATTTACTTCTGCTAAATTAATTCACATTAATATCAACTCAAAAATAATCTATTCAAAAATAATCTAGTCTTTAGTCACATAGAGCTTATGCTGTTCAAAGGACTTATTTGCCTGGAAATTAAATGTGGTTCAGTCCCCACTGGTTGCTACGGAGATCAACACATCCTAGTCATTTCCCTGGGAGATGGCAGATTATTAGCCATATTTATACAACAGAGAAAAGTAATGGTGACATGTCGAGGGATAAAAGAGGTTTATAAAAATGGCTTCAGGGATCTAATCTATTGGTATTATCAGCTGTCTAAACGGTTTTGACAGCTAGCTGCACCTGGACACAAACATGAATGCATGCTCAAACACACACACACACGCACGCACGCACGCACGCACACACACACACACACACACACACACACACACACACACACACACACAACCAGAATCATTTCCTATATAATTGTGATTTCTGTTGTGATTTCTAAATGTTTAACTCTGCACTTCCACAAAGATCAATGTAAGAAAATTAAACATTTCCCAATGGTCACACAATTATACACAACAACATGGAGGTCAAAGTGTCCTCCAAACACATGCGTTTTGCTTACAGACAAGTTATCAAAGGGTTGTAACACAAGAACAGTCTATACTATTTCACTCAGACCTTTAAACCACAAGCGACCGATTGCTATGGGAACAGTGGCAGAAATCAAGTGGAGGTTACCTAGTGTTGGGTCACCTGACCTGAGGAAAAAAAAACTAAAACAAAAAAAATCCTGGACATGGCCTGAAGGCCTGAAAAAAAGATGAAACCCTACAGCGCCCTCCATTGGTCATTTATGATAACCGAACTATGATGGGATGTTTCCTGGCAATGTTCCCTCTAATTTTTGTTTAGAAAAACCCAAATCAATTGGGCGGACTCTTCAGCCACCTGAGCAGACATTACATTTACCATGGGGCTCAAAAGTTGGACACACTCAGATAATACTGGATTCAAAATACAATTTAAACCAGAAAATAGAGAAAGATTTAACAAAAAATAAAACAAGGAAAAAGTAAATAATTAAAAAAAAAAGTCAAATGATGAAGAAATATTAGATTGTGCACTGTATTCAAGACTTTGTCACTGTAATTTCCAGTACAAATAGGGAAAACATAATATTATTCAAATATAAATATATAAATATTTATATATTATATAAATAGTATTTATTTAAGTATTATTATTTAGCAATTTTTATTTTATAATTTTTAATATTTATTTTAATAATTTTTATTATTATAAAATATATAAATATTTATTATTTTAAAATGTATTATCATATAAATAATAATGCATTGCACATGTGTGCTGTTATACACTCTAAAACACAGGTGTCAAACATATGGCCCTTGGGCCGAATATGGCCCACAATGGTGTCCAGTTCGGCCCGGGGGATGATTTGAACAATAATAAAACAAATTGCTTTGCAGTCATTTTCCCAAACTGTCATTTGTGTGGAAATATTATGAAGTCTGTAAACAGGACGATCTCTGTATAAGTAGCCTATTTTATAAGCGCAGCACTGCTTTGTGTACAGCAGTAACCAAGGAAATGCTATATCGCTGCAGTTCCACAAGTGCCATATGCATTTTCATTCAATCCGTCTGCTATTTTTGTTTTATGCAGACGTGTCTTATGTAGCATAATTTCACAGGTATCGAATGTGCTCCCAAAAAATTGGAATTTGCCATAAAAAAAAATCAGTAATAATAAAAAATTAAATAAAACATCTAATAAAGTCTTCAATGTACAGTTTGTATGATTAATATTAATGTAACTGTCAGTTTAAAAAAAAAAAAAATAAATAAATAAATAAATAAATCTGCCCGCACATGGTTACATTTTTTTCCCATCCGGCCCTCAACATAAAATGAGTTTGACACCCCTGCTCTAGTGTTGGCTAAAAAAAAAAAAAAAAAAAAAAAAAAAAAAAAAAAAGAAGAAAGTAAGAAAGAAAGAAAGAAAGAAAGAAAGAAAGAAAGAAAGAAACAGCTTGCATATTTTTTTTGAGTTAAGACAACTTTGAGTGAAATTACATTCAACCAACAAGCTACAGTGAGTTAGAAGTATTTAATAATTTGTAGCATGAACAATTTTTTTTTTTTCAAGTCACTCCAGCTAAGTTAGTTCTGGAACCAGTTAATCTTCTCTGTTTCATTTGAAATCAACACCTATCACAGCAAATGCTAGTGTAACTTATTTAGCATGTATTTTTAATGAACAAGTAAGATATAGGGTATATGTCGAACATCACATGACCAAACCGGAAAACTGGTCTCAAAACTGGCATACAGTATATATGGACTTTTAAGGTAATCAGCAAAACTACCTAGTTCACATTGTTATAGGTGTTTTATTCTATTAAATATCTAAACGTTAGTGTGAAGAAAAAAAATTAAATATAGCTTTTAAATATCAATCTGCATATGTGGCGGACACCAGTTGCTCATCTTTGCTCGTTCCTTTTAAGTTATCTTGAATAAAACAGCATTTTTTTTTTCATGAAGCACATAAAAAAACTTAAACCGGAAGCGATCTGATCTGTTTTACAGAATACGGAAGTTAGATTGCGCATTTAACCCCTATTACTTGTCACTGCATGGCATAAGCATAGTCATCACTTATAGGGCCCTATTTTAATGATTTAAGCGCATGGTCTAAAGCGCACTGCGCAAGTGCACTTAGGGTGTGTCCGAATCCACGTTTGCTAGTTTAAAGATGGGAAAAATGGTCGGCGCGCCCGGCTCAGAGTTGTTTATATTCTCTTAATGAGTCATGGGTGTGCATGAGCGTAACCATGCATTTGTTGTTGTGGTAACTGGTCCGCTCAATTACTTTTTGAAATCTCCTGTATCAGTGGACATCTTGATGGACTCTATCCATCCGTTTAACTCTCAAACAAATTTTGGAATCTCTAAGTTTTCCTTCAGCATGAATTTTTGTCTGTCTGCACAGGGGCAACACCACCAGAAGCGCATACATGCAGCTTAGAGGGAGAATTGCTCAGTGGGACAATTTAGAAAGTTTGACAGATTTTCAATATTTGTTAGAGGAGACGTCAATTAATTCACTGCTTCCTGTCTTCAGACCTCTGAGTGACCGCTTGGTTGCCTCAGGGATGAAACGATCCCATACATTTTTAAAACACACAATCAGCGGCAGAGCAGATAGCCTGTAAGGTTTATTTTGTCTTCAGTGTTCGCTCATATTCAGAGGGAGTGTGTTCTTTTATTTTTATTTTCGTGGCTACCAAATTAGCTGCAGCACTTCAGACAAAAACAGTCCTTCCAACCAGCCCTGGCGCCTCCGTTGATCATTTTGAAAATGTTACAGCCAGTGCTGAGAAGATAATTACTATCATCAAGCCGTCAGACCATCATCCTTTTCAATTTACTGCAAGGGCTCCATCAGCTGACAGCCGGTGCGTAAAAAGAGTGAAGGACCGAGGCGGACGATGGGATCACATGTTGGGACGCGAGGGAATGTTTGTGTGGAGCTGGTACAGAGCTGACCTGTAAATCTTCCTACCGTCTGGAGGCTCATAATTATCCATAAATTCACATGACGCTGAAGCATGACACTGAACTATTGCAATCCTGAACAATAGACCTGATTACAAGTGTTCATACAGATCATTTTTTAGTTTTACAGTCATTAGTGAGGTAATTACAAGTGGAAGTGTGGGGAAGACTAAAGGCGACATCAAACTAGAGCACAGGTCACCAATTATTGGACCTGCGATTCCACCCAGGCCGTGAATCATTTATCAGAAATGTATATAATTATAGTGTTATTTTTCTCCACACACATTGCTACACCTTTGGCTTGCTCATTGGAGATTTATAAGGCATCATTTTATTCTCTGTGAAACTGCTTTGAAATTATTTGTATCATAGAAAGTGGAACAAAAATAAACTTGAACTGAACATTTGAATATTTGTGATCAGATAGTGGACAAATCAGCAGTCTTGGAAAGATTTTTTTAATATAGAGAATTTATCATTTCGTGCGTGCTCTTCAAATGAAGTCAGAAATATCATAATTACAGTATGGGTTCCAAGCATATGAAAGGCCGAGCAATGTCACTAGTGGAAAACTTGTAATTCTAGAGATGCCGAGTTGCAATGTTGAAAGAGACTTGTTGATTTGAAACTGCAGAAATACTGATATATTACAATATCAGTATGATCATATACATATGTATATTTCATTTCATGAATTCAGATGCAGTTACGTGGGTATTATTATTTGGGGGTTTGTTTAGGTTAGGTGACTTCCATGTTGAGTTTTGTTGACTTAAATGCATGACGTTATAATGACAGATGCTTCAGTGTTACGAGTGCATTGGATGGTATACATTTTACACGGTATTATGGCTGCAAAAGAAATGTACAGTAATGCAAATGAAATGGCTATTGCTTTAATTTCACATCCAAATAACACTGCATCCCAAAAAGTGAAATCGTGAAACCTCTTGGAACCTTTATTGAATCCCTCTGAAGTTTAAATCATTTTAAACTTTAGCACTGGCTGTGAATCCACTATTTGTTTAAGAATCACTAGTTCACAGTGAACACATCTGTTCTAAAAAAGACAAAGGTTCTAAAAAAGAACACAACACTTTACAATAAGGTTCCATTAGTTGAGGTTATGCATTAACTTAAAGGGGTGGTTGCATGCGATTTCACTTTTTTAACTTTAGTTAGTTTGTAATGTTGCTGCTTGAGCATAAACAGTATCTGCAAAGTTACAGCGCTGAAAGTTCAATGCACACGGAGATATTGTCTTTTAAAGTTATGGCATTTTATTGCCTACAAAAACGGGCGGTTTGGACTACAACGAGCTTCTTCCCGGGTTAGTGACATCATAAACCCTTGCTGTTAACATAAACACTGCCCCCGGGAACACGCAACAAAGTGGGCGAGGCCATGTGGCACAGCATAATGAAAGCGGAAGAGTTGTTTACACCGAACACGAGCTGCGCGACGCGACGCGTCAAAAGATATAGAACCCATTATTATCTGTGATATTTTCTACACTGGATGCGGTGCTGAAGAAGCTTCCTGAATCTACACGAGTTCAATGCTGGATTTACACAAAGACTTTTACTGAAAGATGAAGCAGTTCCCACTTTAAAAGCAGAAGCTGCATCTATTTTTAATGCATCTAGGACGTATACAAAGAGCAACTCGTTTTTGCTAGCCAGTTAGCTAAATTCTAGTGCAACAAACACTAACAAACTTCTATGTTCATAGACAAACAGTTGTTCATGCTATAAATTAAACGCTACCTTTACAAAAATGTGACTACTCAGGCATGTATTTACTACAGGAAAGCTTTAATCAGGATAAAACTGTATATTGAAAGCTAACAAACAGCAGTGACAGTATCTAAACACTTTGACACAAATACTAAATGAAATACCATTCATAAACATCCTTTAAAAGCCGCGATTGGAGAGGTTCTGCTTTATCCTCTTCATCTGGGTCTGATTTGGCTCAATTTGATACAGCAATGTAGGCGCTTTTATTTACTTTCCACCTAAGCGCGTAACTACGAATGGTAAGGGGCGTGGCGTTTCCGGACGCTTCAGCGAATCACGATAGACTGGGCCAGTAACCAACCTGCTGACCAATCTGAGCACATTGCGTATGTCGGAGGGAGTGGCTTCATAGAAGCAGGAAGTCAAACGAGCCGTTCATATGACAGTGGAAACAGAGGTGTAGAATAAAGATAAAATATATGAAAAATACAGTGTTTTCAAAAAAACGAAGCATTAAGACATGTAATACTGTGCCCCAAAAACACAATCGAGCCTAGAAAAAAACCACGTAACCACCCCTTTAAATAACAATAAGCAATAGATTCGTTGCAGTACTTATTAATCTTTGTTAAAGGTGACCTATAATGCCCCTTCTACAAGATGTAATATAAGTCTCTGGTGTCCCCAGAATGTGTCTTTAAAGTTTCAGCTCAAAATACGCCACAGATCATTTATTATAGCTTGTCAAATTTGCCCCTGTTTGGGTGTGAGCAAAAACACGCCATTTTTGTGTGTGTTCCTTTAAATGCAAATGAGCTGCTGCTCCCGGCCACTTTCAAAAAGAGGGTGAAGCTTTAACAGCTCGCGCTTCGGTTGCTCAACAACAAGGTCAAACTTGCACTGTCAAGTGTCATATTTAAAGTTGCAGTCCGCGACTTTTTTGTGTTAAAGATTTACAAAAATTATATAATAAGAATATGCAACATGAATCCATTTTCCAAACCGTGTTTTTGTCTTATCCTGAATCATTATGGTACACTTATAATAAGTTTTTATATTCGGAATATTTCAGACCAGACTGGTAGGACTCGCCGCAGAGTATCACAGTAACTGCGTGACTCGCCATAGACATACACGGAGAAAAGTAGATCCGGCTAGAATGTTCCTCCGCAAGACACGTGCAGTTCTGCTTATTAACCTCTAGAGGGCCAAAAATCGCGGACAGCAGCTTTAATGTGAACAATATTCTGAAAATTTTCAGAATAGCCCAATTAGAATAACAAAATTAATTTTCATTTCATTTCATTCATTTCACACAAATTCCATATTTTTATTTTTTTTATTTTTTTTTGGACAGGCATGTCATTATACTGTACCAAACCCCATGGGTGATGGGACTGGAAATGAATTAATTGACGTTGAATAGGTTCAGAAATGTGTTAAGCTTTCAAAATAATCAAAAAGTCTCCTCCTGTGTTACCATGTTTTAGCTCATACGGTTGTCTACAGAGAGAAAGTGATCTAAGCGCTCTCTGTTCTGTCTGCTCCAAGTCTAGAAACAGCAGGAATGTAATTATGATCCAACGAGAGGATGAGATCATACCTAAAATCACCTGCTACATTAAGCGCCATGTACAAGTCAGTTACTTGTCTTTCTGACGCATGCTGAGCTTCTCCTTTCCTCTCCACTACATGCTGTGCTAGTGCTTCATTGTTCTGCCTGACTAACAATGTTATGATATTAACTTATAATAATGTTAATGATGTTTTCATTATTTAGATTTCATGACCTTTCATGTAAATGCCCTCTTTGCACATGAAATGAGAAATAGATCCTTGCTGCAAGCTATGGGTTTGCACTCTGGTCTAAAAGCTTTTAACTACTTACAGCCTCTTTGCAAATCTGCTTTATTGTACATTGTGACAGGTTGACTAAACAATCCAAGCCTAAAGCTGCACAACCTGTTAAGGATTGAAATAATCAGGGACCTTGTTAAAAACTAGCTATCAACAGTATGAAAAGCGACAGACAATAAGAATGGCAGATGGTTTGATAAACTACCACATATAGTATTTAGTTTCTCAATGCTAAATAGGAGTCATTGGCATGCAAACGTTTCATTTTATTACAGTAGATGTTTTACCAATGATTGGGGGACTTTTAAAAAGTGTGAAATAGACCGGATACAATGCATTGTGGAGCTTAAACTCATTGCGTTATCCTCTCCTGTGACCTCTAAGACTCTCACTGATGACAAAATGGCAAAAAGCCCAGAAAGAATAAAAGCCCATAATTCAACAATTCTCTCCCTGTTTTCTAGTTCTAATTTTTAACTTGCCTTCTTCAACAATCCTAGAAACCTACCTCGCATGAAAACTCCTAAGGCATTCGAGATGCTGTTTTAAAATTGATGTGCTGCACTACTGAAGCAGCCTGAGAACTATGACATATATAAAGGCAATATTAATGTTTGCCTAATAATAAAGAAATTGTCAGAAAATCCACTTCCTTTGCTTAAGCATGTTAAAGCGTGCCATGTTTACTCTGAAGTCCTGATCAATGGGGAACCATTTATTCATAGTTCAGCACTTTAAACTGTAAAGCCTCTCCTTGATAAATAGAAATGCACAGATTCCTTTTGTCACATTTTAGTTTAACCTGCAGTTTGTCCCCCCTTTCAGGATTATTGAATCATTTTGTATTTATTTATGCACTTACTCATTTACTGCAAGCAGCAGGATTTCAAAGTGTATCCTTGCATTGGTTAATACTAGGGCCAATCGTGTTTATTCCTTTATAAAGTAATAATGTTTCAGTCAGGTCCAGTTGAAATGCATCAAATATAAGTTTAATCAACCTATTTTTTTAGTATTAGCTGTAAAATGACACACTTTACCCTTAAATAAATGCAATCAAAATGGAGAGCAGAGTGTCTGTAACAATCTATATCAATAACTAATACACGCATAATACCGGATCAACACATTTTATCCTAGGCAATAGCCTACAACAGGCTAAATAAATAAGATAGTAGTTCAATACGAGGCATATCAGAATCTTTAGGAAGGCATGTTTTGTCTATCAAATATTGAATCATTGCTGATGTTCTAACCACATTTCTCAGAAACCACAAGAATAAAAAATCACTATCTTCCAAAATATTTTTGCAAAGAAAAAATAGCACTTTATCAGTCAAAACTGAATGATTCAATCAAAATGAAGTCATTTTCTTGTACCGTAGTACTCAATTTACATGTTAGCCTAGTACTCCAAAGTATATTTAAAATAAAAATAATAATAATAATAAAAAAAAAATATATGGTCATGCGTTATGGTAAGAACATCAACATATCAAGTATATTTGTGTACTTGTTTGATAGTGTTTTGGTCAGAAAAGTGTTTATGTTCTGAGTCGTTTACGAGCTTCATGAAGTTCATCATCGCTACCACACGATGCAAAGTATTTCAAAGTTTGCTTTCAATGCATTGTAGGTAAATATCCACTTTATACAGCCATCTTTTTGTTATGTGTTCTAAAGGCTGGAACACACCAAGCCGACGGTCAGCCGTCGGGCAGTTTTTCCTCGTCGGCCGACTAAGTTTCCTCAGTGTGTTCTGCACCGTCAGCTGAAGTTGGTCCTCGTCTGCTTTTTTTCAGCCGATTCGACATGTTGAATCGGTGTCGGAGCTCGATGGTCCGTCTGATCATTCTGATTGGCTGTTCAGCTACCACCTGCCACCTGCTGATTAGGACAGGCATGCTACTTGGCCGTCAGCTGTCGAGCGTCGGTTTGGTGTGTCTTTGGACACAGACGCTGCCGACATGAGCCAACCCCGCAGTCTGCTTTCGTCGCCACTAGTTTGTCGGCGTCGGCTTGGTGTGTTCCTGTCATAAAACACCTCGCATTTTGCTGAGTGAGCGAAACCACTTCTAAATGTATGAGCGAGCTCGAGCAGTCTTGAATTGACCCTTTGCCAGGAGTTTGATTGACAGGCGATCTAACCAATCATAACGCAGAGTCTGCCATTTTGTCTGACAAAGCAGTCAGGGGAGTTAGCAATGATATTACGCAGCGCCCGTGAGCCCCTGCTTGCACAGGGAACCATGGAGACGTTTGTGAGAGATGCTGCGTAATATCATTGCACTGCTGCAGCCATGGAACGGCAGCAAAGTTCCTTGATTAACTTTTCATTTTCCGTCGGTCTTAGTACACGATTTAACTACAGAAGAGTCAAGTTTTAAATAGGAAAAATATCAAAACTCTTTGGTCATTTTTAAGCGCAATGCTAACGGTCTAATCAGATTCAATGAACTATGCTAAGCTATGCTAAAAGTGGTACCGCCAGAACCGGAGATCGGCTGAATGGATTCAAAAACGGTAAAACTCAACTGTTTAATTCTAGGGGAGTTGGAAAATGAGCCTATTTTCAAAAAAAGTGGAGTGTTCCTTTAAATTTCTTTAAAAATGACAAAATTTGAGACTTTGTTTCAGATCAAAAGTAACCTGCCTTGTCTTGTCTGACGACGCATTGTCAGTGTCCTCTTTGCTCTGTGATGTGGCGAGAGATCGGCATGGTTTGTCGGACGTAGCAACAGTAACTAAAGTCTTTGCGAACGGTTAAATTGATAGTTGTTTTCGAATTCGGCATGTGTCATCAAAGTACCGAGAGAGCGATTAGAGTGCAGACGGTTCGTATGATTTCGAATTGCTGCCGCAGTACGTTGAAGATCGGTCTGCGACTCTGCGTAGCGCCGCTTCAAGTCGAACGCACATAAATGTGAGTGAACTGCTCAAATGATTCATAGTAATGAGAGAGCTGTTCGAATGAGTCAGTGAGTGAATGAGCTGTTCGATTCAGTGTGTGAGATAGCTGTTAGAATGCATCAGCGAGTGAGCTGTTCAAACGATTCAGTGTGTGAGGTTTTGCTATTTTGATCTATTCATGCACAAGAACCAATTAAAAAAAATGGTTCATAATTCGGTATTTGTTTTACTAAACTGCCAATAGGAGACACATAATATGATTAATAAAACATTCTAGGATAAAATTTTTCTCAGGTCTGTTTAAGGTGATACCCTTCGCCAGACAAAGGATTTATTTGTCACTAAAGAACATTCATTCATTCATTTATTCACTCAAGAAGCTACACAATATCACAAGGGCATTTGCAGCCTGGATGTGTAACTGACAGGTGTTGAATTTATAGTATTAAAAGGGCAATAGGAAAGTCGTGAATGAAATCCTTTGGACAGCTGCTTGGATCATTGTCTATTCTGCAAATATGTGTGACCCATAATAAAAACCAATATATTTTCCTTGACTGGTCACAGGGTGACTGTGTCCCTGAGTAAGAAGCATGTTATCGAGTAGGGAAGTGACAAGGTTATGACCTTTTCTGCAGGTTAACAGTCTCTGCCACGTATATTAATGGTAATAGATGTGTTACCTGACATTTCAAGATAAAAATTTATGTTTAGACATTGACCTGCTTCTGTCGCAGCCACACAGTATGAAACACACTGACATATGATGGTGTTTCACCTTCCATTATCATGGCTAAGTATGAGTTGTGAGAGGTGGGATGGGGTGCATGACCAAAATCTATATCGTAAAGGAGTACATCACAATATAGGTTTTCGGGAGGCCCCAGCGATTTCAACCGTGGGGTCCATATGGGGTGAGGCTATCTTTGGATATTCTAGTGAATTTGATACTTTCTTAATGAAACTACATATTAATTCATTATTTTCTCTTTTTATTTGGAGATTATAATAATAAGATTATTAGGTAACACTTTAGTTTAGGGTCCAACTCTCACTATTAACTAGTTGCTTATTATATTACTAGGATATTGGCTATTTATTATTACTTATAAAGCACATAATCCTAACCCTTATTCTGCATGATCATATTACATCCCTTAATCCTACTCAATACCTAAACTTAACAAGTTTTCAATTCACTTTAAAGAATGCTTGCAAAAGGCAATAGTCACATGGCTTTTTGTTCAGCTCATTTACTTATTTTAAATTAATGTCTTGACTGAACTTAAATTTGCCATTATTGCAGCAATTTACTTAAGCAATTACTTGATTTCTTAATCAGCTGAAGAGTTCTGTACAAAGTGTTCCTTTTATTCACATGGTTTTAAATTGTTTTTAAAGTATCTCATCTTATGTTTTTCTTTAAGAAATGTACATTTCATAGAGAGCTAAGTACAAAGAGATCATTTTAAGAAGAACAAGTAAACTCATTATGGCGTCACAAGACAAGTTACTAAATGTGACATGAATCAACAATGAAAATCAAATTGGCTAACAGGCAAACAAAACAATCATATTGATTATTTATACCGCAATGCATGCTGGGAAGAAGGCAAATGGGAGTGAATCTCAAAACCATTTGTGTAGTCATACAGTATTTGCAGAAAAGTGCATTAGTCAAACTTACCTGCTATGTTTCTTGGTTCAACTTAAAAAAAAAAAAAACTTGAGAAAAGCAAGTAAATCCAAAAAAGTTTAAATCTTTGGCTGTTATACAGCATTATTTACTTGCTCTAAGAATCATTTTTAACAATATTTGACCAGTTTGTCCTTACAAATGTAGTTTAGAGACTCCAATATTTGTAGATGATGGATGTGAATTGAAGCTCATTCGAAAGTAGATTCTGGATATGAAGCATGAAGAACAAGGGAAAGAAAAAGGAGAGAGAGAGAGTGAGCGATTGGATAACATGATTAAGTATTTTCAGAGCGTGACTTTTAAATCACAAGGACAGGAGATCTGAATGTAATTTACCTCAGATAGGATGAAATTCAAATTTGTCGTAACACACATGCACACAAACACACACACATTCACACACTATATAACCATCCGTCCCCTGTAGAACCCAGATACACAGGGATTGAAATACCCTCAAGAATGAGCATCTGAGTGTCACGCCACAGGACAGAATGGCATAAAGTGTCTGGCAAAGAATGAAAACAATAACAAAACAGGACAGAGTTCAGGGGAATGTCTTGGTGCTGACCTTCAGGACAGAGCTGGGAATGTCATTCTTTTTTTTTTTCTTCTTCTTCCCTGAAAGAATGGTTCCAGAGAGACAATAAATGTGCAGACAGGTTTCAAATAGAAATTCAAATAGAGTTTATCAAAGATAAATTTCTCTTTATGTCCGTTTCTGTGCAGTAATCTATGGCCCTGTTTCCACCTGGTATTAAGATGAGCTTTGATTGATCGGATCACAAGTAGATTGAGGAGACATATTCCCTGTTTACACCTGGTGTTTTACACCTGTCTCTTTTGTCCACTTTCAACCACTTCTGTCCTGATTTCTTCAAGGGAAGGGTCTATAGGTGGGTAAATGTATGGGCTTTTTCAGATTTTTTGATCTAATGCACAATTCACATATGAACACGCATGGAGACAGCAGAAAAACATACAGAGAGCAGCAGCTTTCTTTTCTGCTCAGACAGGTGCAAAACTGAGAGTGTGTTAAAGATCAGGAATGATGAGAGAACATTGTGCTTGGTACATTTTTTCCTCTTTAAACCAAACCTGGGTCTCTAGCTAACAAGGTTTAAATCCCATATGGCTAACGCCCTTCCCATAATGTTTTTACGCATTATGTCAGTAGGCGGAGAGAAGGTGGTCTTTTGTGGCTGTTCAAACGCATTTGACCACATTCGAATGTGTTTTCCACTACCTCTGGAAGTAGTCGAAAGTGGACAAGCTCAAAACATTTTAGACCTTGTTTGTCCACTTGCGATCCGATTGACCAAAACACATCTTAATACCAGGTGTAAAAAGGACCGAAGATATAATGCATTGTATATTGGAGGCCTTTGTTTTGCTACCTTGAAAATGGTAAATTCTCACTACTACTACAACACACAAACCTTCTTGTTTCAGAGATACTCTGACTCGGTCGTCTTGCCATAACAATTTGGCCCTTGTCAAAGTCGCTCAGATCTTTACTTCTGCCGATTTCTCCTGCACCCAACATGTTGTTTACAAGAATATATATATATATTAGTATATGATCACCCCTTTACGTCTAAAGATCACTTGTTTCTGATCATTAGATGTGGTTTTATGCTGTAAATATGTTAACTCCTGTAAAATGCATTCATGGTGCTGTTCCTCTTTTATAAATCATTTTAAATAAAAGTGTCTGCTAAATGATTAAATGTAGGCCTAAATGTAAATTTGAAAAATTCTGTCTTTTATTGCGCATAATCTTTCTGTATGTTATCTGTCCAAAACATCCTAAGTGTTTCCAGCAGTTCTGGCTTCCTGCTGTCTAATGAGCTCCAGAGCTCACAGAAAAGATCAGCAGATTTTATCACTGTCCGACTTTCCCATGGAGAGAGTCATTAAGCAAATTAGTAATGACAGGCTCATTTGCATATTCATAGAGTGCCCTAGATCATGCCCCAAGACAAAGTAATACTAACACAACAGGTACAGAGGTTCTCCACTGACATGCCTGCATGGTGATGTTTGATTTAGACTCAGAGGGTTTCACAGCAGTCTGAATTCATGTCCCATGAATGGTACATTATGAGGAAATTTTAATTAGCTCTACCAACTAAATTAATGTCCCAATGGATGATTAAAATGGATCGATTATGTTTGGAATATATAACTATGTCTATCTCTTGTCTTCTATTTCTGTTAAAGACAATTGTTTGCATAGTGATTGATTGCTTGTTTATCTGATAAAGTCTCTTATCGAATGCTTGAAAAAAATGGACTCATTATGGTTGTATTGCACAGCGACTGATGTGCTAACAGTGATATAATGTGTGTGTGTGCCTGGCATGCAGCCTTCTATCATTGATTGGCAGTGTGTGATTCAAGAAATCTCCTTCCCACTCAGCAGACACCATGATAAGATCAAAGAGTATATTTGATAACCCATCTCATTTTCAGCAGTCTCACTCTGCTCGGACTGTTATATCAGCATACCTCAAGCACATTCAGACCTTTAGTTTACGATGGGGAAATTCAGGCATTGGGGACAGGCCTAAATAAAAGTTGTTGTTTTTTTCTCCAAGTGGTGTTTATTTAAGAAAACTGTGTTTATTACAGGACTCAACTGTAATAGCTCATGTTTAGCCCTAAAGTTGATTTTTTTACAACAAGTACAAGTCTATACAAGTTCCTCTTGGGACTACAATGTCCATGTCCTCGTGAGGAGCAAATAATTATGAAAATCCTTGTGTCGTCAAAAAAATAAGAAATTCATATTTGATTCGAAATCATGATAAATAGATAAATACATAACAAAACATTACAACCCGTCTCAACAGCCTCACAAATAAATAAATAGAATCATAAATAACATTCAAAAACATCTTTGGCCAAACGAGGCCCGTGAAGATATTTCCTCCTCAAAACTCCCTCCACCAAAGCTTGGAATCCAGGTCACGGTCAGCTTCGGTTAGGGACGCCATTCATCCTTAAGAAGGGTGACGAAACAAAGCTAAACCATAAAAAGAAGAATAACAAACCGACTCCATTGAGGCACTTTTTAAGGATGTCAGAAAAATTTTGCATCTTCTATGTGGTTCTTTTTCTCTCTTTTTTTGTGAAAAGCAAAGCTGAATAAATATGACCAAAAACCTCCAACATTCATTTACAGATAATCCAAAGGCTGCATTTTATTCTGCCTTCCTTTATCCTCTCTTGTTTTGAGTATGAAATCAAGGCAAACTAAAAAGTTCAAAAAGAAAAAGGTCAAAAAGAACCACTACAAAATAATATAATGAAATCTTGTAAAAGAAAACACACATCTATGTTTGTTTCAAAGCAAAGAAAAGAAAGGGGGAAAAAAAACAAAAAACATTAGTGTTTGTTTTCAGTGGTGGTGCTGGATGTTACGTCTGATTGGCTCTCTGATCTTTCTCCAAATATCCCTGCGAGGGTTTTGAAGCGAGGCCCCCACTCGTTGAGGTAATCATAGTCCTCCTCCGTTTCCCCCTTCAAAGACTCTATAGAGCTTAGACTCTCCGCCACCGAGCCCTCGCCCTCGTAGGCGTATGTGGCCAGCGAGTCGTATGGCGGAGCGGAAGTGTCACCGTCGTGCTCTTGCAGCCTCTGACTGATGAAGTTGCTGATGTCAGCGCTGTTCTGCGAGGCTACTGGCCGCCGTGGACACAAACCCAACTCTGGCTTAACATCTCGGCGAAACAGGTTTTCCTTGATGACTTTGGGGTTGCGGAGGGTGCCCATGTCGAAGGCGTGCGTGTCCTCCTCGCCGCCTCCTTCATCATCGTAATGGATGACGTTGTCACGGATGTCCTCTTTAGACGTCATGAGAGTCTCTTTTTTCTTCTGCCGCCGAACCCCCACGTAGAGTACCACGATCACTGCGGGAAACAGAAATTAAATTTATCACCATTTTTTTTCACATCAACAAGGATGCTATCAGAATGTGCAGCTAAAACAAGGTCTCTAAGGCTACGTTCACACTGCAAGCGTTTATGCTAAATTCTGATTTTTGCTCAGATCTGATTTATTTTTTTTTTATTTTTTTGTATAGCCAAAATCAGATTTCCAGTGTGAACAGATCATGGTTCTGAACTGACCTGTATGCACAAAAGAACGATACAAATGGGGATGCCAGGTTTTTACCACTCAATTGCTTCTCAAAACTAGTTCAAAACTAGCCCAATTGCGTTCTGTGGGGTATCCCGGTAAAAAATCCCAGTTAAATACTACGGTTGCTTCAACCCATGGAGTTGCAAAACAACTCGCAGCAACAGTGAAAAAGTAACCCAAAAGACCATTTGCAAAGTAAGTTACTGTTGCTATGTCCAAAAAGCCATGCCGATCTCTCGCCACACATACAATACAAACAAAGAGGACACTGGTTATTTTTGATATGAAAAGTCTCAAATTTCAAATGTTGTCATTTTTAAAGAAATTTAAACAATGAATACCATTTTGTGGCTCTTTAATGTGTTGTGACAGATCGCTGTAGCGCCCCAGTTCAAGTGGCTCGTGAACTGATCATCTCTTCCTACTAGTTAATTTATAGCATCAAATAAACATGAATGAAAAACATAAGGAATGTTATTTCGCGGAAAGACCATTTTTCAAGTTCCACATATATTAATCTGCTAACTCCCCTGACTGCTTTGTCGGACAAAATGGCGGCATTATGATTGGTTAGATCGTCTGTCAATCAAACTCCTGGCGAAGGGTCAATTCTGCGGGAAAATCGCAGATTTGGCAACACACACAGCACGCTGTCATACAGAAGTAAACACAGAGGGCATTAAAGTAAGCAATTACGCGTTATAGTGTGATCTGCTGTGGAAGCAATATGGAAAATAAAGACTGATGTGACAAAAGAGCTGAGATTTTATGATAACAAAGCTCAAACTTTTATGATACAAGCCTTCATGTTTTGCTAATAGAGAAATGAGTTTTGATATCACTGCCCTCCTTACTGACTACCTTTCGCAACTGTCTTGATAACATTGGGTATATAAAAGTACGAACGCTGATTTCGAGTGATGTAAAAACGGATTTAGTATCACATATGGAAGTGGCCCAAATCCGAAATGAAAAGATCAGATTCCATGTGGTGTAATGTTCACACTGTCATGGGGAAAACCGATATGAGTCACATGTGGGCAAATAAATCAGATTTTATGCACTTTTTATACATAAATACAAAAAAATATATATACAGATACACTTTTATACATATATATATATATATATATATTTTTTTTTTTATAAATATAGATAAACATTTTATAAATACATAAAGTTTTTATACACTTTTAAAATTGAGTTTTCTCTTCCTGGAACTAAAATAGGAAAAATATGTCAACAGGATTTCAGCAACTCCTTCTGGGAGCGATTTTCTGTATATTTCTATCTGTGGCATAGATTCAACAAGGTGCAGGAAACGCCTTGTTCCTCAGAGACTTTGGTCCATATTGACATGATAGCATCACGCAGCTGCTGCAGATTTGTCTGTCATTCTCCTCTGACCTCTGGCATCAACAAGGCATTTTCACCCATAGAACTGGCACTCAATGGATATTTTTCCTTTTTCGGAGCATTCTCTGTAAACCCTAGAGATGGTTATGGGTGAAAATCACACTAGATCAACAGTTCCTGAAATATTCAGAGCAGCCTGTCTGGCACCAACAACCATAGTCTGTTATATCACCTTTCTTCCCAATTCTGATGCTGAACGTCAGTAGATTGTCTTGACCATGTCTACATGCACTGGGTTACATGTCATGTGATTGGCTAATTAGATATTTGCGTTAATAGGCAGTTAAGCATGTGTACCTAATAAAGTGGCTGGTGTGTGGAGTCAATGTGTAATATTTTATTATTTTCTCTGAATTTGAATAATGAAAATCATTATCACATGACTTAAGGTCATATTAACAACATTTCAGTAAAATGTTTTGTGGGCAAAAAGGCTTATTGACTATTGACATAGCAAAATCTTTTGTGTAAAATTCCCATTCACATGGATTCCTATCGAAATGACTCGAGTGGTAAATGTGACTGCATCTTTAAAAAAATATGCACAAAACAGTTAATACAATCTGAAAACAATGATAGCATACATTTTAGTTATTTTAGTTAACTATTATATTATTATATTATATTTTCAGGCTAGTCAAGCCAATATGCATGTGACAGGGGAAAAAAAGAGACAGTTAGCTCGTAATAATTAGAATGCGGGTCTTCTGTTCCTATAGCCACCGTATTGAGTGTTGTGATTTCTCCCATTCATTTTTCTACGGGTGACTCAAATTGTCCTCATTATGCTGTCTGTACAATCAGAGAGTGAGGCAGGCAGAAAAACGACAGAGGCCAGTGGAAACACTCTTCCTCATTCAATCAAGGCGACAACCCCCTCATTTGTCAGAGTTTTTCATGATTGGCAAACAGCTCCTGACTGCAGTCATCATTTAGACGTGGAATGAAAGCTGCAGCAGTAATGTGTGCCCTCCATCTGATGGACTCTCTCACCCATCGTGTGTGACTATTTCAGAACCCCATCTTCTTGCTTTGTCATTCATTTTATATTGACTGGCCACAGAAGATCCTCAACGAACAATAGACAGATCGCTGTATAGACACCTCAGTTGATCATGCGAGTGAACGTGATCATGCCTTTCTCTTTAATGCTAGTTACTAATCATGTATGAACATCTGAAAGTATGTTGAAAGATACAGTATAACTTACTGAAACATATGATATCTCATGCAATCGCTCAATCAGTGTTTTGATGGTGAAAAGACGTCAATAAAAGAGCTTGTAAACAATGTCAAATAGCATTACATTTACCTCAGGCAAGTCATTCAGTGGCCACAGCTTGTTAGTTCGCTAGAGAAATGAACTCTTTCGCTAAATATGTGCACTATATTTGCATATATATTCATTATACTTTACTTGTTAGTGATGTCTTGATTATTTAATGTATGTTTAAATAAATCTGTCATGAAAATGACAGCAACTGTGTAATTGATTATATTTCAACAACGAATTGGAGTAAAGACATCATTTTATAATTTGATTTTAAAGTTAATGCAAAAACTGCCTCATGTTTGCATAGGCTACGCTTTGTTATTTGAGTGTTGAACAAAATAGCAATTGAATTTAATAGTTTGGGCTATTTTAATATTATGAATTTAATATTATAGTAAGGGCTCTCAATATAGTTCACAGCATTAGCAGAGATATTTTTTATCCTTAAGAAACCTTTAATTAATTGATTTCATTTAAAGACCGAGACACAATTTGTTCAGTAAACCAGTTAAATGAAGAAAAAAAAAAAAAAACGCGACTTCAAAACCGAGGTACGTACTGAACTGTCAGTTTTGCGTACTGTTACTCCTGAATGGATATAGATAGATAGATAGATAGATAGATAGATAGATAGATAGATAGATAGATAGATAGATAGATAGATAGATAGATAGATAGATAGATAGATAGATAGATAGATAGATAGATTTAATTTACTATGTGGCCTTAGAATGCAGTAGCTCACTATGATTTGGAACAGAGCCATGATGAACACATACATACTGTGTCTCACACTGTGCTTGCCTGTAATGGAGATGTGGAGAGGTTGTAGGTTCAGGAAATTTCTAAGTACATAAGTTAACACCTGTACTATGTTTATTAGTATGCATCAAATTAGAGGAAACTGCTATAAAACAAACAACAAGGTTGTTATTATATAGTCTAACAGTCTACATCAGTGTCTGTGAGATGACAGTGCCCCCAAGTGACATATATTTGCATTGCAGCTCTCAACCATTCAAACATGTCAGACATGTAGCCTATTTTGTGAGTCAGTGTTTGTGATTTGACTGGAATATGCAGGAGATAGGTTAGAGATTGATAAGCCCTCATCCTCGGTACGCTGATCTCTTGCTCTGTCTGCCATGACTGCATCCGTGGAGCGGGAAATGGGTCAGTCTGACAAATGAAGCGCCGATAATGGCTTATCTCCAGTGCGACAATGTGTTCTCTTTCTGTGCTGTCTGTGATCCTGGCTGGCACCCTTAGCAAGGACGCAGTGATGCTGAGAGGTGCTTGCCGGTATCTGTGAGACAGGTCAGTCTTTAGAGCTCTGCAGCAGTCTCTTAAACACAAGCTGTCACATTACAGTATGTTAAAAGATGGATTGACTGTTTTTCTCAGTGGTGTGAAGATTAGCCTAGTGAAATGACTCAAGGTCATTCTACAACTGGAAGTGGTGTATATACAGCGAGAACAATTAAATGGATAGTCCAGAGAAAAAAATAAATAAAATTCTGTCATCTTTTACTCAACCTCATGTAGCTCAAAACCTGTGTGCATTTATTTATTTATTTATTTATTTTTCCTGCAGAAGACAAAAGAAGATATTTTGAAAAACTTTGGTAACCAAATCGCATCTGATTTCTATGGAAGCCCGTTTCCGCCACTAAAAAAAAAAAAAAAAAAAAAGCCACAAAAAAAAAAAAAAAAAAAAAAAAGCCACTAAAAAAAAAAAAAAAAAACATTAATTGCGACTTTTTATCTCAGAATTGCGAGTTATAAAGTCAGAATTCTGAGATATAAAGTCGCAATTGCGTGATAAAAAGTCAGAATTCTGAGATATAAAGTCGCAATTGCGTGATAAAAAGTCAGAATTCTGAGATATAAAGTCGCAATTGCGTGATAAAAAGTCAGAATTCTGAGATATAAAGTCGCAATTGCGAGTTATAAAGTCAGAATTCTGAGATATAAAGTCGCAATTGCGTGATAAAAAGTCAGAATTCTGAGATATAAAGTCGCAATTGCGAGTTATAAAGTCAGAATTCTGAGATATAAAGTCGCAATTGCGTGATAAAAAGTCAGAATTCTGAGATATAAAGTCGCAATTGCGTGATAAAAAGTCAGAATTCTGAGATATAAAGTCGCAATTGCGTGATAAAAAGTCAGAATTCTGACTTTTTTTCTCGCAATTAACTGATGGTCAGTATCTCTGTCTGTAACAGCGCATCCAACGATAGACGTGCTGCAGTGAAGTCTGAAGCTGTTGGATGTATTAAAATGTGCCACTTCAGCTTTGTCTGATTTATTGCGCCTCCGCCACAGCTGATTCTTCTTCTTCTTATGATTATTATGATATTGTTATTATCGTGTAAAATTCATTAGTGTATCCATTCTGTTAAAAACAACTTTTATTGTCCAAATACCTCGACTGTAATTTGCAGAATTGCATGATTCTATTTCTACCCTTGAGTTGCAAAGTTAATGAAACATGATAGGTATTGGTTGTTTTAGTATTAAGCCCACTAGATGGCAGTAAAAGCTGTTTTTTCTCCTTGAAACGCTGTGTACAAGGTTACCGTGGAAACATTCTATATGCATATTCCTGCGTAATGCATATGTCCGGAGACTAATCTATATGTGTCTCCTCCAGTAAATTCAATATTTCTTTATTGGTAAATCGGCGCTAGAAATAATCCTTTATGATGTCCTCTATTTAATGTATAATAATAACAAAGCAGTAATCCTGATGGTCAGTCGCAATGAAAGGAAACGCAAGCAAAGTAAGAACTGTGAGAAATAACGTTTCACAGTAGTGAGAAAAAGTCAGAATTCTGAGATATAAAGTCGCAATTGCGAGAAATAAAGTCAGAATTCTGACTTTATATCACGCAATTGCGACTTTATATCTCAGAATTCTGACTTTATAACTCGCAATTGCGACTTTTTATCTCAGAATTCTGACTTTATAACTCGCAATTGCGACTTTATATCTCAGAATTCTGACTTTATAACTCGCAATTGCGACTTTATATCTCAGAATTCTGACTTTATAACTCGCAATTGCGACTTTATATCTCAGAATTCTGACTTTATAACTCGCAATTGCGACTTTATATCTCAGAATTCTGACTTTATAACTCGCAATTGCGACTTTATATCTCAGAATTCTGACTTTATATCACGCAATTGCGACTTTATATCTCAGAATTCTGACTTTTTATCACGCAATTGTGACTTTATATCTCAGAATTCTGACTTTATAACTCGCAATTCTGAGATAAAAAGTCGCAATTAAACATTTTTTTTTTTTTAGTGGCTTTTTTTTTTTTTTTAAGTGGCGTTTTTTTTTTTTTTTTTTTAGTGGCGGAAACGGGCTTCCATAGATTTCCATTGTATGGATAAAAATTACAGTAAAAGTAAACATGAACCAAAAGTATTTGGATACCAATATTCTACAAGTAAAATTATGAGAGAAGTTTCATTTTCATTTTTTATTTTTATTTTTTATCCCTTTAAAGAGGGATTTGTGAAAGGAAAGGAAAACCATTTCTGAGGTGGAGCAAGTTCTTACAAAAACAAAATTTTCCTTTTCTTTCTTTCTTTCTTTATTTTTTTGGAATACAAGCAATAAGATTTGCATTAGATTTTGATTTCATGTCAACTTTAATATGGCTAATGTCAAAAGTAACCCATCAACTCTGCAAAAGGTAAATAATGTTCTTCTAAAATGTCTCCTTCTGTTAATACAATGCATTCCAGTTTTCTTTCAACCATAATGGCTAATGCAGGAAGGCTTAAATTGTATTTGAGGTCTCAGTCTGACCCTCTTCTTTTGTGATTCAACTTAATTTGCTCTACTCTAAAAAGAGAAGAATCCAGCCTAGTGTCCTTTGTAAGTGCAATGCTGAGGGATAAACAAAGGAAATGAGTTGAAATTTGATGGAGACAGAGGAGAGAAAAACATGAATGCGAACCTGAAATAGCAGAGAAGAGAAGTATTAAAATAACGACATCTAAACAAATCAATACGTTAGAGCTCGTCAACTGTGTGGATTTTCGAGGAATTGCGTGTACTCGCTGGACTTTTGCTTCTCGTAAAAACCTAGTATTGTGCACGTTATTTTTTGACAGATATTGATATTGTGATATTCAAATGATGTGGATTTTAAAACACAGGAATTGTAAGGTAATTATTGTTTTCTTAGCCAGCAAGTATTTATTGAAGTGATTTATACCCTTGAAAGTGTTTTGTCGATGTTTTGGTTCTAATATTCCAACAGACAACCCACCCAAGTTTTTGACGGACGTGATAACATGCGTAAGGATCTATGTTTTTAGGATTTCTGGATAATTATTATGATTTTGAGTCAATGACATGATGGGTCTTTTTTTTTTTTTTTTCCTCCAAAGGCCTTAATAATAATAAAAAACAAAGATATGACATCTAAAGTATGTAAGGTAGTACAACTAGATCTCTTTTACTGAATCCAAAAGGTTTTAATTCTATTTTGTTACATATAGAGGTATTTAAAAGGTAATTCGGTTTAACCAACCAAAGGCCAATACAGCCATTTCATTTGTGATTAAAATATCTTAAAATGTGTAGAAGTCGTTGCTTTGTTATGAGAAAAAATGCCCAGAAAAATGAATTTCATTGATGTCATTTGGAGTAACCAATATATGCGGTCAATATCATGTGACAGGATGTGACATCATTCAGACACTTGCAAAGGACCACATGGTTGTGAAGCAAAGTAACTAACTCTCTCTTAACTATTTGAAAAATTCATGTTTTCACCTGATCATACACATGTCCTGAAACATCAGGTCATTCTGTACAACCGCTATAAAACATGGAAAATGTTGTAATATTTTAAAAACTTGTGCTAAATGTAACATTTGTTGTTTTGCTAGTTAGCTAGATATCAACCTAGCAATGTTTGAAAATATTGTCATTCGGTATAACCAAAAGTGTCATCCGGTAAAACCGAAATTTTGGTTAAACCGAATGAATTTTTGGTGACAAATTTTGTCCATCTTGTAAAAAATGACAAAAGCAGTGTTAATTGATTTATAAAAGCCATCCATCCATCCATCCATCCATCCATCCATCCATCCATCCATCCATCCATCCATCCATCCATCCATCCATCCATCCATCCATCAGAATATAGATGACCTCAGTTACACTTCATTATCTTCTACATCTTTGACCTTGCAGTCTGCGCTGATGACACAAATTATACCATGCAGATTGTCCACGCTCCGTTCCAGCTCACGGACAGTCTGCGCGATGTAATTTTCATGAAGTATAGGCTTAAGTGTCAGTCCAGTGGACACACACATCATTTGCGATTGAAAGGCTTCAGTGTACTGCATGCTGAGATCTGTGTCTGAGGTTCATTCGAGGACAGCCAAGTGCTAACCTCATTTTGTTGAGAACGCTCTTACTTAATGACCAGCCAGCCCACACAAATTACCATGGAAACGAGGCCATAAAAGTCTCCACTTCATTCCTCACCCCTCCACCCCAACACCCCGCACATCCCGTATGCAAATGAACTGGGTTTATAACTCCTGAGATTTCCACGTCTAGACCTCAGGGGTTAAGTTAACACAGAGAGTAATTCAGCCAGCGATCTGATGTTAATGACACTCAGAGATTTAGGGCTTTCACCATGACGTTGATGGGCGAAGACAAGGCTCATTTAAACCCTTGCTTATTCGCTTTATCAAACTATCCTCCTCCTTACCTGTCTAGAATGGCCAATATACAAGGGCTTAATTAACAAGTGTGTTTTAATTAAACCATCCCAGAGAGTTTCAGAACGGCCTATAGAGTTCATGGAGTCCAACAAGAGCCTAAAGCCAGCTGAAAGAAGTCTTCATGAAATCTAAATTAAAATATACTTTTTAAATGCACGTTCATGGACATGCTGTGAATGATTCATTAGTGAATGTTATTTCAAGTAATAAAAAAAGAATCATAATCACTTTCCTTTTTGACTGGTGTAGCAAAATTTCTCAAACTTTCCCCTCAAACAAAACTGCCTCATTCTTGCACTTTTCATGATCCAATCAATATATATATATATATATATATATATATATATATATATATATATATATATATATATATATATATATATATATATATATATATATATATATAATTTTTTTTTAATTAATAAATGCTTTCAATTTGAAATATGTCATATTACAGAAAAAAAAAAAAAAAACAATTGCAAATGTGCTTCATGACTTAGTTCAAGGTAAGTGTGAAATTTTCAAACCAATAGCGTCACAAAATAATATTGTAAAAATAATGCTGTTTTGAATACTACATTAATTAGTATATAGAGTAGTGTGTATACTGTCCACAGTATGCAGATTTTCTGTATGCATAGAATACCCAGATGACCTAGAGCAGGGGTCCCCAAACTTGTTCCTGGAGGGCCGGTGTCCTGCAGAGTTTAGCTCCAACTTGCATCAGCACGCCTTCCTGGAAGTTTCTAGTATGCTTAGCAAGACCTTAATTAGCTGCTTCAGGTGTGTATGATTAGGGTTGGAGCTAAACTCTGGAGAGACACCGGCCCTTCAGGAGCAGGAATGGTGACCCCTGACCTAGAGTACTACATTTGACCTTCCATGACTGATAAACTGGAAGAATTTATTTCTGGACTCATTATTTGATCATATAAATATTGTCAAATATTCTTTACACCAAATTGGATTCAAATTGCAAAATAATTTTCAAAATGATAACTGAATGTTATGGAAGTTTGTTTCTGCCACTGAATAAAATAAAAAAATAAAAAAATAAGGTAACTGCGACTTTTTATCTCTTTTTTTTCTCAGAATTGCATGATACAAACTCAAAGTTATAAAGTCAGAATTGTGTGATATAATCTTGCAATTGCGAGTTATAAAGTTAGAATTTCATGATATAAAGTCAGAATTGCGAGATATAAAATCACAATTGTGAGTTATAAAGTCAGAATTGCAAGATATAAACTCAATTGTGAGTTATAAACTCAGAATTGTGAGGTATAAATTCAGATTTGCGAGATATAAACTTGCAATTCTAAAAAAAAAGTCATTCAGAGTCAATGATCTCACAAAGTCAATGATTTCACAATTCTGAGAAAAGAATTTATTAGCGAGTTTGTATCTTGCAATTCTGACTTTATAACACAAAATTGTGACTTTATGTTATGCAATTCTGACTTTATAACTCGCAGTTGCGACTATATCTCACAATTCTGAGGAAAAAAAACAGTTTGAATTGTGAGATGTAAACTTGCAATTGTGAGAAAAAATGTCAGAATTGTGAGATTAAAAAAAAAATAAACAATTGCAATTATCTTTATTTATTTTTTTTTATTTCGTGGTGAAAACACGCTTCCATAGAATGCCAAATAATGTGATTCAGAAGTGCCTGTACTATGACAGACACTATCACAGTCTCTTTAGTTATCTTTCAAAATAAGATCCTGGCAGCTTTTGCTTTGCAGTATGTATTGTCACTCCATATTGAGTTGGGATTACATTCAGTATATGGTGTCTGAACAGGCAGCTCTCTGTCATATGCTCTGATGGATGGATGTTCGCTTACCCAGCAGTATGACGATGCACACCAGAATAGCGATCAGGGCTCCGGTACTGAGGCCCACAGGGAGGAAAATGGCTTCAGCACTGCATGTTAATAAAGACCCATCGATGTCACAGCCGCACACACGGATGGTGAGGGTGCTGGTACTGCTCAAAGTCTGGAGGCCACCGTCCTCAATCACCACTGGAAGGTGGTAGATCTCCTGAGACCGCCGTTTAAAGCCACCACGCAGGGCCACGACTCCGGCAGTGTTATCTGGGGAAAGACAAAAAAAAACAACAGACATTTTAAGACTTCTCTGTGCAAAATATTTTTTGGCCATTTTGGAACAGTATACAGATTCTTTAGTAAAATTAATATTTTATTTATCATTATTATTATCTATTTTTATAACATTTTATTTGTTTTATTAATATTTTTACATTCATATTTTTGTATATTTATTATATTTATAATGTTTTATAATAATATATATATATATATATATATATAATATTTATTACAAATATTTTAATATGATTTTAAATTATATATATCCTCTGAGACCCAGAAAAAAAAAAAATGAAATTTAGTATTTTTTCACGTCATTATATTGTTTAGAGCACAAACAAATGAAAAAATAACATTTTTGAAAAATTATATTTTATTCATATGTTATGCGACTAACAGGACTTATAACATTGCATGAAATGATTAATTTTTTTTAATCACCCATTAATTTTTAGGCTTCAGGATTGTTTTTAACCAAACTTTGTATAAAGATGATTCTCAACTATGTTATGAAAGATATAATGGAATTAATTGATATACCATTTTACTTTATGCAATGTGTAGGTAAAATAGTCATACATGGATTTTCCCATTCAATACAATGTATCTATACACTGAATCTAATTCGCATATTAATGTGTTCCTGGAGCAATATGTAATGAAAAAAGAAGTATAATGGGAATAATGATTGCCAACATTTCCATAATAATATCTAATAATCAATAGGAATATTGATGTATAATTTCTTTCCCTATTTTCCTGAGATGTTGATTTATAACAAACAAATTGAACATGAATCCGATTTAAATGATAATTACAAAATATTATCATATTTCCATAAGAGTGCTAATTTTCATTTTCAGTCATATTTAAAGACCAAGAAGTTGTTGTTGTCATGGCGAAACCTCTTAAAATTTGGTATCTCTGCAAAGCCCTGAATGTGCTGTTTACAACTGTGACATGTATCATGTCAGAGAAAATCACTAAAATATAATGTGCACTACAGAGGACAGAAGTCTATTCCCGGGTCCCAGGAGGACACACACACACACACACACACTGCATGGGCTCAGAAAGCAACAAGGGAAGATAACATTATCAACATTACCAATACATTTTCCTTTTTATTAAGCTTCATGTCTAAATAATACCCCCAAAACAGAAAATCACAAATTGAAATTGCTGATGAGCTAGCACACAACTATTGATTGTTTGGTGACTTTGTTAACAGCCCTAGAGCTCCGCAGGAAGCGTAATTGTGTCATTATAAAGGATTGTTATTGATTTACCGTAACCGCTGCATCCTTCATACAAATGATTTTGTGTATCACAAGGAGCTCTCTTGCATGATTTTTTATAGTGCAAAATATTCAGTGTTTAGTGTATTACGCATAGTAGTTCAACAGGGATATTACACTACAGCTGAGTTCCGAATCCCCCTCAGGTGTCTAAATAATATGCTTTTTCTCTGTGAGGAGATGGTTTGAACCTGAACATTTATCTGCAATAATTTCAGGAGGTAGAGAAGTTCTTTCACAATCTACCTTCTGATGACCTACTGTAACACTGCTGGTCGACTGAGATTTATAACTTCCTGAAGGCTACTCCATCTCTCTTCCAAACCCTTCCAACAGAATCTGACATTTTCATGTCTCTAATCAAATGATGTGGGGGGGTGATTTATCCATTTAAAATAGTTTTAGTTTTGCATTTATTTTGGGTTTCAAAACACACACCCCATTCACTACCATTATAAAGCTTGGGAAAGCCATGATATTTTTAAATATAACTCCGATTGTGTTCATCTGAAAGAAGATAGTCATATACACCTAGGATGGCTTGAGGGAGTAAATCACGGGGTAATTTTCATTTTTGGGTGAACTATCCCTTTAAGGTGAATCTGCCTCCTGAACAAACTGATTCATATCACAACAGATTCAGAGAACAGAGAGAGCATTGATTGTTGCCTCAACACTGAAAATGAAATAGTGTTTTTCACAAGAGCTTTTTCCTTATAGCAAACCCCCAGGCTCTAGCCATAAAGGTTAACAGCAATAAACAATGTAGCTGTTTGTGTTTTAGGAAATTAGTGGGATATAGTTGGTGTGTTAATGTTCAGAGAAATGACATGTTGTCAAAAGACTTTGTCAGCATCATGGTGGCTGCAAGTTGCTGGTTATGAACTCTGATTAGCCCAGCTGACCCTGTCACCGTGACTTTATGCTGACCGCATTTTCTTGACGGGTGAGCATTTTCAAGAAAATCTTGCATGTTACAGGTAGCCCCTTTTCATCTCTTTTTTTTTTCTTTTTTTCTGAACTGCCTTCAGCAGAAACTGTCACCTTGTCCCAGTAAATTACATCTTAAGTGCGTATTCATGCCTGAAGTGAGGACAGACATTCCATGAGGCCAAAAATAGTAAATGTACACTATGTGAAAGTTGTTCACCGTAGTGGAGGAATAGCACTTCAGCTGTGCCATAAGAAACAATTACATAAAGCAGTTTTATGAACTTTCCTTGAATTAAATCATTTTTAATCTAAGGATTGCAATTTCTAGGCTATAGGATAATGAGTGCAACTATATATATATATATATATTTGAGGAGGCAGTGCCTCCTCAAAAAAAAAAAAAAAAAAAGATGAGAAAATAATCCATATTATATATAAAACAACACAAATATTACAAATTATGACATTGAAAAGGGTGCAAGACACACGTATTTCTAAAGGAACACTGCCCAACAGCGACTCCCGCAGGTAAAGTTACAACAGGAGTCATGCCTCCCTTTTCACTCATAGAAAACCATAGGAAATCATCAGACCCCCGGCGTGCGGTGGGTTTTGTGGGGGGTAATTGAGAATGAATGGGGGAAAGCCACGTGAGAGGAGGCAATGTCTCCATCGTGCTATGATTGGATGCAATTGGTTAAGATTGGATATGATTGGTTTGTGCGATGAATCCCACCTCTTGTTGACGTGAGCATTCTGTGCGTCAGTTTGACTGAACAAATAATGGTGTCAACGGCAAGACTAATAGAGAATACGAACCGACGTCACGCCTCGTTGCATGCCGGAGCGGCGCCGCCATTTTGACAGGATCGCCCTCTATTACTCGTACTGAAATTAATATGGATTCTTGCTTACTTTTTGTTTTGTTTCTGCCATTAAGTGGAACGTTAACATTTTTAATGGTATCGTTTGCAGGGAATAGAAGCTATTTTATCGCGTCGCATGATTATTTTATTTTATTTATTTTTTTTTTTTTTCACTGAAGTTTTATAGAATTTCGTTTACAGTGTTGATCTGTTTACCGTGTCGCACGCTGGACGCTCACCACTGCTTCAGCCATCTTATGAATATTCAAATAAATCTATGTGATCAACACACTGAGAAAAGTCGATTCATTTTTTTGTTGGAAAAATTTAAATGATGCTTAACCGAGCATACTGAGTGGGCCTACAACTGTTGTCATTGAAATCCAACTTTTCCACGATCACAGATGAGGAGAATCAGAGATTATGGGTCAAATTCAGCGGACAGACGGACACAAACACAATGTATTTTATTTTAACAAATGACAACCACACTAAGCAATTTCATACCTTTATAAAACCGTTATGAAGAAAATGTATAAAATGCTTGCATTTTAAGTGATACTGAAAGTTTATATTTTGGTCTCATCCGTTTTTCTGCATGTGCTTTATTTGTAAATAGAATTTGGTCTCTAATATCAGTCTAAGTGCATTAAGCCTTTTCTTGAGAGGTCACGTTTTTATAAACGTGTTGCGTTCATATTTTGGGCTCATTTGCGTATCTCCACGCAGTATGCTTTAATGAATATGTACAGAATTGTTGGTCACATGAAGCGTTTGTTAAGCATTTGAATATCCCCGTCAAGTTCTGCTAATTCACGAGCGCAGTGAGAGTCAGACTTGCAAAGGTAATATTAATTATTAAACCAAACGAAATCAAAACGTTCAAAAACACTTAGCAATGCCATTCTTTTATTGAGTGATAAGCAGTGGGTTTAATCAGTGCCATTAATAATAGATTTGCCATCCGGCGTCTCCTCGACCTGCTTCCCTTGGTGTTTTTACACGTAGAAAAGGCGAAAAAACGTTTTTCACTGTCTTGTTTTCTCTCAGAACGATGATCTGAGTTACTATCACAATTATCGATGCAGCATTAATGACATACAATGGTGACATTTTTCACAATCATGACAGAAAACAAATTACTGCACTAAACTCAATAACGGAAAGGCTGCGCAATCCTGTCAAGATGGCGAATAAACAAAGAAGTTACCCAGAACTCAATGCGGCGTGACGTCAGATTCATATTCTTTATTAAAAAGTAAGTAAACAGATCAGCCAGTTAGATTTCACTGCTGTATCAAGTCAAAAACAAACTTGAAATTGACTGCTGGTTTTTTTTTTTGTTTTAGTGCAATCAGCTTGGTAAATTAAAAATACAATTTGTGTCTGTGACAGACAGTGTTTACGGAGCATGACTGATGATCCAACAGAGCCTAAATTGACCATTAAAAAGAAAAACATCAATACACAAATAAAATATACTGTTTAAATTATTAGTGTCTTTAGTTATTATCTTGGAATGAATATAGAAATGCTTAAAACACTAACTTGATGAGATTGAGATTTGAGTTTTGATAAATAGAACATTACATTGTAAAATTACAAAATAGAATTGTATTTGGTTTCTTTTCTTTTTTTTCTTTTTTGATGTAATGTATGGTGACTGGGAGGGGACATGTTCGGATCATTTAGTTTTGTAGTGGGCACAACATATAAAAACGTAATAATATGTCGTGACCACAAGATATTAATTCGTGGGAACGTGATAACTCATGGCCACGAGATCATTTTGTCGAGGTAATGACATCCTTCTGTCGTGCCCACGCAATGTAAAGTCGTGGCCTCAAGATCATATGGTGAGGGAACTATATATTTTTCTTGTGGCCATGACTTCATTATGTTGAGGAAACGACATCTATTTCTCATGGCCACGAGTTAAATGTGTAAACAACCTGCGTGACCATTACAACCTGGAACTATCAAAAATGGATGAGACTAATAATATTTATTTTTAATTTAGAAATTATTATATTAACATAGTGCATATTGTATTGCGTGCTGTTACTTAGACAGCATTCAAATGAAGTTTATCAATAAATGTTTAAACGTTGTACATTTTAATCCCATCCAAGTTTTCTTTCTCATTCACTTATCGTTTATTTTTTATTTAATATTTTTATATTATTATTAGTTACATATGTATATTTATTTGCTTTATTTTCCCATTCATTTCCCATATTTCTTTATCTAATTAATATTCTGTACTTTATGTTACTGAAAGTTTGTATCCTGTAGGTTTAATACTGTAAATGCCCGATCATGCCAATAAAGTGTTGACTTTATGATTGTATTTCGGTAGCCTATTTCTGACGACAGTAGTTTAAATTAGCGTCTGTTTTCACTTGTAGCCCCTCGTGCCTGTGACAGCATTCGAATTAATTCAGAGTTTAAGTTTAAAGAATGTGTTACTATTTTAGAATATTTTGTTCATTATTTGTATATGACCTATGGAAGCTTTATTTATGATTTTATTTTATTTCTGTAGATGCATGGGAATTACAGGGAGTTAATTTACGGGAATATATATATATATATATATTCCACCCTTATTTTTCATTCTTAATTAAAAATAAATATTATCATGGTCTTATCCATTTGTGATAGTTCCAGGTTACTATGGTCACGCAGGTTGTTTACACATTTAACTTGTGGCCATAAGAAATAGATGTCATTCCCTCTCACATATGATCTCGAAGCCACGACTTTACATCACATGGCAACAACATGTCGTTACCTCGACAAAATGATCTCGTGGCCATGAGTTATCACGTTCCCACGAATTAATATCTTGTGGCTACGACATATTATTACATTCCCACGAGTTTATATGTTGTGGCCATGGCAAAACTAAATGAACTGATCATGTCCCCTCCCAGTCACCGTAGTAAAGTAATGTTCATTTAACAAGGAGGATGTGTCAATGTTAAGAGTAATGCACATGAATTTACATTTGACTCATAAATAAATAAAAAATGTGCCTCCTCATTTCAGAACACCACTGCACGCCACTGATATATACATATATATTACACACACACACACACACATATATAGTTTCTTTTTCACAGGCTGTAGACGTGAAGACAATACCTCCAATTATTCTGCAAAATCAAGGTGTTATCATGCTATGCCTTCGTTTTGAATAAGCGACCTCTAGCGGCTAAAATTTACATATTGTGCCTTTAACAATTTAATTATGTATTCAGTCATTTATTTAAATATTGTAACACTTTTTTAATGATTTAATTTTGAATAATTTGGCCCTCCATACACTTCCAAACAGATCTGTTGACAAGGGAATTACAGACAGACTCACTCCCAAAGTCTCTGATGGTGAAGTTTTTGGTCTTCACTCCCTCTTGAGGGGATTTGAAGGAAAATCGTTGTCCAGCTTGAGGGAGATCCTGGTCAGTTGCACTGATGACCTGAACCACCTAGGTGAAACAAAGTTAATCAAAAGATTATTGATCAGGGTTTAAAAATTTATCCTAAACGATTTCTGATAGCACATTTTATCACTGCTGGACACCCAGAATGTGGCAAAAATGCAAAACCTAAAGTAATCATTGCGTAACTTATCTTGTAATGGTTCATCTCTTGTTTAAAGTCATCATGAAATCAAAATGGACACTTTTCGTTTTTATTAAATGATTTATCTAATGATTTATCCATCATTATTACAATTTTTTTGTTAAAAAAAAAAAAAAAAAAAAAAAAAAAAAAAATTCCCCTCCCTCTTTCAGCAACATCTCTTCTCTGATGGGGTGTTTACTGGCATGAGGGCGGGACAACCTGTCACTAACATGAGATCGACCAATTGGAAACCACAACCATCCAACAACACAATCAATTCCCCATGGACAAAATCAAGTCCCGCCCTACAACTCCCGACCTGGTTTTACTCAGATATATGTTACAATAGGGAAGAAAAGACTATCACAACTTCTGTTTCATGCCGACTTTAAATATTTTATGGTGAATATTAATGTTTATGAAACTTCCTAATGATTTATGAAGGTTATTAGTGAACACAGACACATAAACTCTTAGACAATTATAGTGAACTTGCATTGGACAAAAATATACATTATTAAACATACACAACAATATTAAAATTGAAATTAATATCTTCAGGTCTTTATGGACAAACTATAGTAATAATTAAACATCTGAAACCATGGAGATGTTTTAAAAGACAGAGGATGTAGAAAACTCATTTGTCAGTATCTGTTTGGTCTTAATTAATGGAGCTATATATATATATATATATATATATATATATATATATATATATACAGCCACTTAATATATGCTTTATAAGAAAAACAACCCACTTTGCAGTGCTTTATGCATATGAATCAATTAAACTCAACATTAAATAAAGCATAATAAAAAAAAAAAAAAAAAAAAAAAAAGTGTTTTAACAACTACTCCTGTGATTTTTCTTTTCAATTCTGCACCTAAAACCAATTAGTCTGCTTTCACATCCAGTGATCATGATACACTGTGCATTAACATCGCAAGCAGATCGATCTTCCATAGCTAACAGACATCCGTACCGCCCACCCTCCCACTGGCATCACCTATTGTAGGGCTGTCACAAGCACCACAGGTGCATGCTGGGTAGGACAATTAGCACTGCACTAATTCATCACTTACCCAACAGGCTCTTTGTGTCCAATGTATCAATCAAACCACACAGTTCTGGCCAGAAGTGTGAGGATTTCTAATATTTAATATTATTATATATTTTTATTATATATATTTTTTGGTGAGGTAGGAATGTGGAAATAAAATAAAATAAAATTAAATTCAATAATAAAATAAAGTAAATGTCCATGTTTATATGGGAAAAATTATGATTTTTATTCTGTACAAACTGTATATTCTATCCCCTAACCCTAAACCATACCCATCAAAGAAAACTTTGTGCACATTTACATTTTTGGAAAAAAAAAGAAAAAAAAGAAATAAATAAATAATATGGTTTATAAGCTGTTTTCCTCATGGGGACAAAACATGTCTCCCACAAGGTCAACAATTTCTGGTATCAGCATCATTGTGGGGTCATAATGTAGGGAATACCTGAACCACACACACCCATGCACATACCCACACATACTGTACCTGGCTAAAACAGGGAATACACTGCACTTTCTGGATTTAATGAGAGTGTCAGAGTCTGGAGTCTGTCATACATCATCTTAAATGGCTCATTAGACCAGAATTGGTTTTCGACATGCAAACATACACACATGCACACACAACCATTTAAATGCACTCACCTGACCGACTTTGGCGCTCTCACACACAAAGGTCTCGTAAGGCATGGCCAGCTCTGGTGGAAACTCATTAATGTCCAGCACGTGAACTGTGACGGCCACTCTACTGGTCAGCACTGGGTTATCTACACAAACAACATAAACATACGATATTATGACAAACAGCTCCCTGTGTACTTTGCTTTATTGATTACATACATTACAATGCACAAGTTTACAGTCGTTCTTAAGTTATGGGAACATTCTGGTCCTAGGATGATTTTTTTTTTTCTTAGGATTATTTTTTTTCCTGGTCTTTAGGATGAAACAAAATCATATAAGTTTTAACTGAAAAAATAAGTATTGGATAATGAAAATTTGGGTAAGATTTTTCAGTAATTTTTTATTTTATTTTTTTTTAAAGCAAAGATGCATTAAATTGATCAAAAGTGACAGTAAAGACATTTATAATGTTACAATTTCAAATAAAAGTTTCAAATGTTTCTATTTCAAATAAATGATGTTCTTGTACACATTCTATTCATTCAATAATCCTAAAAAAATCCACAAAAGCAGCACAACTTTTTTTTTTTTTTTTGAGCAGCAAATCAGCATATTAGGATGACTTCTCAAGGATCATATGATACTGAAGACTGAAATTTAGCTTTGCATCACATGAATAAATTACATTTTAAAACATATTCAAGAGTCATTTTAAATTGTAATAACATTTCATAACATTACTGTTTTTACTGTATTTTTTATCAAATTAATGCAGCCTTAGTGAGCAAAAAAAAAAAAAAGAGGCTTCTTTGAAAAACATTTAAAAAAAATCGAACCAAACTCAAACTTTTGAACCGTAGTGCAGTTTGAAGAAGTTACTTTTTTAAAGATTTTAAGTAGTCAAGTACCCAAATACACTTTAAAACTGTTTAATAGGTATGATGGATTCAGAACTGCTTTGTATTTGGAATTGGATCAGCCATCACATTAATAACTCCACACTTCCTTTACTAAAATCATAGATAGCCTGCGTATCACATGAGCTTTCTATTGAAGAACTAATGATTTGAAAGTTATGTTCTAAACCACACCACTATACTGCCACCATGTGGTTTTACAATGAAAACTTTAAAAGGGGCTTTAAATATTATTCATAAGTTGTCCATAATTATCTATTCTATTCTATTCTATTCTATTCTATTCTATTCTATTCTATTCTATTCTATTCTATTCTATTCTATTCTATTCTATATACTGAATTTACTTAAGATGGACAATGACACTATTTTCTTTAAGAGCTGTTATCACTGTAAAGCTGCTTTGACACAATCTGCATTGAAAAAAGCACTATATAAATAAAGGTGACTTGACTATTCTAGTAGAACTACACAAAAATAGCTTTCATTATTTTTAATTGTATAGCATGGTTAAGAAAATAACGCAGAAGGTAATCCAAGAACTTTCTAGCTGACACACAAGGTCGCTGTTGTCATCTCTGGCACAGCTGTTGATTTTCTAACCCGTCTTGCTGATATTGTTTGAATTCTGCTTGAGCATGCAGTGTGGAGGTGAACATCAGTGCGGAATAAACTTTTATAGATCAGATCCGTGAGATGGGCTCAGCATGTCTGAGGAGAAGGTGAGAAGGCTTAGAACGAGGGATCTGAACTCATCCCTCCCAGGGGTCCCGTATAAAGCCAAGACCTGTGGGCGACCTTGATGAAGATGAGCAATCTTCCTGGAGAGAAAGTGAGAGAGTGTGTGTGTGTGTGTGTGTGTGTGTGTGTGCAGCTGTTTGTTACTTTAGCTTCAGGGACTCCAGGGTGTCTGATGTCCAGTAAAGAAAAAAAAAAATTACTGTTGCTACAATTTATCTGAGATCTGACACATCATCATTCTCCAGGCCCTGTGCTTCTGTCCCAAATGTCCTGCAGCAGATTACTTTTTTTTTTGTAGCCAAAGCTGAAGTTTTGAAAGAGTTTTGAGAAACTACATGTTAAATGCAACATTTGAACCCACATAAGCCAATTTAATATGTTCATATATGGCAACACATTATACATTTCTAACATGAACTTTTAGAAATTTCAGTTTGTCATTATATGAAACGTAACAGATGAGTAATCAATTTACATTCAAATTATCTTAAAAATGATTTAATAATTCAGGTTGTTACCCAAACTACTGATGATGGTGGTGATGACCTTTAACCCATAATTCTATATGACCGGCCTCTTTAAATGTCCGTGTATATGTGTGTTTAAATTAAAAAGTTCAACATGCTGATGAAAATGTTGAAGTTATAGGCTTAATGCTGAACGTCACATGAACAAACAGGTCTCATATGCTTATCGGAAAAAAAAGTGTTAACAGCTGTATGAACTGACAAAAATGTATATGGTTATGCTAATATTTTAGGCATCTTAAATAAATCATATTTAAATAAATAATATCTCTATATTTAATGAAGCACATACAAAAAACAAAACAAACACAAAAAAAAAAAAAAAAAACCTGAACCGACGTAATAAGTAATGCTAAAGGAGGTTAATATGAACATAAAACAATATACATTAATTATGTTAATGTTAATAATGATATATATTATAAACTGTTGCCTAATGCTAATATAATTCATTTTCTAACATTTTGCAACAAATTTTGATATAAAACATCCTTAAAGCCTAGAGAGTTTTTTTAATTACAACACAGATCTAAGTCTAGTAAACTATGGCTTAACCTTCAATGACTGCTTTTACCAGTAGATGGCGCTGTTGAATAAGAGTGAAATCATTTCGCTGCACTTCAGACAGAATAACAGTAAATGTGCCTTTGTGATGTTTTTGTCGTTTGTCTGCTGTGGGAGGCACAGTGATACACATCAATAGTTACTGTTTGCCTGGCTTCAAACAAATGAAACTGCTCTGATCACATATTTAAAAGGTGCCTTTAATTTAGATCAAAACAATTTTGCTTTGCAGGTTTGACTGGCTGTTTGTGTACATTAGCTTATGAGAGCACCACTTTCCTTTTCATTAAATTTAGATTGTGGCCTCGTTTACAGCTGGTATTGTACGACGTGTAAACAGGGCAAACAATTCTGTCTGCTGAAACACATTTTATAAAACATATTTGTTCTAACTGTAGTGTAAAAAGTTTTTTTCTTCAGCTAGCTGACTAATCACAGAAGAGATTATGTAAATCAGAGGTATCCATGTGTTTGGAATGGCATGTTTGGAAACTGTGTGCTGACTCATGCTTCCCTCAGCATTTTCATATTTAGTACGAAATGATTCAGAGACTCCAGAACATCTGGAATTCCACCTGGTGTGACATTAACACTCCTAAAAAGCTCAGGAGAGAGGAAGATAAAACAAGAATCTGCAATATATTCTAGACTAGCTTGTGATGGTGTTAAACAGGTGTTCTCAGCACCTCGTAATCACTGATTCTGAGAGATATAAAAACCGTCAAGCATGTTTTACAAGACTCTGTATAATGCTAGTAAGGGTATTACACATCACACGTTGGTGATATGAGCATTTATAAGTGCTCAAAAGTGGCTTGTTAAATACTTTTTGTATAGTTTATAGCTCCAAATTGACCAAGTGGGCGAAAAAGTTTTAACTACCTAAACTTTAGGAACATGCAAAACTACATAGTGAAATGGAAATATTCAATGGGATGCCTGAACAAGAACAACTATCATTTTTATATAAATAATATTTTATGTAATATACAAAAATTTTACTCCAACAATAAGCTTATATATATATATATATATATATATATATATATATATATATATATATATATATATATATATATATATATATATATATATATATATATATATATATATATATTGAAAAAAAAAAATCACAAATTTTGTATGTATGCAAATTGTATAATATCCAAAGTACACATTTCTAGTAATTGTGCAGTTAATTCTCATATTGTATTTTCAAAAAGTTTAGGAATATTTTTCCTCTCCCAAATTTGTCACTACCAAAACACAATAATACATAATTTAATAAGAAGGCTTATATTGACCTATTAAGATTTAGTTAACATCTACCTTGTAAATAAATAAATAAATAAATAAATAAATCATCAATAACAATTACAATTTTAACAATATTTCAAGTGTAATTTATGAGATTTGTTGTATTTTGAATCCAATCTTTCTTTGTAAAAGGAATAAAGTTAAACTTACTGATTTCAAAGTTAAGGATTCATTAGTTTGAATATACATTGAACCAAACACTATAATATCATCTTAGCTGATAATTCAATATATTTTTGACGGTTCCATATTTCGGTCGTAACTGCGCATTTTCAGTAGTAACAGTAATATGCTGGTAGAGACTACATCGCATTACAGAATTTTAACTTACATAGTAAAACACTACTAAAACATATTAAAATACTAATAATTTGCATAACTGTACCAAAATTTTGTTTATTTCCCCCACATATTGATTATGTGTTCCCTTTTGTCACAAATAATGACATGTTTCGGTAATGACTGTTTCGGTAGTGACAATTTTAGATACTTTTGAGCCTAGCTCAAAGATACTAATCAGCACATGGTTCGCTAGCACAGTTCTGAACAGTTGTACACAGAAAAAACAAAAACAAAACAACAACAACTACATTTTATCAAATAACACCCAAATTATTTGCTTAATTTCAGAAAAAAAAGGTGCTTGGTAGTGACGGTCCTGAAAGTTACACACAGATTTTCAGACTTTTGAACACATTTAACTCAAAATGATGGTACTAAAGGGACTAAAACATACACTGTTTCGGTAGTGACGTGGAAATGCGGGAAACTTTTTTCTTTTCTTTTTTTACATCAAGTTTCATGATTTAAAAATAAAATATAAATTAAATATATATATATTACTTTTTTAACAACAATGGAAAAAAAAAATACAAAAATGATTTCAATATAATTTTCACAAGTTGAAATTTAGGGGTTTGGGTTCGGGACAGCCACCTCTCAATTGAAAGTACCCAAAAAATTATGATTTTATATATATTAAGCTGAATGATATTTTAAAGGATCTCAGTAAACATCTAAAATTTGAATACTTATATGCTTTTTAAATGTGTTTTTTTGGTTCTGGGACAGCAATACTTTAGAATGGCCCATATATATATATATATATATATATATATATATATATATATATATATATATATATATATATATATATATATATATATATATATATTAGGGCTGTCAAACGATTAATCGCGATTAATCGCATACAAAATAAAAGTTTGAGTTTGCCTAATATATGTGGGTGTACTGTGTGTAATTATTATCTATATATAAATACAAACACATCCATGTATATATTTCAGAAATATTTACAAGCATATGTATTTATTTATATTTTTATATAATTTATATTATATATAAATACATATAAATACATTTTTTGTACATAAATAACATATTTCTCTTAAATATATACATTAATTTGTGTGTATTTATATATACATATTAATTACACACATTACTCACATATATTATACAAACTCAAACTTTTATTTTGTATGCGATTAATCGTGATTAATCATTTGACAGCCCTAATAGTAGAGGAAAAAGAAATATAGTTAGTGATATTCAAAAATATATATAATTTTTTGATAAACAGTAGAGATGGCTTAGTTTATCAAGTATTAATATATATTTTTTGAATAGCACTGACTATATTTTTTCTTCTTTTTTTTCTTATATTCAGAAAGCTATGACTTACAAATAAAAGACTGTGCTCTGTGATTTCTCTGAATCTGAATGATTCCATCAGGGCCAACGGAACATAATGTAAAATTGTCTAAAAGACACTGATAGTGCATACAATATGAATAAAAATGGAGCTTCTAACACAGGGTGGACAATTCCCACTGCAGTAGAGTGAAGTTTAACAGCTCTGACTTGTGCTAAGTCTCTCCCAAATTAGCTTTAGAAATCACAATTAGCATATCACCAGTGCAACCTTGAGAGACAGTGAGTAATAACCGTTACCATGGCGATAAAGACTCAACTTTTAATGACCTCTCATCCCCATTCCGTCTTAATGAATGTGAGTCGCCGCGTTTGTAATTTTGATTGAGCACCACATAGCCTCCAAGATAATGGCTTTGGTGACTTCTCAGCGGATTTGACGACTTGATGACGATGGATTTGCTTATTTACGTGGTGATTCAATCCACAGATCTTTTCCGACACAAACACAATTACAGCAATGACAAGTTTGACGTTGGTGCATGATCGCCTTTCAAATGGCTTCCTAAAATAGTCAATGCGAAATGTAGTTTGCAAACCCTTTTACTTCCATAATCCGACGGCCTTTCCAAATGAAATATAGCATATTCAACCAGAGAGATAAAAATTGTAGACGGGACTTTGGGAATTGGTCGGCTGATGAAAAGTGGGTATTATACCGCACAGTTGAGGTGGCTGGAGGGGAGGACTGACATTGTAAAAGTAAAATAAAATAAAATAAGAGTCAAAAACTGTTAAAGTTTGGGGTCAGTAAGTTCATTTTTTTTTTTTTTTTTTAAAGAAATTAATATTTTTATTCATCAGTGAAAATGATGCCCTTTTGAACTTTCTATTCATCAAAAAATCTGAATATGAAAAAAAGTATTTCCACAAACATATTAGGTAGCAATATTTTTAACATTGATAATAATAAGAAATGTTTCTTGAGCAGCAAATCAGCAAATTAGAATGATTTCTAAAGGATCGTGTGACACTGAAGACTGGAGTAATGATGCTGAAAATTCAGCTTTGATCGCAGGAATAAATTACATTTTAAACTATGTTCAAATAGAAAACTGTTATTTTAAATTGTACAAATATTTCACTATATTGATGTTTTTACTGTATTTTTAATAAAATAAATGCACCCTTGGTGAGCATAAAATGCTTCTTTCAAAAACTTTTAAAAATATTGCAGATGCTGCACATATAACATGAACCAAAGAACTGTGCACATTAAGACCAGTAATATGAAAATATAAACCATCAATTCTGATTTCAAATTTAACACCTTTTTGATTTTATCATTAATGTTTTATCATTAGCTGAGAATTGTAAGACAGTTCTGGGACGTAATTATATTGAACCACATTGACGAAAGACTTTGCTCAGGCATTTCAGAACAACCAAAACAGAAGTTCAGATGCTGTGCAACAAGATCGGTCCGCTGGTTGGTCCAGTTATGCCGTCCCAACGCAAAGTCACATGTCTTTTTTGATGCGCATCAAGGAATTTATTAGGTAAAAGTTTTTCCATCGTAGTTTATGTGCATGTTTTCTTATAGAACAAAAAGTTTATCCTACTCAATTGAGCACATGAGTTTTTTATCCATGCAAATTTATGCACATTTTGGCATCCAGCATTTTTTATTTTATACGATATCCCAAAATGCGCATAAAAACAGGTGGATGGAAACATAGCTATTATTGTTGAAAACATAAAATGAGGCCATGTCTTCTATAAATGAGCACACTGATGGTAAGGAACCATTACTTCAACAGCAGTTTAAGAACGTTGGAATACATCAATTGTTAAATTCAGGAGGTCAAGGAGAAAAGAAAGACACTGTAGTAATGATACATATTCCAGGAGAGTCGTCATATTTTATGAATGCTCGTAAAAAGCAGACTTAATGGAATTTGCTGCTGACTGCGCTGTGATGGGCCACTGTAAATCAGTTAGAAAAAATCCCTGCATTTAATACAATTGGACTTTTATGAATCACTTCTGAGGTTCACAGCCATACTTACTAACTTTAGTGGCCACAACTGAAATGTTGTGCTGCGCTATACTCTCCCTGTCCAGAAGCTCATTGGTGGAGATGGTCCCTCTAACTGGATCGATGTCGAAGAAGCTGTCCAGATCGCTCTTCCAGTCAATGGAATATCTGAAGAACAAACAACAGATTTAGTACATATCCCTCTACCGCACGCATTATGATAAATCTATAAAAAAAAAAATAATAATAAAAAAAAAAAAAAAAAATTGACTCTTTTTCTTTTCTTAGAATGGCTTAACTTAAAGTGCTGTAAAAAAACCAACAACGTACAATAGTGGAAATAACTTGTGTAAGTGTAAGTGTATATAGTTAATATTTTTACTCATAAATGTTGTTTGTATTGAATCAATTGGTGCTATTATAAGCTTTAGCAGTAATTATAAACAATACCTTATACTTATTTTCCAACATTTTGTGCTTTTCCATTCTCTTTTGCTGAATAATGCTTTATATTCTTTAAATTTCATTACATTTTTCATGAATATTATTTAAATTGCAAATGTAGACAGTTAAAAACAAATCTAATACTGTTCCTCATGTATCATAAAACATTGACATAAAACCAAAAACATTGCAGTTCATGAAAATTCAACATTACGCAATCTTATGAGAGGAAGGTTATGAACATGAACCCCCATAATCCTTGAAACTTCACCTTTTTTTCTGTGCGAAACTTCAAAAAGCATTTTTTTTTCAGAGGTGAGACACATGTACACATCACATTTGGTGCTCTTCACACTTACAATACACTTACATCCACTTACACCTGCCTTTTTGAGACACCATGATAGGACAGTGGTAGGTCTGGGCCAGTAGTACTTGCTGTGGTGGCAGATCTCTGGTGTTGATTTAATCCATAATACAAATGTCATGGTAGTCCTTAACCTACGACTAATCAACATTATATCACTAGCATTCATGTTTTTGTTGTTATAGCTTAACAGACTGCAGCTAACTTTTGGTAGCTATCTAACCTATTATAATAATGTCATTCCATTATTGCGCAGTGTTGCCATATGGCAACAAAGACATTTTCTCGATTTACCAAAAAACAATTTCATAAAAACTTTTTTGAGTGGGGAATATGTCATCATACCTTACCTGAGATGATGTTAACAATTTTTTTGTGAATGTGACATGGGCGGGTCCTTGTTTGTTACTGACGTTTTAGTTTGCTTTCAGCAACTACTGACAAGAGATGGCAGTCTGTCAGATATCGCGTCACAGAAAAAAAATTGCATGTCATGTGACTTAACCAAAGCACATCATTGGCTAAACTAAGGTCTTCTCTTACCAACAGAAAAAAAACTAGAATGTCTCTTAAAGAGACGGTGGCAAGGAAATGAACACAAAGAGTATGTTGCCATATGGCAACACTATGCGGTAGAGGGATATGATGGGCATTTTCACCTTTACTACATTCAAAAAAAACGTAGGATTGTTTCAACCCATGTTTGGGCCAAATATGGACAAACCCAACCATTGGGTTTAAAATTAAAATTTAAAAAAATTGAAATCAACAGTTGGGTTTGTCCATATTTGACCCAAACACGGGTTGAAACAATCCAGCATATTTTACTGTAGATGATGATCAAGAGTATATATTACATTTTTTTGTCCTTTTTTCGTCCTCACAGTTTTGCACAGCGCTCATTATGTTTGATTTAGTCATGCGACAAATGGGCATGAAAATATTGTGCACTCTAGTGAACTGCTATTTGTGGGTCCAGTTTTGAGCAGCTGTGATGTCGGTGTAATGGCCAGCAACCTTGTTAACGCACCCCTTAACTGTTCTCAGGGGGTATTTTACATGTGTCTCGGTGATACTTTGCACCTCAGTACACACGGATATGAGAAAGTTCGGTTTTCAATGACCTTGTTCACATTCTACTTGATGTTTTGGACTCATTCTCTCATAAACACTTTTCCAAATCTGTTCTGAACTCCTGGATGCATTAATGCAGACTGATATTTTCAAAACTGCTTATTTATTTATTTGTGGCTTGACCTAGAATTGAGCAAAAGGAAATGGAGTGGGAGCGCTGGGTGAGGTGGGAAGCTACGGTGTTTATATTTTCCACATTTCAGCTGCTGCCTTGTTAAATTTACTTAAAAGGTGGTCAACAAAAACGAAAAACATCTGAGGGTTTTGTGCATTTGCTTTGGATTCTCAACAAAAGCCTTTGATGTTCTGATTCACAACCGTTAGGTGGCCTGAATCTCCATAATAATCATCATACATACCATACAGAAACTGCAGCTGTGGGAATGTAATGCATATAAATGACTCACCCGGAATTTGTGTTAATATAGCGCATTTCAAAACAGAAAAAAATTGGGAAAAGAAAACCCTCAGTCGTGTGGCATCATGTGTGAGAGAAAGACATGTTCTGGCATTGGTCAAGCTGTGTTTGAAAGCCAAACATTTAATACGTAGAGCAAACAAGATTAGGAGGTAGTGCATGTAACCTTTTTAATATTTAAAAAAAAAAAAAAGTTCATTATAAAATATTTCTATTTAATGTTCTATCATTCATATATATATATTATATATATATATATATATATATATATATACACATACAGCTATGGAAAAAATTAAGAGACCACTTAACACTGATTTCTTAACTTGGAGTGGTTTTCCATATATATATATTTATATATATATATATATATATATATATATATATATATATATATATATATATATATATATATATATATATATATATATATATATACATACATTATCCTTATGAAAATACCAGAGATGGCTTGAAGAACACAGATAAACCTTAATACTGTTGCAATGGTGTGTTAATTCTCTTCATGTTTAATCAGTCAAAATGTATCTGCATTTTATTGCGCTACAGCGATTGCCGATGTCTTTGTCCATATAAGGTATTTCCTGGGACTTATGTGTTTTATGACAGATAACAACCATTGTTGCAGGTGCAATACCACCACCTACTGTACGTTGGGATGTCAACCAGACTCTGGTACTGGAAAGTTTACGTGTGATATTATCATACGTGTACTATTCATTTTAAATATTATGGTTATTGTCAATACCGGTATAATTCAACACCCCTAATTAAAGGTGCAGTGTGTAAAATTTGGGAGGATCTATTGACAGAAATGCAATTTAATAGTTTTATATATATGTTTTCAGTGGTGCATAAAGACCTTGCATAATGAACTGTTATGTTTTTATTACCTTAGAATGAGACATTTCTGTCTACATTTACTGCGAGCCCCCCTCCATGTCAAGTTGTCATTATGCGCGGCATGTTTCCACAGTAGCCCTAAACGGACAAACTGCTCTACAGATCATGTTTCGTCACTATGTTTGTTGGTGTTTTTAGAGGCAGCTTGCATAGTCACTACATTGAATATGCACAAAGTAGTAGTAGTAGTAGTAGTAGTAGTAGTAGTAGTAGTAGTACAAACCCGATTCCAAAAAAGTTGGGACACTGTACAAATTGTGAATAAAAACAGAATGCAATGATGTGGAAGTTTCAAATTTAAATATTTTATTCAGAATACAACATAGATGACATGTCAAATGTTTAAACTGAGAAAATGTATCATTTTAAGGGAAAAATAAGTTGATTTTAAATTTCATGGCATCAACACATCTCAAAAAAGTTGGGACAAGGCCATGTTTACCACTGTGTGGCATCCCCTCTTCTTTTTTATAACAGTATGCAAACGTCTGGGGACTGAGGAGACAAGTTGCTCAAGTTTAGGAATAGGAATGTTGTCTCATTCTTGTCTAATACAGGCTTCTAGTTGCTCAACTGTCTTTGGTCTTCTTTGTCGCATCTTCCTCTTTATGATGCGCCAAATGTTTTCTATGGGTGAAAGATCTGGACTGCAGTCTGGCCATTTCAGTACCCAGATCCTTCTTCTACGCAGCCATGATGTTGTAATTGAAGCAGTATGTGGTCTGGCATTGTCATGTTGGAAAATGCAAGGTCTTCCCTGAAAGAGACGATGTCTGGATGGGAGCATATGTTGTTCTAGAACTTGGATATACCTTTCAGCATTGATGGTGCCTTTCCAGATGTGTAAGCTGCCCATGCCACACGCACTCATGCAACCCCATACCATCAGAGATGCAGGCTTCTGAACTGAGCACTGATAAAAACTTGGGTTGTCCTTGTCCTCTTTAGGCCGGATGACATGGCGTCCCAGTTTTCCAAATAGAACTTCAAATTTTGATTCGTCTGACCACAGAACAGTTTTCCACTTTGCCACAGTCTATTTTAAATGAGCCTTGACCCAGAGAAAATGCCTGCGCTTCTGGATCATGTTTAGATATGGCTTCTTTTTTGACCTATAGAGTTTGCCATTCGGCAACAGCGAATGGCACGGTGGATTGTGTTCACCGACAATGATTTCTGGAAGTATTTTTGAGCCCATGTTGTGATTTCCATTACAGCAGCATTCCTGTATGTGATGCAGTGCCGTCTAAGGGCCCGAAGATCACGGGCATCCAGTATGGTTTTCCGGCCTTGACCCTTACGTACAGAGATTGTTCCAGATTCTCTGAATCTTTGGATGATGTTATTCACTGTAGATGATGATAACTTCAAACTCTTTGCAATTTTTCTCTGAGAAACTCCTTTCTGATATTGCTCCACTATTTTTCACCACAGCATTGGGGGAATTGGTGATCCTCTGCCCATCTTGACTTCTGAGAGACACTGCTACTCTGAGAGGCTCTTTTTATACCCAATCATGTTGCCAATTGACTTAATAAGTTGCAAATTGGTCCTCCAGCTGTTCCTTACATGTACATTTAACTTTTCCGGCCTCTTATTGCTACCTGTCCCAACTTTTTTGGAATGTGTAGCTCTCATGAAATCCAAAGTGAGCCAATATTTGGCATGATATTTCAAAATGTCTCACTTTCAACATTTGATATGTTATCTATATTCTATTGTGAATAAAATATAAGTTTATGAGATTTATAAATTATTGCATTCCTTTTTTATTCAAAATTTGTACAGTGTCCTAACTTTTTTGGAATCGGGTTTGTAAGAGTCGTCGTCTGATTTATTAGAATCAGAGACCATTCTTTGTTAGAGGTAAGAAGAAACCTCATTGCTTCACTGGCTAATATACTTTATGCTGTCTCAGACAATGACATCTTTGTTGTGTCAGCCAGACGGCCACCGTAGCTTCCGAAAGGGAGGGGTGCGCGGCGGTAGTTGCAGTTCGCAAGCTCGCCGCTAGATGCCGCAAAAATTTACACATTGCACTTTTACCACAATAACAATATTTCATTTTTTAAATATCACGGATATCATCAATACCAGTATATCACAACACCCCTATTTTCAATATTTTGTACATTTGTGTTCCTGAGTGGTACATACGTTTTGGTTCATTTCTAATTAGCTGATCATTAACCTAATGTATCTTGAGCAAAGCCTGTTTTAATTGAATTTTTTGAACAACAAATGCTGCTGCCACAAAAAAAAAGAAAAAAGCTTCAAACAGAATTTCAATATGCTGCTTCATTAATCTTTACAAGACTACAAGATTACAAAACAAACAGACTGATGAACAAATTATTCATTGTAGAAAGTAGTTAGAGACTGGCTCGACAGACCCTTGGCTGTGCGGAGAGATGAAGCAGAACATCAAATTTGTCCTATTTTAACAACTAACATAACTCTCTGTTCTATTCTTGTAGCGGGATGCCAGTCAGTTAAACAAATGTCTATTTCCTGAATTGTATCTCTTATTAATAAGCATAGTTATTTGTGAATTGAACAGGATCAGGGGTCATGCAGTCATATTCAAATGTTGACTCAAAGCTGAAACATTCATAAGTATTTGGAAAAAGAAAACAAGTGTTGTGGGTCGACTCAGCTGAAATTGCAGCTTTGCTGCGCCCGGGATCCAAATGTGTAATGAGATAAATATCCCAGAGGAAATATGAGTATGTTAAAAACAAACATTCATAAATACAGAAACATCTGAGGACAAACTGATCTAAAATCAACATGAAATGCTGTTCAAAACCCATTTTGCTATATGTACATGCACATTTATTTCTCTTTAACTGTTCGTTCAGTATTTCTCACCATCATCTTGGTTCTAGTCTGTACCTCTCTGACCAATCAACTGCAGCATTTCCCATGTCATTGCCTCCTTAGGAGGAATTTCTTATGTTGTATTTCCTCATTTGTCAGTCACTTTGGTTAAAAGCATCTTCTAAATGATGAAATATAAATGTGATATTCTGTACAGAACGTCATTCCTCCTATATTTTGCTCACTGTGGGCCTGTGACTTTTGGGTGGTTTACGACAAGAAATGTTTCGGTTAATGAACAACACAGCTTCCGATGAATTTACTTCTTTCATAAATCCATCTATTTTTGATCTCTCTGCAGCTATTTTCTTGACCCCTGTAGCTTGAAAAAAAAAAAAAAAAAAAAACGTAAAAAGCTTTGGAGGAAGTTGTAGGAACTTTCGCTACCAAACTTAGCACTTTAGCTATTTTGTTTCCCGCATTCACTCTGTGGGCCGCACGCGCTGGACACGCTCCTTGTATAGAAGTATTTTAAAAGCTTTGTTCTTTTTCGCACAGAAGCTCATTGGGGACTACTGTTTTCTGATGAGAAAGTGCACATCTCCATTGAGCAATGTTACAATGTTTCTAAATAATTAACTAAGAAAGGCCAAAACAAAAGCAAAACAAATTTTCCTCTCACAAATACAAAAGCTTTCTTTGTCCATTTTGCTTTGTTATATTGAATTAAATATTCATAGAGAACTGACTTATGATGTGTTGGGACCCCTCAGTGGTGCATCAATTGTTTGTCTTCTTGTAAAACTTTAAAAAAGCAATCTTAAGAAGTGCAACTCTAAAACATAATGGATTATAAAATGAGGTGAATCTTTCAGCATGCTGCTGTTTTGACCTCAGTGTGCACAACGCTATATAGAGATGTGTAAGATGGACTGAAAGCATGCATATGTGTCCAATTATAATCTTTATTTCTTAAATAAAATAAAACAAAATATATATTGTATTTTTTAAATAAAAACAATTAATTTATCACTATATCAGCACACAACCAAGTGTTCCATGGAAAAAAATAATTCTGGTACAACATAACGGTGATTAAATAATCCTTTAAGTATATGAAGCTCAAAGGACTGAACTAACACCATTCCAGTTACCAGCCCTGAGTCCTTCTGTATATGCTGTGTTTGCATACCTGACTGGACTGTTTCCTGCATCGAGATCCTGTGCAGTTACGGCTCCTATAATGGTGCCTTGCGGCGTGTCCTCGTAAACATCCATCATGTAGGTAGGTTTGCTGAAGACGGGAGGCTCATCCACATCCAGAACGTTTATCTTTACCGTTGCGGTGTCTTTAAACGGGCCAAAACTGTGGAACCGTGGATCCAGGTGTGCATTCGAGGCCTCCACTTTAAATGTGTACGCTTTTTTGGTCTCATAGTCCAGTGGCTGAAGAACGAGATACAGAAAAGAAGAAGAAGAAGTTGAATGCATCAGATTTCTTCAGGTAAAGAGTGTCAAGGCCTGTTGAATTAGGCAAAACTAAGGGGTCAACATTTGGCTGGTTATATACAGTATATACTGTACATACATTATTTGTATATGTGGCCCGTGCTGGCAAAATTAGCTAATTTCGAGCTATAGGTAAAACAAGTGAAAAATGTGCCCCTGGACCACAAAACTAGTCATAAGTCGCATGGGAATATTTGTAACAATAGCCAACAATACATTGTATGGGTCTAAATATCAATATTTTATGCCAAAAATCATTAGGATATTAAGTAAAGATCATGATCCATGAAGATATTTTGTAAATTTCCTACCATAAATATATCAAAAATGTATTTTTTATGAGTGGATATGTATTGCTAAGAACTTCATTTGGTCAACTTTAAAGGCGATTCTCTCAATATTTTGATCTTTTTTGCACCCTCAGATTCCAGATTTCCAAATAGTTGTATCTTGGCCAAATATTTTCCTATCCTAAGCTATACATCAATGGAAAGCTTATTTATTCAACTTCCAATGTCTAATGTGTCATATTCAGATGTCTAAATCTCGAAATTGAGGTTTTCACAAAAATTTGTTCATTAAGCCTTCATTTAGCGATCCCAATGCTCCAAATAGCAATTAAACATCTAAAAGTATCTTTATTTGTATGTTTTCTGAGAGTGTATACACATATATATATATTATATATATATATATATATATATGTATATATGTATATATGTATGTATGTATGTATGTATGTATGTATGTATGTGTGTGTGTGTGTGTGTGTGTGTGTGTGTGTGTGTGTGTGTGTGTGTGTGTGTGTGTGTGTGTGTGTGTGTGTTCTGTTAATTTTATATATCTTTGACTTAAACACCAATTTTCAAAAGTTTTGGGTTGTTAAGATTTGTTGTCTTATGCTCACAAAGGCTTCATTTACTTTATCAAAAATACAGTAAAAACAGTAATATTACAAAATATTATTACAATTTGAATTAACTGTTTTTATATTAATATATTTAAAAAATGTAATTTATTCCTGTGATGAATTTTCTGCACCATTACTCCAGTCTTCAGTGTCACATGATCCTTCAGGAATCATTCTAATAATCTGATTTGGTGCTTAAAAGAATAATTTATTATTATCATTGTTGAAAACAGTTGTGCTGCATTTTTTTAATGGAAGCCATGATACATATTTTTCAGGATTTTTTGATGAATATATAGCTCAAAAGAACAGCATTTATTTTGTAATATTATAAGTGTTGTTAGTGTCATTTTTGATCAATTTAATGTATGTTTGCTGAACAATAAAGTATTTTTTATAAAGGTTTTTTTTTTTTTTTTTTTTTTTTAGTTAGCCCCTGCTGGTAGGCATCAGGTAACATGGCATCGGGCTCTAAAAGATACTAATGAATAGTGTTCTCCAGGTATCATAGAACTCCTCCATGTTGGCTACTCATTGAGGTCTTACATTAATGCTTAATTTATTTATTTGTGTTTTATCTTTTTTTTTTTTTGCTGAATTACTCACTTTGATCATTCTATATGCAGGCCCTTTCTCAGATCTCGAGTGTGTCTATGTCTGAGGAAGTTTGTCACAATTGCTTTCATGCATGTCAAACAAACAACACACACACCAAAAACGGTTCTCATATGCTCCTTTGCGCATTTTCTCCTGATTTTGCTCCCCTCCCCCTTGATTCAGGGCCCTATTTTCTGCTGAAATCTATCTTTAAATTCTCACTTCAGTTGTTCTAAATCAAAGATTGTCTGTCATCATCAGTATGACAGCCGTAAAATGTGCTAGTGTGGATGATTGTGGTCTTGCACCACTAAATCAAAGTAGCCCATCTAGAGATGAAAATCATACAATGCTATTGTACAATCACAGCTTTCTGTCTCTGTCAATCTTTCTCTCTGGGAGACAGCAAAAGGGCGAAGGAGACAAAGATCATATATCTGACCTGTATACGGTTTCCATCATGAGCAATTTAGTTCAGTATCATCTTCAGATGAAAACAAACACCTCAGGTATAAATGACTGGCACCTGCAGATCAGTAAATACACAGCATATGCACTCTATATGGCAGTGACATGCATTTTGCACCTGAAACTTACAAAGCAAACAGATTTTAAGCTGAGAGAGGAAAAAAACATCAGCTAGCCCTAACCCTGGCAACTCCAAATCGTTTGGGATTTGTCTGTGTCAGATGCCCTTGCTGAAGTTTCCTCATCAACTAAATCAAATGGTGCTAATTAGAATCCCAATTAGGTGAAAGTGAACCTCCAAAAACTGTAGTCACTAATTACCTGAAGTTCTTGTTGACATGAAAACAGAAGCATTGGTATTACTGAAGTCTAAACTGCTTGAATACAGGGAAAATAAGCTCAGAGTTGCCCACAAGTAATTAGGACCAGAGTCATTGTATACAAAAGATATTCATCTCATTATTTAAACTAGCCTATGGCCTTCTGCGTCCCACAGAGACGACATTGTTTGGTCTTTAGAGGCCAAGAGATGCATTGATATTAAGGTCGCAAGCTATGGAAAAATGACAGAAAGGCAGTTTGCTAGCAAAATCGCTTGGTTTTCAGAAAAAAGGACACATGGAGGACTTCTATCTTCTTTAATATGCATAACGCTAGTAAAACTGTATTTCCATCCGGGCGACATTATGCCACGTTCCTCATTTCAATCAGAACACACAGCCTTTGTAACTCTTATTTGAAACAAAAGCTATAAATTGCTCTCTGACTGTCATTTCATGTGGTTATTTTCCATTTAGGTCCCCTCAAAGGGATCTTTAGTGATGCTCCTATTGAATTATAACTGGATCTTCACAGTCGCATCAGCCGAGAAAGCTCTGCGCCGCCTTATGATATACTTTCCCTCCATGACACAATATTTTCATTTATACTCCCCCAGAGTGAGTTTAAGGTCATTTAAACTATTTGGCCGCATAATAGCTTTGCTTCGGTATAAATTATTACTTACAAACATTCAAAAACAGAGGTATAGAGACATGAAACAGCATCCACCTCACTTCTGCACCAATGGTGACTTCATGAAAATGGGATATTTGTTGCAGTCATACAAATTTCAAACCATCTTCTTTACTCAGAAGATAATGAATTCCAATATAATATATGAAAAGAATATCTGACAGATTGGGAAAAAAACAAAAACATTATATGAACTGTGCACATCCTTGAACTTCAAGAGCACAGGCCAGCAGTGTATCAAAATGACAAATAATGAGAAGGAAGACAAAGCCTTTTATATATTTATTGAATATATATATATATATATATATATATATATATATATATATATATATATATATATATATATATATATATATATATAGGACTGCCTTTCTTTGATAAAAAAAAAAACGCAGAAAATATTAATATCAATTTTTTTCTATTTATTATATTTCAAAATATATTAATTAAAAAAAAGTATATATATATACACACACACATATATATATATATATATTTTTTTTTTTAATCAATATATGTACATATATACATATGAAGACTTCAGATGCAAAAGCCTCTAAGTGCTATCTGAAATTTTCTTCTAAAATGAGCATTTTTTATCAAGTTTGTATGTTTATGTTCAGTTATTTCACTTTAATTTGAATGAAAAGGACCTATTAATTGCCATTTAAAGTCTTCATATATACACACTGAAATATCACATGATCCTAAGTATTCAGACCCTTTGCTGTGACACTCATATATTTAACTCAGGTGCTGTCCATTTCTTCTGATCATCCTTGAGATGGTTCTACACCTTCATTTGAGTCCAGCTGTGTTTGATTATACTGATTGGACTTGAATAGGAAAGCCACACACCTGTCTATATAAGACCTTACAGTTCACAGTGCATGTCAGAGCAAATGAGAATCATGAGGTCAAAGGAACTGCCTGAAGAGCTCAGAGACAGAATTGTGGCAAGGCACAGATCTGGCCAAGGTTACAAAAAAAAATTCTGCTTCACTTAGGTTCCTAACAGCACAGTGGCCTCCATAATCCTTAAATGGAAGACGTTTGGGACGACCAGAACCCTTCCTAGAGCTGGCCGTCCGGCTAAACTGAGCTATCGGGTTAAAAAAGCCTTGGTGAGAGAGGTAAAGAAGAACCCGAAGATCACTGTGGCTGAGCTCCAGAGATCCAGTCGGGAGATGGGAGAAAGTTGTAGAAAGTCAACCATCACTGCAGCCCTCCACCAGTCGGGGCTTTATGGCAGAGTGGCCCGACGGAAGCCTCTCCTCAGTGCAAGACACATGAAAGCCCGCATGGAGTTTGCTAAAAAAACACCTGGAGGACTCTAAGATGGTGAGAAATAAGATTGTCTGGTCTGATGAGAACTTTTTGGAGTTAATTCTAAGCGGTATGTGTGGAGAAAACCAGGCACTGCTCATCACCTGTCCAATACAGTCCCAACAGTGAAGCATGGTGGTGGCAGCATCATGCTGTGGGGGTGTTTTTCAGCTGCAGGGACAGGACGACTTGTTGCAATCGAGGGAAAGATGAATGCGGCCAAGTACAGGCATATCCTGGATGAAAACCTTCTCCAGAGTGCTCAGGACCTCAGACTGGGCCGAAGGTTTACCTTCCAACAAGACAATGACCCTAAGCACACAGCTAAAAAAATGAAGGAGTGGCTTCACAACAACTCCGTGACTGTTCTTGAATGGCCCAGCCAGAGCCCTGACTTAAACCCAATTGAGCATCTCTGGAGAGACCTAAAAATGGCTGTCCATCAACGTTTACCATCCAACCTGACAGAACTGGAGAGGATCTACAAGGAGGAATGGCAGAGGATCCCCAAATCCAGGTGTGAAAAACTTGTTGCATCTTTCCCAAAAAGACTCATGGCTGTATTAGATCAAAAGGGTGCTTCTACTAAATACTGAGCAGGGTCTGAATACTTAGAAAAACTGAAATATCACATGGTTCTTTTTTAATAAATCTGCAAAAATGTCAACAATTCTGTGTTTTTCTGAACTTAAATGATTTTAGCTATGTATATATATATATATGTTACAGATCCCTTGTTTCCCTGGACTCCATTTCCCAGAATCCTCCTGTTCTCCACACCTGCACTCACTTCCCTCGTCAGTTCCTCATCATCACTCATCACCTGCACCTGGACTCTATTGTTAGCACTCCCTTTATATTGCACTCACTCCCTTCACTCCTCGTCCGTCTTGAATGTTGTATAACGTGTATGTTTGGTTCTCCTTGCCTTCTATGTATTAAATACTACGTGCAATTGTGGAAATCCGTATCTGCCTCTTCTCTACACCAGCATACCATAACAATATATATATATATATATATATATATATATATATATATATATATAATATTTGTAATTTATCTCTGTGTTGGCAAAGCTAAATTTTCATTAGTTCTTATTATTATCAATGTTGATTTATTTTTTTATTTTTTTATTTTTTATACATGCTTACTGTTTTTGTGAAAACTGACAACATTCAAAATTTAGGGTAAGAATAATAATAATAATAATAATTAATTAATAATTTTATTTAGCACAGATGCATTAAATTGATCAAAAGTGGCAGAAAATAGATTTCTGCTTTAAATTAATGCTGTTCTTTTAAATTTTCTATTCATCAAAGAGCTGAAAATTCAGCTTTATAAATGACATTTTAAAATATATTCAAATTGAAAACAGTACTCACAATATTTTTTACTGTATTTCAAATAAAATCAGCCTTTGTAAGCAAAAGCATTATAAAGCCTTATTTATTCCAATCTTTTGACCGATAGTGTATGTTCTTTAAGCATAATGGGAAAGAAGCAATCTATTATGCCATGTGCACATTTCCAAGCCAACACCTGCTCTTATTACCATGTGCATCAGATTCCCATTTGAGTTTTCACGACAGGTGAGGTGAAAAAGGTGAACGAGACGTGGCATCTCTTCGGCCGCCCGTGTCCAGTATTGATGGTGGATGGACGTGAACGGTGATTAAATGTCAGAGGAAGCTGCAGGATTATTGGAGGTGAGGAGGTTTAGCCTAGAAGAATGTCAAGAGCATCATTGCCCTTTTAGTGTGTGTGAGTGGCCACATCACCCCGCCGGCCCTAGTTAATGACTTTATGCCGAGACAAGGGGAGAGACAGAGGGGGAAAAAGAGAGAGAAAGAGAGAAAAGGCACCAGAAGGGTAATGACAGTGACTCAAAACTTCAAGTGTGTCACTGGTTGTTGATGAAACTGAATCACAATACGAAGACTATACTTTACAACATATTTTTTCTTGGAAAGGTCCTATATTGTACTAAACCCATGATTATATATGAGGACTGGGACAAACCAGCTGCTGAATGGAAAAAAAAAAAAAAAAAAAACATTTATCAAGAAAATGTTTTGAGACATTCACCTGTGTTAGGATGAATTGGAACCTTTTGAATTGGAAAAATTACTTAGAAAATGACTGTTTTTCCTTGCCTATCATTCAATATGCGTCAAAAAGAAAAATAATGTGTCAAACATCCATTACAAACACTGAAATATCTGACAGTGAATTAATGAATTGGGACTACAAGGCGGTTTCAAACTAATTTCCAACTCCATATATTGATTTGTCATTACAATCAGACAGACAATCTTATGGTCTTGACAAAATAACTACATTTTGCACATCACAGATCCATTAACTATTATTTATCAACATAAAACAGAAGAGTTACACACTCCAACATTATTTAACTTAATGGCTGATGTCACATCAAGTGAGTTTTGTCATTACAAAACATTGATTTTCAATTAAAGGTCACAGTATCAGGATACGACAGGGAGGACAATAACTCAAGGGAAACTCAGAAAATCTCAGGTGTTCAAATGAAACATTACACAAAAGAAAACATGCTACTGAGAGAAAAAAAAACTGAAAAACATTTGATTGTATAGAAAGACAGATGTTAAACATGTTGTTCAAGGAACATGCGGTAATGACACTAGCACAATAATGTAAAATGATTTATACTATCCCTTTAAGGCCATGTTGTAATTACTGTATTACGAGATTCAAACTTGAAAAAAGTGTTCACGTCCTCACAGAACAGTAATTACAGCTCGTAAACTGGGAATTCTCTGAAAGCTCCTACTTGTACCACGTGACCGTTGTACCACCTGACCACTGCAGATTCATTTGGCCATTGATGGTGTTGCCATAGAAAAGCATACTGTAGTTCCATGTTGGAGGATGTGAACAGCTTCATCATGTCTCATCTTGAAATGACGGTAATTACGACATGCCGTGAACGCAGCATTAGTTCTTGTTCCTGTTGCTAGTTGGTTTCTATGGTTACTCATTGGTTAATTGATTATGTTCAGTCTTTTGTTCCTCATTAAACCATGAATTTAAGTCATCAGTTTGATTCTTCCATTGTCCTGTATTGGAAGAAACGTTTATTGAGCAGCAAATCAGCATATTTTAATGATTTCTGAAAGATCATGTGACACTGAAGACTGGAGTAATGATGTTGAAAATCCAGCTTTACCATCACAGGAATAAATTACACTTTAAAATAAACTTAAATAGAAAACATTATTTTAAATTGTAATTATATTTATATTATATATATATATATATATATATATATATATATATAAAAATATATATATAAAAATATATATATATATAAATATATATATATAAATATATATATATATATATACATATATATATATACACAGAACAGCAATATTAAAATGAACAACAATAGCCATTATAAATGACAATAGGAAATAAACACAATAGTACGATTCAAATGTGTAAAAGCAGTGCTCTACAGGATTTAAGTTAAATATAGCCTTAATATTAAATTATTAAATTTAACATCGCCCAATTCAATTTACTCAGGAACAAATAATAGATTAATAAGACCAAAGATTGCTGTTTTATGTAACCAAAATGAATTATATCTCATGTTTAACCACTAGCGGTAAATCCTGAAGCGCTAGCCGAGATGAAGCTGTTCTCGGCGGGTACACGAGCACTGAACGGCCGCTGATGGCCTGAAGCTCGCATTTCTGAAAATGTCTAAACAAACTGTAAAATAGGTGCTATGATTGAATATGAGTCACATATTTCAGGTCTAAACAACATTCTCGCCTAAAAAAACTTTTAAAACTACAGTTCGTGGTATAACAAGTGTAGTATTTGTAAAAAAAAAACAACAAAAAAAACATGGTAGATTCGCTTGGCCGCCATAACAGTCGCCTCATTGCTATGTGTGTATATATTGGTGTTACATTTGGTCTCCCATTTTCCCACTAGAGACTAAACTGAGTGTATTGTATATACAGCTTTGTGTGTTTGTAACAAATACATTTGGTCTGAGAACCTGAAAGCTTTGGAGAATGTTAATCAACACTACGTAGATCAAAGGCCTCAGGAAAGGTGTTAGTAGTTCAGGCAGTACATGTATATGTGTACGTGAAGGAAATACTCATTTCCGTATCTGCGTGTACTGACACTTGAACGTTACCAGAACAAAAGACACTTTAAATTCAGCACTTCATGCCACTGAACTCTTTGATATGGTAATGTGCTCCCTCCTTGCACTGGTGTGAGTGCCAGCAGAGAAATCCAGATGATCGCAGCCCAAGCCATCAATGCCAGTCGTGGGAATTGAATAATTGCACACCTGATCCTGAAACAAGCAACATCCATTGTGTAGGTGCAGATGCTCCGAATCGTTCGATGCGATGTAAATATGTCCGGCATTAGCATTCTCTTCATGATTATTTCTAAAACACTAAGGGGCTTTTAGAACACAGCGTCACCGTCCTCTGGAGAATCTCTGCTGCAATGCACGGTGTAGATGTGAGAGCACTTTGATGTAAAGTTCGGTTTTATTTCCATTAGCGTTCAGGATCTGAGCTTATTCTTGGTAACCAGTAGGAGCATAGCAGACATTTTGCCCACACAGCCAAATACTGCATTATTCTATTCTTACTTAAGAAGATCTTTGTGAAATCAATAGCTATTATTAAAGTCAGCCCTTTAATCCTCAGGGCGTCTCTGCACGATATCAATACACCCTCTTATTAGTATGCAGAACTTGCTCACAGCTTTTCGTAGTGTAATGCAGTTTGCCTTCATCGAAATAAGATTACAATGTGAAGCACCCAGAAATAGTGCTCTTGTTGTTGTTGTTACAGTGTGCCTGTTAGCCTTGGCCTGTGAAATAGCTCCAAGTTTTCATGAAAAGGCTTTTTTTTTTTTTTTTCTCAGCACGAGCCCATCAGACGCTCACTCGCTTGTACACTTTCCTCTTTAGGACGTGGAAGCAGGATGATGCATTTTTAATAAGAGCTGGATCTGTTTGTGTTCGGAACAGCATTACACTAACACAACTTTTCTCATCCTCTTTTCAAGACAGGAATTAAAATGGATGCATAGATTCACTTCCTGTGGATGTCCCACAAGTGGCAGTACAGACTTATTGCAGTCACGCCTGCCACCTGTCATTCTTGCTCTGTCTAAATATACTGGAAAAAAATACAGTATTATCGCAATATCACATTTAATACTTAAAATGCAAATTCTAAAAATTTTCCTTTTTTTTTTTTGGCTCGAGAGGATATTACAGTTTTTACCATGTCCCTGGTGCTGCACTAACTTTATTAAAATAAATATTGCAGGTGTTTCTTAATTTAGTTTTTTTTCTAATACAAATGTTTGTAATCATTTTGTATGTTTTCTTGTGAGTAATGTTTTAATAATTAATCAATTTATATCCTTTATCAAACTAAATCTAGGTTCTAATAGCATTGTTATCTAGGAAATAATGTCAATTTATTTATTATTACAACATATTTTCCATATACTACCATGTATATATACAACACAGTATGGGCTCGGTAAGATTTTTATTTACCAAGGTAGCATTTATTTAATCAAATATACAGTAAAAACAGAAAAACTGCTTTCTATTTTAAAATTCTGGCCTACTTATATTTGCACCTTGTGCATACTAATTAAAAAGGACCCGATTATATATTCTAATTTGTCAGAATGTGCTTAATTTCTGGCAATGCAAGTCATGGCCAGGATGTCTTTCCGAGGTAAAGGACCTTTCTGCATCTCCTGCTGATCTGGGTGGATAAGAGCTCATTTAATCAGCATTAATGAGTGCATTATGGGATCATCTTGCAAGTTAGCTTATTGTATTTTATTAGCAAAACTGCACGGTGGATAATTTGTATTGACACAAAGTCACAGCTCCCAAAAACATTCACTCGGCTAGTGAACAACTTTTCAAGAGTACCAAAAACTGCAGTTGTGCAGTTCTAAAATTATACTGTTATGAATCTTTTGCTGACATAATTTGCTTTATATTATGAATTACTCTGGCAAGCAGCAACAAAATGTGTGTCAGCGAGGTAAAACAGGGAAAGGTAGCATCCTTCTGAAAGAAACAGATGGAAATTATTTGAATACTAAGACAAATATAGTAAATCACTTTGGATATTAATTAAATTAAAGGAATATTTTGGGACATTTTCAAGCCAATGTCCATATACTGATGCTTCTCTTTCAGAATGCACTTTTTGATGTGACTACAGTGTAATTGCTACTTTGCACTAACCATAGTCTTTAACTATAGTGGTTTGAGTAGAAGAACATAATGCCTACATATTTACAATAATACACCCAGAATGGAAGTGTTTTAAAACTATCATTTCAAAAAACTATAAACGCAACACATAAACAGTGGCTTCCATCATAAGTGAATTGCTGTGAAAACAGGTTTTTCGTGCATTATTAAAAACTGAGGGTCAAAAGTTATTGTCTGGAAATCAGCATTATGCCACAAATCCAAAACCTAGACATTACATTGAAAATAACCTAAATATTCCCGTAAGCCTCTTAGCTGAAGTACAGGTTGGAAGATAAAAGTATTTGGTGAATATCAGCATGGTTCCCTTGAGTAGATGTTTAGCCCAGTGGTTCTTAAGTGGTTTAGCGTCAGGAGGACCCAGATTTTACATTGGGCATGAAGTGGTGACCCAACAAAGCACCAAAATTGTTTATCATACTAAAGTAAATACTTTAATATTACCTGTTAAATTAATAATTTAAGTGTCTACTGAGTTACATACAAATGTTTACCCTAACACTATTGAATTTGTCTGAGAATGTCAAAAACACTGGCACAACATTGAAGCAACGTTGATTAGCCCAACTACATATGATTATATGGTTGCATTATATTATTCACATTAAACATAGTATGATCAGTATGGAAGCCCATTTTTGGGAAAAAAAAGTGCTTTATATTAAATTAAATTAAAAATATGAGATAAAGAAATTATCACATACCAAGTCATAATTATGAGATAAATAGTTGCATTTATGAGAAAAAGACATAATAATGAAAAAATTTGACCTTTTGCCATACTTTTGACTTTTTATCTTATGAATATGACTCAGTATCCCAGGGTTTTGACTTTCTCTCTCATAATTATCTCATTACTTTTTTTCTCATAAATTACGTCCTAATTATGATTTACCAAAGCATGATTTTTTTCCCTTGTTTTCTCTCTGTGGTCCATAATTCAATCAAATGGACATATGTCCCATTTTCGTTTCATGACCCACTAATTTAGAACCTTACGTTGCCATAATGCATTTCACCAAATCAGTAGCATAATCTCAAACTAGCATGCAACCACACAACCGAACTCATAAACTGTATCTCACAACACTGTTCCACAAGTATTGGCCAATACATCAAACTTGACATTGTTTTGATACTGAACGATCACTGGAGGTAAACACAGCAGTGTGTGCTCTGCATTGAGCAGAACTGTCTGGAAATAGACGGTAAAGCCTATTCCAACCACAGCAGGGTTTGGAGGTGCATACAGCCCTCTATTTGGAATCAGCAAAGCATGCAGAGCCCTCTACTGCTAAAATGAATTTTCTGTGTCGATAATTCATGTTGTAACTGGGATTGATGTCTTCGTTTAGATGGGGTTATCTCACAATAGTAAGGTAAAGTATGTTCATGATTGATGGATGCACTTTTTTGAGTTTCAAACAGGTGGATTCCGTGCACTGCAATTGTAAAGCTTAGGAGCATCAGGGTGATTATTAGTGTTCATTGTGTTCATGCGCTCAACAGATATATGTGCGATTGACTACAATGATTGACGCTTCAAAAACATGTTGTAAATAGACATCCCTAATATATCTGCTGATAGACGGATCCTTTGATAGAGGCCTGCTTTCAAATGCTCCCGTGTGTACTTGGTACCAAAGTCGGTACTTTTGACAACACTACAACAAATGTATATTGCACACTTGGTTTGATGCATATATCCGCAGACACACAAGTAGTGTCATAGCACACCTTAGGTTTCTAGATTCTTGACATTTGGTAGTATAAAATATCCCCTCTAATAACCTCAGTTCATAGCACTGACACAAACACAATGCTAACATCTCGTTACCCTCAGACTGCTGCTCTCAGCTAAAGTTTTTTATATCCCTTTTCCTTACCACATGGCGTGCATGCTGACATTCCTACTTGTACACACACACACACACACGCACACACACACATACACATCTGTGGAGTCCTTGATATGTATTATTGGATATTATCAAGTATACATCATCAGATCTTTGTCACTGCACTTGTCTGTCATGTCATTTCATCTCGCATTCACAGGTTTGCGTGAAGGTAAACAAGCCATTTCTGTTTCCAAATACAATTTTGTTCCTCTTGGCTGTTTGAAATAGCATACTATTTCTGCAGAATATACAACGTATACTGTGCACTGTATGCTAATATTACACATAAATGACCTACTTTCCATATGCATGGAATGCTATATTCCACAATACAATTCCGTCTGCGTCTAAAATCGCATACTTTCCTATTATATAGAAGGCGGAAAAAAGAATGTGACAAAAGTTCTCGTAAAAGAGAAGGCAAAAAGTACCCGGGGGTCCTACTACTTCTGGCAAGATTCTAAAGTGTGCATACGATGGAAAATTTACTATCCTATGAGCTCACGGGAGAGGATTTGTTTTATGAATGGCATTGAAGTGATAAATTATGCTAGGTCACATGATGATAACAACATGGCGAATGTAGTACGTCCGTTATACCACACACATTCATATATAGAGCACACTTTTTTAGCGGTCGCAAAGTACTCATTCAAGATAAGTACCTACTTAAGAGAGTGTATGTGATTCCGAACGCAGCCTCCATTTCCAGTATGAAAAATGAACAGGAAGTGATATCAGCTATGATTTTTAACTTAATACTGCCAAATGATAAGACATTTAACTAAAATATTGTAATAAACATGTAAAATAACTAAGATAACAACTGAATGCCACTTGCTAAAGTGTATTATACGTGGTGAAAGTTAATCAGGATTCCCATTCATCTCAATGACATGGGGTACAAAGCTCCAGAATTATCATGTGACCAATCACACTATGTTAGAACTTAGTGAAAAACATCCATTTCACGCTTTAAGTGCCCTCAAAATTTTTACTCTCAAACTGTACAATTTCCTTACAGAGAAACAAGATATTTACCATAGCTAGCCAGAATGTGACAAGGTCATGTGACATATTGAGGTCAAGTGACAACATTGCATACTAATTTTTGAAATCTTTATTTTTGCATAATGCATTATGTTTCACATAATAATTAATAACCATTATATGTAGATTTGCAGCATTCCACAATAAGTAAGCTATTCCCTTCTGAACATTGCCCTTTTTATTTATTTTACCAGTATATTAACCAGGAGTCACCCATAGGTGGCACTGCTTACACCTGTTAGAATGCCACAGTTCTGTTCCCAAACAAAACACATGTGGAATAAACAATGTGATTTTCACATTCAAGACTTTCCTCCTTCCCAAATGATCTCAAATAAGGTGAATATGTCATTACTATTTTATCATGGAAGTGGTGAGTCATTAAAATCCCAGTGACTGTGGCAGTTTGAACACTCTCAGCTGATTTATAGATCAAACAGCACATTAATGGCATACTTAATGGGGGATGAGAATCTCTGACAGAGTAGGACACTGCAGGAATGAGTCATTAGACTGAAGGCATTTCAGACTTTCAGAAGTCTCATTTCCATGTGGAAAATGAAGAGCAACATTGATTGTTGTGTTGAAATTCCGCTATGGGATGTCCATCTGCCTCACACCTTTACTTGTCATGTTTTGTTAGCCTCTCTGCAGCTCAGATTATCTTCAATATTTTGTCATTGTTTCTTTGTTTAAGTGAACTATGTGATAATTAGGAGGCTTGTATTCTGTGTTGCGTTGCCAACTCTGAGGGACTGGGAGATGGTGAGATCCTGTGGGATGAGACATCTCTCACAACTTAAAAGAATAATTGCTTTTGTTTACTAATGGGAGAAACGAGCATCATTTGTTTTTGATGACTAATCACAAGCTGACCCACTTACTGGGAATTCGGGGCTGTTGTTGCTTCACACCGTCGCACAGAATGCTGACTGGTGTGAAATGTAAGGCTCCCAACATGATTATTCCTGACTTTGGTTATGTATATACGTATGTATCTTTTTGTGTGTACAAATTCAAAAGATTTGGGTCGGTAAGACTTTTGAAAAGAACACTTTTGCTCACCATTTTGATCAAAATTACAATAAAAACAGTATTATTGTGAAATATAATTACAATTTTAAATAACTTTTTTTACTGTTTTTTTTTTTCTGATGTCAAAAGCTGTTTTCAGCATCATTTCCAGTCTTCATTGTCACACACAATCCTTCTAAAATAATTCTAATTTGCTGCTGCTTTTTGTTAAACTGTGAGACATAAAAAAAAAATCTGAATAGAAATTTCAAAAGAACAGAACAGAACTGAATTTGATTTGATCAAATTTGATTTTTATAAATATATATATAAAATATATATATATATATATATATATATATATATATATATATATATATATATATATATATATATATATATATATATATATATATATATATATAAATATTCATTTAATGCTGTATGTAAAAAATGTCTTACACTTCATAATTGTTTTTTGTTGTTGTTGTTGATTAAATTTAGTTTGTAATATTAAACCACAATATATGTTATTTAAAGGATTAGTCCACTTTCAAGTAAAATTTTCCTGATAATTTACTCACCCCCATGTCATTCAAGATGTTCATGTCTTTCTTTCTTCAGTCAAAAAGAAATTAAGTTTTTTGATGAAAACATTCCAGGATTATTCTCCTTATAATGAACTTCAATGGCCTCCAAACGGTTGAAGGTCAAAATTACAGTTTCATTGCAGCTTCAAAGGGCTTTAAATTATACCAGACGCGGAATAAGGGTCTTATCTAGCAGAACGATCGGTCATTTTCGAAAAAAAATACAACTGTATATGCTTTATAAACAAATGATCTCCTTTGTAAGTGCTTATGCTTTCCGTATTCTTCAAAAAGCTTACGCTGTATGTCCTACGCCTTCCCTGATCTGCTTACGGAAAAAAACAGAACTGGTGCCGCGTTCGTTCTGTCAGTAGAATAGGGAAGGTGTAGGACATACAGCGTAAGCTTTTTGAAAAATACGGAAAGCGGAAGCACGTGCAAGGCGATAATTTGTGTTTATAAAGCATATACAGTTGTATTTTTTTTTAGAAAATGACCAATCATTTTGCTAGATAAGACCCTTATTCCTCGTCTGGTGTAAAGCCCTTTGATGCTGCAGTGAAACTATAATTTTGACCTTCAACCTTTGGAGGCCATTGAAGTCCATTATAAGGAGAATAATCCTGGAATGTTTTCATCAACAACCTTAATTTCTTTTCGATTGAAGAAAGAAAGACATGAACATCTTGGATGACATGGGGGTGAGTAAATTATCAGGAAAATTTTATTTGAAAGTGAACTAATCCTTTAATAGCAGATTCTCGTTGTGACAACTTTGCATAAAGAAACCTTTTGAATTTTTCACTAAAAACTGTGACAACGAGCCCGAGTCTCCCCTAAATGTAAAATGTGTGGGGTCTGCAGCATCAAAGCCAGTTCCACACATTTAGTATTTCAATTGCCACTTTCACAAAACACACATTTCATGCACACTCACTAACAGACACACAAATGCATTACAATTCACAAAGCATTTTAATCTGACAAGAGCATCCTTTGAGTAGAACCGAAGATAAGGAAATATGTGCGCGTGTGTGTCTGTTTTCACGTATAAGTGTGTGTATGCTCATTATTGTGTTGCTGAGTGTTTATTTGAGGAATTGTAAATAGGGATGTTACGCACGATTGTAACGGGGATCGGCAGGGCCTATTGTTTGCTTTAATCGCTACTTTAGCCGAGAGGTTGTCTAAACATTTTCATGATCTCCTGTGCCGCCCATGTTCAAGCTGACAGTAGAGCAGGTAATCACTCAGAATCCTTAAGCCTTGATGATCCTCTCAACACACAGACACACACATACATCTCATTCAGGCGGCCAGCATAGTGCACCATTCAGCCAAAGCCCTGCTATAGTCTTCAGCTTACATTTGTGTTTTACAGGCAAAATAGCGCCTTTATCTGAACAGAAGTAGTTATTGAATATGCAACCACATACAAGCTTACTTCTATTTCTGCTATAGAAAGATAAGAGTAGTAAGGTTCCGGATTCAGCCTTTCTGTTTCAGTGAGTCATTCCAATACTGATTAAGTGACTCATTAGCATAATCAAAACTGATCATGAAAGTCTCTGTTGTATTTTTCATATAGTAAAATGCTTAAATGAGGCAGCTGTGGCCTAATGGTTTGAGCAGGAGTGTCCAATCCTTCTCCTGGAGTGCCACTGTCCTACAGAGATCTGCTTCAACCCCAGTTAAACGCACCTGAACCAGCTAATCAAGCTCTTACTAGACATACTAGAAACTTCTAGGCAGGTGTGTAGAGGCAATTTGGAGCTAAACTTTACAGGACAATGGCCCTCCAGGACTGACTTTGGACACCCCTGGGTTAGAGAGTCTGACTTGTATCCTGAAGGTCACGGGTTCGAGTCTCAGTACCTGCAGGAATGTACAGTAGGTGGGGAGAGTGATGAACAGCGCTCTTTTCCACTCTCATTACCCACAACTGAGGTGCCCTTGAGCAAGGCACCTAACCCCCAATTGCTCCCCGGGCGCCGCAGCAAAAATGGCACTTATGGGTAGGGTTAGGGTGTGGCTGGACCTTCAGGCTCCACCCATTATGTCCAGAGAAGGGGAGCTGGATGTCAAGCTCCACCCATTGGCTCTCCACCCATTGCTTACTAATAGTTAGTAAGGTAGTTGTTGTAGCATTTAAGTTTAGGTATTGGGCAGGATTTAGGGATGTAGAATATGGTCATGTAGACTAAATCCCGGGACACACTGCACAATTTTTGGCTGTCCCAGATGAAAGATTGTCATCGTGAAACAATCGTGGTGATTTCTGTGATCGTGGTTCTTAATCAGTGGTTCTATGTCGTACAGTGCGGGAGGTTCAAAGATGGCCGTTTTCCCAGATTTGCGACCAAAGATATCCTACGATCATTTTCTGACAGGTTCAGAAATTTACCTTGATCAACGCACAGTGCGTTTGCTGTTACGACCTACGTCTACTGACCAGCCAATAAAAATGTGACATGGCACTAAAACTTAAAACTGCTTACCTCAAGCTCTTTTCCCTTCTTCTTTTGCCACTTCCTTTTTTTCAGCACACATAACTACATCTGCCAAAGTGTGATTCAACATGGTCTTTTTGTTTACCACTAGCGCATGAGGATTACGTTTTATTCTTGTATAGAAACTTGCATCGTAGCCCACGAGTCAACAGGTGTCATCATGGTACAGTCTAAATGTACCCAAGTTTAATAGATCCATGTTGTACAGTGTGATAAAGTAATTATCTTATAGGATTGCTAAAATCATTAATATGTGCTTTATAAGTACTAATAAACAGCCAATATGCAAGCTAATACACAACTAGTTGTGTCCGTGATATGCAATAATTTTCCTTATAATATTGACATAGGAACTGTTTCCAATCCTAAAACAGCTGGAAGCCTACTTCGGCCACATGAGAAAAAAAAAAAACATCATTATGATATAAAAAGTCATCATTATGACATAAAGTTAAATGTTTTTGTCATAATTATTATGTAAATTTGAAATTGATAATTATAAAAAATTTGACTTTTAATAAAATCATTTTTGTCATAATTATTACTTTTTATCTCATAATTTAGATTTTTTTTTTCATGCCAAAATATAATTTTTCACACCAGTATCGCAGGTGTCTATTGTACAAAGTATAATCAGCATCACCATATACCGTGGCAAGCCTGAAAATAATTTTTTTAGCGACATAGGCATTATGCAGTAGATCTTGCCAATTAAAATAGCATCTTAAACTATACACAATTTGCAATGGCAAAAATTTCTAACAGTAGCATGCTACAGTATTCACCTTGACAAGCACTGCATTAGTATTACATGGTGGGACACAGTATCATACTCTAGCAGTCTACTGCACATTTGAGCAAATGTAAGACAAAATTTGGTTATTTGAAAATAAATTTGCACACTGTGCACAGAACACATATCACTTAGTTTTCTTTCAAAACATTAAGTAGAATTATAGCATCTTGAACATTCCCATTGTGTGTGTGAGTGTGTTTGAAATGCTAGTTTGTTCCTGTACTTTTGCTAAACTGTAGTAAACGCTTAATCCTGTTCTACCCACTGTTCTAAATCACAGAGGGGTCACCATACCTCATTGCTATCAAGCGCATAAACAGCACACATGTGCACAAAAACACTTCTCAGGCAAAAAACAAAACAAACAAAAAAGAAACCTCTTCACCTCATGTAAGCTGTGGCTTTTAGGGCACATGCTTTCACTGTGGAGAAAGAGACAGCATCTCCACACTGGCAGGATTGCTGTATGGACCTCCTATTGAGGAGAATGCATCATTCTGTCTCAATGTTGGCACGACACACAGTCAAACTGAGGGGTAAACAGAGACAATACATTCCCACAATAAATCTCTGGCTCTCTCTCAGCTGTACAGACACGCACAGACTGAAAGACAGAGAGGAAATAACTGCACTAATTTCTCTGACATTGTCCACACCTGTAATTGGTGTCCTGAACCCCCAAGAATACAGACAAAGCACTGAAACCTGTTAGTGGACTGACAGACAAGTGGAGGGAAGAAAATCATAATGCCACCTCTTGAAGCCTCAGTGGGGGAAAAAAGGTTGTGCACTGGAAAAGAAAAGGAGAAGAACAAAAAGCATGCTGATATTTTATAGATTTAGCCTTTAGTGCTGTGAGACTGCTGCTCAATAATCTATATTTCTATGGTAACAGAGATGCTGATGTTTTGGAAACGGTTGCTGTGGAAAGTGCACAAACAAGACCAAAAGTAATTTACCATTTCATTTGTGTTTCTCAAAGTATATTTACAGCATTGAATGTTGAGTATCATATTGTATTGTATTGTATTGTATTGTATTGTATTGTATTGTATTGTATTGTATTGTATATATATATATATATATATATATATATATATATATATATATATATATATATATATATATATATATATATATATATATATATATATATATATATATATATATATATATATTGTATATATATATATATATATTTTTTTTTTACTTGTAACTTGCAAACCAAAAGAAAAGATTAATCACTGCAAATAAAATAAGCATCTTATGAATCACATCACTTAGAAACTATTTCAGTCTGGTCCAGCTAATTGGCATGTGCACATTTTAGAGTAAGCAAACAGGTAATGGGCTTTTTAAATTGTAAGGCAGAACCTTCATCTCTACAGCTGCTGTTGAGCATATGATGAAAAGGACTGTATGGCTAAATCTCTTTCACTTGACAATTTTACCATTGCACAGTCCCGTAATATAATGACATTTTATTCCAGTCTTCATTTCGATTCATCAAGTGTGCAAAGTTCCATTTGTCTTTGAATCAATGACATATCTTGTGTCCAACTTAGAGAGATGTTTATAGGCAAAAACAGGCGATAGATCATTATAGACCTGACACTAATGTTCCAGCTGTTTTAATGGCATTACTTGATGCTTGCCTATTGTTTTATGACACACTTTCTTAGCTCTGCCTCCAAATCCCGTGTGATTCTTTATGTGATGTGTTGACAAAGAGAATATCAAATCACAACAAAAGCATTTATAGCTTCAGCGATTTAATAAGAGAGGTGTTTGCAACTCTGAGTGTGTATGTGTCAGATTTTATGAGTACCCTTGGAAATGGTGCAATGCTCTATTCCTGGAGGTAACCTAGTCATCTCTGTTTCTGGAAAAGATGGCAGGCAGCTAAAATGAATTCATGATGCCATTTTATATTGCTGTGGTATTTGTTTACATACAATTAGATTCCTTGATGCAATATTGCACCAAAACCACTGGGTCAATGAGAGATTTTGACAGAGCCAGACAGTACATTAATATGAAATAAGTCAAAATGTACTCTTTTCCCTACCTCTATCATGAGCGCAATATATATAATATTATATATTTGACAGGAAGCAGATTGAGATGCTCAAATAAACAGCAATATTTTAATGGTGTCACAGAGCCAAAGGGATTTAGTCTTATAGAGAAAAAAATATTATTGTTAATATTTTATTGTTCCTTTTTTTTTTTTTTTTTTTCCACTTGGAAGGCGATCATTTGTTTATATGCATATTACATTCCTTTAGAAAATGACCGATCGTTCTGCTAGATAAGACCCTTATTCCTCGTCTGGTATCGTTTAAAGCCCTTTGAAGCTGCACTGAAACTGTAATTTTGACCTTCAACCTTTTGGAGGCCATTGAAGTCCACTATAACGAGAATAATCCTGGAATGTTTTCATCAAAAACCTTCATTTCTTTTCGACTGAAGAAAGAAAGACATGAACATCTTGGATGACATGGGGGTGAGTAAATTATCAGGAAAATTTTATTTGAAAGTGAACTAATCATTTAATTATTACTATTCAAAAGATTGGGGTCAGTGATTTTTAAAAAAAAAAATATTAATACTTTTATTCAACAAGGACCCATTAATTTGATTTAAAAATACAATAAAAAACATTGTTACAAAAGATAAGTATTTCAAATAAATGCTGTTCTTTTGAATCCTGAAAAAAGTATCATGGTTTCCACAAGAGTAATATTAAAGGGTTAGTTGAAAGACCAAAACATGAAAATTATCCCATAATATACTCACCCTCAAGCCATCCTAGGTGTATATGACTTTCTTCTTTCAGCCAAACACAATCGGAGTTATATTAAAAAAAATATCCTGGCTAGTAAATGGTTCCTGAGAATTTGAAGCCCAAAAAAGTGCATTCATCCATCATAAAAGTAATTCATACAACTCCAGTTGGTTAATAAAGGCCTTCTGAAGCGAAGCAATGGATTTTTGTGAGAAAAATATCTATATTTAAAACTTTATAAATTATAATCGCTGGCTTTCGGCAATGGTACGCAAGTCTAGTTCTGGCGGAAGAGTGACCTCTGACCCGACACATAACGGTCAAGAATTACAAGTCTAAAGCGAGAATTTTTAAAGAGAAATGTCAGAGGATTTCAATATTAGAGAAGAGGAGCTTGAGTTTGTTGCCCTATTCCTTTGTAATCTCAGGAACCATCCACTCCCATTATAGAGCTGGGAAGAGACAGAATATTTAATATAGCTCAGATTGTATTTGGCCGAAAGAAGAAAGTCATATACACCTAGGATGGCTTGAGGGTGAATAAATTATGGGATAACTATCCCTTTAAGCAGCACAACCATTTTCAGCATTGATATTAATAATAAATGTTTCTTGAGTAGCAAATCAGCATATTAGAATGATTTCTGAAGGATCATGTGACACTAAAGACTGGAGTAATGATACGATTTTCCATCACAGGAATGAATTACATTTTGCCGCATATTAAAAATAGAAAACAGTTATTTTAAAAATGTCCCTTGAAGAGTTCAGATGCAAAAACTTCTGTGCCATCTGAGATTTTCTTCTAAAATGAGCATTTTTACCAAGCTTGCATGTTTATGTTCAGTTAATTCACTTTAATGGCAATGAAAATTACCTATTAATTGACATTAAAGTGAAATCACTGAACCTAAACATAAGAGCTTGATAAAAATGCTCATTTTAGAAGAAAATTTCAGATGGCACTTAGAGGCTTTTGCATCTGAACTCTTCATATACACTAATGGTTATTGTTCACAGCTTCAAAACCAGGTAAAACACTGCACTTAGTCAACCACTGTGATTTAATCCTGCACATAAACACTGCTGTCACTCCCAAAGTAGTGTGTACGTGATAGATGATATCCAGAATGTATTGTGAAAAAGATGTGGGGATTCCTGGCTGTGTTATTGTCATGCATGCTGTGTGCATTTAGAGGGAAGCATATGGACACAGTTAGTGCTCTCCACCCTCATATATCTCCACTAACACTTACAGAGATCAGCGCAGTGCGGTTTCAGTAATATTATACCAGCACACACTGTCCCGTATAAACTGCAGCTGTTTTTATTGACAAGGCTGTCCTCATTCCACTAGGCGGAGACAATAGAGATAATATAAAGAGATGGGTGCCGCATTAATAAGTCCTGTCACGCCTGTCCCGGTATTTAAGTACTGAGCTCAATTCAAATCAAAGAAAGTCACCTTGCGTACTCTCCAGCAGAGCTGAATGTTCTAGTTTACCTTTGGGGAGTTCTTAATGTCAGACACAATTACCCCAAAGTGCTCTTAACACTGATGTTTGAGTGATGTTTTGATAATGCGGTTGTATGAATGATGGGCTCTCTGTCGTTTTCAGTGTTTGGTTGAGTCATGACACAACATTTGAAGGACTACGGCAACTCGGCTAGACTCGGACCTAGAAAGAGGTCATTTTACATGTATATTAACTTACACACAATGACATATCTCAGGTTTCTGTAATTAAAAGTCAAGATTGTGTGTGTTTCTGTTATGTAGTTTGAGTTTATGGCAGCATGTAGAACCTTGAAAACTGATAACTGGCTTGATTAATAGGTTAACTTTTTTTTTTTTTTACACAATTTGACAAAATTACAGCGTGATTGGAAATTTCACAAGATATAAAAATTACCTTTATTTTTTTTTTTTTTTTTTTTTTTCTGTTGTCTTCACACAAAATACACCTCATATTTCATCTCAAGCACTCTTAGACTGACAGTTTTGTTGTCTTGGTAACCAAGTCCACTAACTTTTGATACTACTTCATTAACTGAAGGACAATCGTAATTAGTGTAATAATTGATAGAAATTATTTTCACACAGTAAATACTAAAATAGTTTATAATTATTTCACTCTGTTTTGGTTATAAGAAGTGGTGAGAGGTTACAATAAGCTTCCATTTGTTAAAATTATTAACTGCATTATTTAACATGAACTAACAATGAAAAAAAAATTCAGAAGCATTTAATAGTCTTGATTAATAGTAATTAATAATCAACATGTACTAATACATGATTAAAATCCAAAGTTTTATCTCTTAACATTAGTTAATGGACCTGAGCTGTCATGAACTAACAATGAACTGTTGTATTTTTATTAACCAAAATTAACAAAGATAAATAAATACTGTAACAAATGTACTTCTCATTGTTAGTTCATTTTAGTTAATGCATTTACAAACATTAACTAATGGCAATTTATTGTAAAGTGTTACCAGCAACGTTTTTGAAATGTAACAATCCAAATTCACATTTAGAAGATATAAGCAATCAAAACTTAGTCTCTCACTTCCACCAATATGGATCAGCGGTTTTGATGATTATCACTCTGCACTTCAGCTTCTCATCAGATTTTCTGACCAATCAAACGCTCTCTAGAATCTAAAGCGTCCAGCCCCCTACATTATAAATAGATGCTGAAGCTAGGGAACGATTAAGACAGTGTAAATACGCTTTCCATTGAGGCGAATTAAGTCTGGTTTCACGTTAATGTCATGCGAACCGCCACAGCACGCACACAGTCTGCTCCGATCCAGAGACACGATAGCACAGAGTGGATCATATGTGTGAGTTGGCACAGACCACAAAATGTATCGGACCCATTTGAATTCTGCACAAAATGCTATATTTTATAGCGTCGTGGAGGAGTTTAGATGGAAACTAAAGCTTTACCGACCTCAATGGCTCTGGCCGAGCTGTGATATAAATGGAATGCTATTGGCTGTTTCATAAAAAGGGAGGAGCTGTTCGATATGTCCCGCCCTGTCTTCCTGTTTCAGTGGAAATTACATCAACACAATGAATAATGCTACGCGTTCAAAGGCACTTCAGTGGGCCTTTAAGATTGTGTAAAGAAGTGTAAAGAATGAAAAAATATTTTAATGTCACCTCCAGTCTATATATTCATACAAATCAACCGCAGAGTCTTTAACCTGTATTTTGTTGTTAGAACTGATTGTACTGTAAATAAGGCGTTACCTTTTTGAGCATGATGATTCCCTCCTGATTGTGCTCGTTGGTGGTGATGTCAAACATGGCTCCGCCATCTCCAGGGACAATGTTGTATTCCACCTCCGCATTTTTTCCTATGTCCAGATCATGAGCTTTGATTCGGCCAACCGCTGACCCGACTGCTGATGACTCCGGTACACGCAGATGGAAGATGCCTGTAGAATCAAAATCAGGTTTTTTTAAGCATGTCTTGGGGAACCTACTGTTGTTTTGAGTAAATGATTCGGTTGAAGTCATGTTTGGAATAACATGTACCAATGAATAAAAATGTGATATGAAATAAACACCTAGAAATCCAAAAAAAGTATTTGAATACTTTCTGAGTACTGAGTTGTAAATATCCCCATCTCTTGAATATCTCCAGACCAGAACTCCGGTTGTCAGTCAGAATGACATTTGACAGATGTGAATACGATAACTTCTTGTCGCAATGAACACAATGGATATTTTTACCTCAGAGAAGAAAATACACAGATTTCATGTCGCATTTTTCTTAGTCTTGAATTTTCTGATTTCTAAATGCACATATTATATTTACATAACAAGAGATCCATACTGCCACAGTATTCCTCCTCCTGTGCCAAATTTCGGACGTTGGCAACCCTAGAGAGAACATTATTGTTGGAAAGAGCGTTTGATAACTGCCTCAATGCACTTGGCTGTAAATATGATATAACAATCAGGATGTCATGTTGGTTTCACACTACAATGCTTTTTGTTTAAGCTAAGCTACAACTGTGAAAACAGCTGAGCTAATGTCACACTACTAAAACTGTAGTTAAGTTGGTAGAACTACTTTTAGTTAGTTACCCCAATGCTGGTGAAGCCACATGCACAGTAGACACAAACAGATCATGCTGATTAGTGAAAATGAATGTGTTGAGTGGCCATGCCTGCAAAAAACCACCTCAGCTAATTAAGAAGTCATTAGATGCATTAGTGCAATGCACCAAAAAACAAACAACAAGAGAGAGAGAGGCAGAGACACGGCCCAGAATGCAGCAGTCATCATAGTGCCATCCTCTGAGACATGCAGATGGAAATCTACTTCTCTCCCAGGGTATTACCAATATTTACACAGCTAGAAAACCAGTGCTCATCACTGAATCTCAACATGATTTCTATTTCACGATTTCTGAGCACAAATGGAGCCTGTTCACGTACACCTGTTTAAAGGCTCGGCTTTATTTCAGTAGAAAAATAAACAAAGGAAGTTCTACAAGTATATAAAAGCATAAAATATGTGGCTGTTAAGTAGAAGCTATGAAGATTGCATGCTCACTTTTATGGTTGCTTTCACTTAGGAAACTGGTTTGTCTGAAATCTCATTAAGTCATGCATATTCAAATCTAGCATGATACACTCAAGAACCGGTGATATTTGCGTGCAGTTTTTTTTGTCTTTCTACTACTTCTCTGGGGATGCTGTTAAATATGCATTTACTGGTTTATGCAAACAAGATTTATAGATTCAAGTTTATTTATTTTTCAAGAAATGCTGGCATTATTTTCCTCTTAGGATGAATTCAGTTTTTAAACTTTCCTGTGTGTATTTAAAAAGAAATTGCTGCAAATTTACAGTACCAGGCAAAGGTTTAGACACACTTGCCTGAATTTATGTTTCTCATTATCTTAAAGACCTTATGATCTAAAGGTTTATGTTTAAATGATTTAAATTTGTTTTGTGGACTGAATAAATTGTGCCTACTAAAATTTCATATTTTAAAAAGAGCAGATGGCATACTTCTGAACTCTTTTACACTCCTGGGAAAAAAAAAAAAAAAAAAAAAAAAAAAAGTCAAGCTATTGGCTAAACATTAAGCTTTTAATTGTCTTAACCACAAATCATTGGACTGGAAATTAGCTAAATCTAAGCAAATGCACTACTTAAATACTGCCGTCTCAGAAAAAAAAAACATCAAAGACAGGATGAAGTTTCTGGCAGAATATGATAAGTTGTGTGTGGAGTGATGAGATGCATGGTGTCTTTGAAAATCTGGTGAGAAATCTAATAATAAATGCATCACTTCCACAGTGAAGCATGGAAGAAGAGGAGTCATTGTGCTGGTATTGATGAGTTATTTCACTGTGAAAAGTCACAGGTACCAAATATTGCAGCATGGTTTGCTTCCCAGCAGGCCCGGTTCTAGTATTGCATGACTGTGGGGGGCATTTCGAAAACTTGGTGGGGCAGCATAATATGATTTATGATTCATAGGTTTATGGTCCCCCTACCCCCTTTTAACTACTAAACAGTTTCCTCCATTTTTCCGATTTTTCCGATTAATAACCGCTTCAAATTTAATATTAGCTAATCACAAAAGTACTTTCTATAATTCTGAAATTGAAACATTTGTTGACTATTTAGTTAGTACAACTGTTTAATTGGACTGTTTAGAGACTTTTGGTCTAAGATACGAATGGCTTAAAATTACAATTAATTTGATTACTTTATTTTCTAAATATGACATAACATTTGGTATAATAATGGAAGATGAACACATTCAATGTCTACTGAACAATATTTTCATTTTGGGAAAATGTTATATTCATGTTATATTAATTTACTGTAAGTTCCTTAAAACAAAGCCATTGTTTTCTGTTTTGCAGAAAGAATTTTGAATTTACTCTAAATCTTTAAGAATGGTAAAATTTAAAAGTGGAAGAAGACAACTTGGTTCATTGAAGAAATTTAAACCATTAGAAGACCTGGTCGCATGATTCTTTCCTTTTTCGTGTTTTATTATATATTGTGGACTATATGTAAACATCTCATAATAATAAATTTTTGTTGCAGTGCCAAAAAAAAAAAAAAAATTGATCTCACATATTTATTTTTTAAATTATTGATATTTTGTAGATTCTGAAAGGTGTTATCACATCAAATAATAACAACAAATAGCGCAATATGCTGATAGAATATTTTAAAGCTGAACATAACTTAGCAAAACTATTTTATATTTTACTATAATAGTTACATCTATATATATATATATATTTTTTAAGTTTTTAATTTATTAATTTTCAAGATTTTTCATGACTTGGAAATCACATTTTTAAAATTCCAAGCTACATTTCCAAGTGTTCCATGATCGTGTAGCAATGTATTAACGGTGTGTGCGCGTTTAAATATTGACTAGAGTGCATTTATAAAGGAGCTGCATGTCATCTGCTCAAGTGATTGTCAATGGCCGTCTTGAGAAGTGATCAGATAAGGTGTGTCTTGGAAAACTGCTTAGAAAAAGGATGTGGATGAGGACATGAATGATTTTTACAAGTTGAAATCTTGTAATTATGGCAATTCTAGCATGGTGTGAGTGAGCACCTGAAGTGCTGAGCATGTCTGTGAGGGAGAATTGTAAAAGGATAAATACAACCACACAATGTTTCTAGTAATTCGTGTATAAACTAATTTAGTGTTTATATATTTTTTAGATTTTGAGTGCTATCACAAAAAAAATAGTATCCTAGGGATGTTGGAGGGGCACAAGAGAAATCTGGGGGGGCATTGCCCCTCCTAGCCCCCCCTAGACCCGGCCCTGCTTCCCACACTTAAAAAGTTGTCTAAAGAGGAATGATCAAATGTTGTTTTTCATCAAAACAATGCTCCTGCTCAAACTGCAAAGGCAACCAAGAAGTCCATCAGACTCATGGTTTGGCCTGGTCAGAGTCCAGTTTTGAACACTATAGTATTTGGTCTAACATTAAACTTAAATGAACTGGGAGACATTTTTCAACTACTCATGAACTGTCGGAATCCATTAACATTGAGTGGAACAACACTGACTCTTCTTCCTGTAAAAAGCTGTCTGCAAGTTAGGGAAGGCTATTCCATGCCAAGTTTCTTTATCTACAGTATTTGTGCAATTCTTGTTCATTTCCTGGCCAGTGATTTGTGATTAAAATGGTCACTAAATATTTTGCCCTTTTTGGCTTGGCCTAGGGGTGTACTTGTAAAGTAGTCTGTAGAATGTCTGTTGGGAATAGGGTTGTCAAAAGTAACGACTTCAGTTCTAAGTCGGTACTGAAATTTTACACAGATACACACGGGAGCATTTGAAAGCAGGTGTCCCTAATATATCCGCTGACAGAAGGTTTCCAATAGACGCTTGCTTGGTGAAGAGCGTCATTGATGTCTATTTACAACATGATTTTGAAGCGTTGATCTTTAGCCAATCATAGACATATCTGTTGAGCATGTGAACAATCAGAGGTGTTTAACAATCCACTCAATTGCTCAAAATGTTAGGGGGAAATGCTGGTATTTGACCACCCTAGTTGGGGAACCATCAAAATAAAGCGTTACCAAAATTCTTTATCACAGTATAGTTCCGATACTTCCATTTGTGTTATTTCATAGTTTTGATGGCTTTATTATTAATCTAAAATGCTGAAAATATGAGAATGAGCAGGTGTGTCCAAACTTTTGATTGATTTGAGTTGACGTGAGTTGGTAGTTTATCAGTTATGTCTTACTTTTAGAGAACCTAGGTGGGTTGTCGTTGACGTCACTCAGGGTGATGTTGATGGTGGTGGTCCCTGCCAGACCCCCTAACTGCCCGCCCATGTCTTTGGCCTGGATGAGAACCTGATACAGCTCCTTCACCTCCCGGTCCATGTTGGGTAGAGCTGTCCTGATCACCCCTGCGCACAGATCAAAAGAGAGCGAGACTGTGTTAATGGAAAGAAGAGAACAGAGAAAAGGACGATAAAGGGATCGTGAGGTAGACAGAAAGTGTAGATGAAGAGGCTGTGAATACAGGCAGGTATCAGTGTGCGGAGAGAATCGGATTACAGAAAAGAGGGTAAGGTGAGGAGAAGAATAGGGTTTAGACCTGAGAATGAGGCCTGCTGAGAAAGGGATGTGAATGGTAATCTAAAATAACAGACGCAATTGAGATAAGAAAATTGAGAATGGCAAAAAAAAGCAAACGGATGGTAGTCTGTACCATTGTGGAAAAGGAAACCAAAGCAAATTGAACTTAAAGGTGCAGTGTGTCATTTCTATGCTATTAATGATGTCCTGAAAATCGATTTTCCTTTCAGCATGACCTACCCACATTACATTGGTGTTATTTTAGGGTTCAACTTAGTGTTTGGGGATTATAGGTTAGTCCTGCTTCACAAAGTTTGCTACACATCTTTATAGGTATTTCCTGGCTGATGAGATGGTACCTATGATTTAACACATTTGATGTGGTGGTAAAATGTACCAACAGGTTTTGTGTCTCACGTTCTTTAACGGTCTGCCTAGAAACAAATGCCGTCACGCCAAACCCCTTGTAGAAGAGGAAAGCCTTCTCTGTGACAATTAGCAGTAATCAGGATCAAACGCTGGATTTTCAAAAGTATGTGAAGTTTGCATTCTTGAATGAATATTTTATTAGAAGCATGCCGGTCTGTTATTGTAGTGACATTGACTTTACATTTTTATCCCTCACTAAACATGACGCAGAACAAAACGAACTGTGATTGGTTGCGTTACATGTCAGTCAAACGTCCTTACGGTACCTATCAGTACGCGAGACTACCGATGCCATAACTAAACCACTAGATACTAAAAATGCCTCTTTCTCTATTAACGGCTGAAATATTGTTGTACTTGACCATTCTCAACCTTTTCTCTGACTGTTAGAATTAAAGGAATAGAGTTCAACACATGCGAAGCTGCATTTGTGGCATAATGTTAATAAACACAAAAAAATTATTTTGATGTGATAAAGGTTATGGTGAGGCACTTACTATACAGGTACTATGAAATGTGGCCAATGCTTGGAGAATTTAAAAGCATTATTTACAGTATGAAAGCACTTTTCTATACATTTTTTTATAATGTAACTTGTTTATTATTTGAGCTGTTCTATTACATTGCTATTACAAAGTTTTTTTCACACTAGAACAAAAAAAAAAAAATGTTAATATGCACATTATTTGCATCTTGTGGTTATACTTTCAAAACGTCATACTTTTAACGTCTATTTTAACAACATTTTTTGATTGGCTTCTTTGCATGCACAGTTCATATATCTTAGTTCATATTGTCATTCAAACTGCAAGTTGCTGAATACTGAATTGCAAATGTGTGCGTCTGTATGTTAATGTCTTTATGTTTGTAACTTGTAACATGATGGCAATTTCTGATTTAACTATTTTTGCAGTTTAGTTTCCATTAATGCTTTCAGTTGAATTCCGTACATAGCACATCAAATGCTGGAAAAATATATATGGCTATGTGAAAAAAAAAAAAAAAAAATCTTGATATTTCATATTTCATTATACCCCCTTCCGAACACTTTATTGCCTCTAGGAATCAGCAGTTAACAAAGGAAAAGCTCTCCTGGGTTCTTTAAAGTTCCAGCACTAGATGGTTTCTAAAGTACCACAGGACATAAAATATGTTCTCCTTGGGCATAAAATCTTTCCTGAATCCAGTGATATACACCTGCACTTTCAAGTGTTTTTCTCTAGCTAAAAGATTGAGGTCAGTCCTAAAGCTTCTGATACTTAACAGTCTTATCAAACTGACAAAGCCAATGTAGCAACACCTTCCCTCGCTTTTCTTCCATTAAGCACAACTAATGCGTTTCCCAATGCCACAAGAAGCTTTCCCAGATCAAGAGAGCACTTCATAGGATGAATTAGACATGGCGGTGAGCAGTTAAGAAGGACACGGACCATCATACAATGCCAGTTTCAGATGAAACGTAAAAGGGATGTCACATGTAATTCCCTAGGTCTGTTAGAGGAGGATCTTTTTTTTTTTTTTTTTTTTGACTTTAGTTTCGCATAGACAGATCTCTCTTTGAAGTTTGTGTCAGTAATTAAAGGAATAGTTCACCTAAAAATTACATTTTGTTATCATTTACAGCATCATCATACATTTTTCTTGCACTGAAAGCAGAAACTCTGCCTGAGATCTTCCTTTTGTATTTCAAGGAGGGAAGAAAGAAAATAACACTTGATTGGAACTACATGGGGGTGATTAAATGGTGGCAAACTTTCATTTTGGGTGAACTGTTCCTTTAAGGTGTGTGTTTCCTGAGTCTGTTTTCTCTCACGACTCTCAGTGTTGATTCCGTTATGCATTTTACCCCCTGCCTCTTTTTCCCGCCCTCGTCTCACTGCTTCTACTGTCGGTTTGTGTTGCCAATTTTTTTGCTTGGGACAAAAACAGATTTTTCTTCCTTACTAGTCATTTAATTTGTTCGGCTGCAGAATGTCACTCTTTGAGCCCAAGATATTATATTTTTTTTATTCATGTTTTCCCGTTTGCTATGCTTCATACTTGTACAACAGGGCCATAAACATACCGAAAACAAGTGGGAAATGCTCAGACATGCTCTGTGCCTCAAGTTTACCTTGCAGGTTTGTGCTTTTACATATTGGATATTACAGTCTACTGAATGCATTTGTAGACTCACTTTCATTGCAGTAAACACTCCTGAATATTGCATAACAAAATATTCACTGGCAGAATATAATAGGCAGTTTATTTGCTGCATCATTTGATGATGCTACAGTTCTTCCAGCCATATAAACAACAGAATAATCCATCTGCTTTTACCAAACTCATTTTATTTTCTACTTGGAGGGTATTGGGGTCTGAAATGTACCTGATTGTATAAATATAGATCTTTCCAGGCCTGTTTAGCTAACAGGATGTCTGTTTCTGTCCCGCTATTCAAAATAAATTGCAGTTCATTTTGAGTTACAAATCCATTTTCTTGGCTGTCCACATTATCAAATCAAACCGCCGAGCTTATTTGTCTAATAGGGTCAATGAATGTAATTATGTTGAAACCTGTGAACTGTGAAATTAATGAGCCTAGCCTGTTGTTATTACTCAAACCAAGCAGAGGAACTTGTTTGTTATAATTATAATTTCATTTTTAATGTAGCAGACAGTTTTATGTTTGTTTACTATGAGTGCTTTACCTGTTTTGGGGTCGACGGAGAAGTACGGCTGGCCATGCAGTATGCTGTAGACCACCCTGGCACTGTTGCCGTATGTAGGGTCGTCTGCATCTGTTGCCGTCACCTTCATCACGTACGTACCTGCAAACAGACAGAGGATATTCACATGAATAGATATTGTGTGAAAGAAGTGCTATGTTCAAGGTTATAACTGTAATAGCTCATGGATCGGCCCTTGGCAGATTGAATGTAGGGTTTGACCGTGACTCGAAAACAGGCCTACAGTATGGGCACGCCATAATATGCGTTGGTTGAGATGGGCTGACATAAAACCAAGTAGATTCCTATGTACTGATTTTCCACTGCATTTCGATATGTCTGAAATAGCAGTTTTTACATTACAAAGGCAGCACTTTTAAATTGCCCAGTAAATGACAAACTATCTGTACTGTAGAATGAGCTGATGGTCATGGGCCGCTGAATCACAGTGTTTTACTGAAATGCAGCAGTATTCTCCACTTCCACCATCTCGCAGTTTAGCAGCAATTGTGTGTTGTTTCTCTGAAATATTATAAATGATTCATTTTATTTTTGTGCAGGAACTGTTTTCTGATATATATATATCACACTCCTGCTTGTGTTATAGGAAATATATAGTTAGATAGAACGATAGATAGATAGAACGATAGATAGATAGAACGATAGATAGATAGAACGATAGATAGATAGAACGATAGAACGATAGATAGATAGAACGATAGAACGATAGATAGAACGATAGAACGATAGATAGAACGATAGATAGAACGATAGAATGATAGAACGATAGATAGAACGATAGAACGATAGAACGATAGATAGAACGATAGAACGATAGATAGAATGATAGAACGATAGATAGAACGATAGATAGATAGAACGATAGATAGATAGATAGAACGATAGAACGATAGATAGATAGAACGATAGAATGATAGAACGATAGATAGAACGATAGAACGATAGATAGATAGAACGATAGATAGATAGAACGATAGAACGATAGATAGATAGAACGATAGATAGAACGATAGAACGATAGATAGAACGATAGATAGAACGATAGATAGAACGATAGATAGATAGATAGAACGATAGATAGAACGATAGATAGATAGAACAATAGAACGATAGATAGATAGAACGATAGATAGATAGAACGATAGATAGAACGATAGAACGATAGATAGAACGATAGATAGAACGATAGATAGATAGAACGATAGATAGATAGAATGATAGATAGATAGATAGATAGATAGATAGATAGATAGATAGATAGATAGATAGATAGATAGAACGATAGATAGATAGATAGATAGATAGATAGAACGATAGAACGATAGATAGATAGAACGATAGAACGATAGATAGAACGATAGAACGATAGATAGATAGATAGATAGATAGATAGATAGATAGATAGATAGATAGATAGATAGATAGATAGATAGATAGATAGATAGATAGATAGATAGATAGTGCTATCTATCTATCTATCGTTCTATCATTCTATCTGTCGTTCTATCTATCTGTCACTCTATCTATCTGTCTGTCGTTCTCTGTCGTTCTATCTTGATCTGTCATTCTATCTATCTGTCATTTTATCTGTCGTTCTATGTCATTCTATTTGTTGTTCTATCTATCGTTCTATCTGTCGTTCTATCTGTCATTCTATCTGCACAGTAAAATCCCCAAAGTTAAATCAACTCTGCTCAGAGTACATATGGTCCCTCTCTATATAGTGTTAAAATAACACTGAAGCAGAGTTAAAGTTAATTAAATAATTAAGTGGAGTTGATTTAACTCTGGAGATTTTGCTGTGTACCATTCTATCTTTAAATATTATATAAAGATATTACATTTTTTATATCTTATCAAGATTGTTTTGAACACTTTTTGAACACTTCTTTTGACCACACAGTAGAATGAATTATCACAGTGTACTGTTTGAGATGAGATGAGGGAAAAGGAAGAAGAAAAAACAAAACAAAAAAAAAACAGTAAGGCCTTGCAAGAGAGAGAGACAGAGAGGGAGGAAAAAAACAAAACAAAACAAAACAAAAAAACAAAAGAAACGAAGAAGTAATTGTACAGATTTTAAATCAAGGCCATTTCCCAATGGAAGTCTTTTTCAAGCATCTGATGCAATTACCTTTTTTTTTTTTTTTTTTGAGTTCTCTCAGCACACATCGATATGTTTTCAGATCGTTCTGGCCTCCACATAAAAGAGGTGAAAAACATTAAAAACCTACACAGTTCTCCTCCTTTAAGTGACCTCCAAATTACAGTCACATTCTGTCAGAGCAAAATCCTGTAACCTGATAAAAAAAATACATCCAATGTCAAGAAATATGGTCAAAGGCAAGGCAGAATTGTAGGAATCCTCCCATGTTTGTGCATAACAGCAAGAAGTCTTTGTGGTGGCGGCAGCCACAATAGAAATCACACAGACATCTGCAAAATAGGCCTATTGCTTCAATGGTGGACTATGGTGCACTTATAAACCGGTCTATTCACATTTCGCTCTCCGAGATCATGAGTAGCTTTGATTCCACTGGGAAGGGGTGGGTTTCATTTCATTTCGTTGCCATTCAGATCAAGGAAAAGGCAATCTCAAAGTGAATTACCCTGATCTGTCATCCTCGGGGAAGCAACATGAAAAGGGCTTTGGTGCAGAATAGGGCATGTAGTTTATTAAGCTCGACACCAAATTGTATGTCAGACTTTTACACTTGGTTTTTACCTCTTGCCATGCAAAGCTTTTCTTATTTCTTTTGTTTATCTGAATTTATACTTGGCATTTCCATGATGAAAAACTCTTTAAACTCAAAAGCAAAAAAATGCTTTATTCTAAACAAAATTGTCTGCCATTTGCTTTGTGCTTATCAGATGAAAGGTGACTTACATCAGTGATATTATGTACAGTATGTTGCAACAAGTGATTTCTTTCTACGCACTCTATATTTCCAGTTGTTTTATCCTTACGATCATCAAGAATGATATGATATCATGTTTGAAGATATCATGTGGATTATCCAGCAGTGATACATTACGGTTATAACTTTGATTATATTAATCTAGATGGGCCTTTATTCCATAATTCAATTCTGTGGGTTAATTACCTGTTCACTGTGTTCTTGATTTTAAAACTCCCTGATTTGTTGATGAATGCAGTTTACTTATGTGTATGTATGTATGTGTCGACCACAGGGAGCCACTTGAATAGACCAACTTAATTACATACTACAACAGAAGACACCAGCATAGTACTGTGAAAAGTAAATTATACAAAAATATAGGGTAGATCAAGACAAATACATAATTGTAATATATAAGATAACCTCATGTTGTTTTTAGAGGACTTGTTTACTTGCATATCATTGTTTCACAATGCTGAAGCACAACAGACTTCTTCTCAAACACTTACAGTTCCACCAAATCTTGCTTTTCCTAAAATAGTCAGTAAATGCTTTCGTTCAGGCATGTTTTTAAGACTCATCTCTCTTGGGGCCTGTGACTGCAAATGATCGTGAGTCCCAGAGAATTACTGCTTCTGTTTACTGCGCTGTATCATTGCAGGCAATTCCTGCAGTTCTTAAAGCAACTTTGTCGAAATTACCATACATTAAGTGTTATACAAATAATTCATTTGGATTAAAATTAACTAAATGGAGTTGCAAAATTACTGAGGACCTTTGAAAAAAAAAAGTGTTTGCAGATATTTGTCACAGACACGCCAGGCTCCACCTCACCACAGTACCCACGCACCCAATCACCAGCTTATTAATCACCGCCACCTGCACCTCATTCACTCTGCAATCACCAGCACTACAAAGCCATCACTCTCACACACACTCACTGTCCGGTCTCGTTTGCACTACGCCATGTATATGCTTACCTTAAGGACTCCCCTTCAACATACTTACCTGCTCCAGCGATCTCCTTCATCTCCTTCGTCTCCTGGTCCCTTCGTGTGCTTACCCATCTGTGTGTGTGAGTGTCTCCAACGTCTCCCTCCATCTCAGCTCAACTCCTGGATCCACAAACCACACAAGGACAGTATTACTTTATATTCATCTCTCAAGAACCTGATAACAGCCATTACCACTCTGTGTTCCACATATTGTTCCAATAAACTCACCTGGATTGCTTTTATCTCTGCCTCCGTGTCTATATCATAACAGAAGACCGGACCCTAACAACTAACGGCATGATGACAAACGATCCATTCCAGGAACTCGTGGACGTGCTGCGTCGAGCACTCACACCACAGCCCTCAACATCGTCATCCCACAACACGGCTGTCTCCGCACCCACCAGCACCACTCCTTCACCTGCATTCACCGCCAGTCCCATGGCCAAACCGGCGCCCTACTCTGGATCGGCGGAGGAATGCAGCGGATTTCTTCTCCAATGTGAGCTGGTCCTGGAGATGCAGCCGCACCTCTACACCACAGACACGGCTAAAATAGCGTTCATTATTTCACAACTGCAAGGGAAGGCTCTGCAATGGGCAGATTCGTTGTGGACCCAGAAAGGCCCAGTCGTCCAATCCTATTCGGCGTTCGTCTCCCACTTCCGGGAAGTATTCGGGAAACCTCTGACTGATTCCTCGACTGGTGAGAAACTTTATAATCTAAAGCAAAGAAACCTATCTGTTAACGAATATGCCTTGCAGTTTCGAACGCTAGCCGCCACCAGCGGATGGAACGAGCAAGCCCTCATCACCACGTTCCGTCAGGGGCTGGAACCCTCCGTGCGGCTGCATCTCGCTGCATACGAGGACTCCATGGGATTAGAACGCTTCATCCAACTCGCCATCCGCGTGGGGTCCCGTATGCAGTCGTGCATTCAAGAACACCAGGGCCAGTCATCCACCACTAACCTCCTCCGTCGGTCCGAACCCGTCAGCTCCCCAGAACCAGCCAACGAACCCATGCAAATTGATCACTCTCGTCTCACCCCTAACGAAAGACAAAGAAGGCTGGCCCTGAATCTCTGTCTCTATTGCGGGACAATGGGGCATAATCTCTCCACATGCCCAATCCGTCCTCCTCGACCCGTGGTGAGTGCAATATTTCCCTCCATTCAGAAAATGAAACCACTCACTACAACTGTAACTCTTACTGCTGCCAACATCTCTGTTCCAGTGGTGGCGCTCCTTGATTCAGGGTCAGCCGGAAACTTCATCTCAGGCACCCTCTGTAGACAACTCAACCTTAAGATCTCTCCTTCACCGACGAGCTATCAAATCCACTCCATCACGGGCAAACCCCTAAGCCGCAGACACATCCGTCACTGCGTGGGTCCACTACAACTCAGCATCGGTATCCTGCACACTGAACACATCCATTTGCTGGTTCTGGAGGAATCCACCGCTGACGTGGTTCTAGGGCGCCCGTGGCTGGAACAACACAACCCCAACATCTCCTGGCGCACGGGCGAAGTCCTGAAGTGGGGCGATCACTGTTTCCCAGACTGCTTCCCAGCGCTTCCTGTTCCTAAACCTCCACTCTCCAAGTCTCTTCTCGTGAATGCCACGTCCATCGAGAGCCCTGTTGAGAAGCGCTCGGTGGATGTTCCCCCTGACTACGCCCCCTTCAGCGACGTCTTCTGCCCGCAACGCGCCTCCAAGCTTCCTCCACACCGGCCATGGGACTGCGCCATCGATCTGCTGCCGGGTGAACCAGTGCCCAGGGGACGCATATACCCCCTGTCCATACCGGAGGAGAAGGCCATGGAGGAATACATCAAGGAGGCACTCGAACAAGGTTACATCCGCCCGTCTACTTCCCCTGCTGCTTCAAGCTTCTTCTTCGTGGCAAAGAAGGACGGAGGCTTGAGGCCATGCATCGATTACCGTGCACTCAACAAGATCACCATCAAGTTCCGATACCCACTTCCCCTCGTCCCAGCGGCCCTGGAACATCTCCGCGGTGCCACTGTGTTCACCAAGTTGGACCTCCGCAGCGCGTATAACCTCATCCGGATACGTGAGGGGGACGAGTGGAAGACCGCCTTCGTCACGCCCACTGGACACTACGAGTACCTCGTGATGCCGTATGGCCTGGTCAACGCCCCCTCCGTATTCCAGGATTTCATCCACGAGGTGCTCCGGGAGTTTCTCCATAAGTCCGTTCTGGTTTATATAGATGACATCCTCATCTACTCCCGGAGCTTGGCCGAACATCGCCACCACGTTGCGGAGGTCCTCCAGCGCTTACGGCAGTTCCATCTCTTCCTCAAGGCTGAAAAATGCTCATTCCACCAACCCTCCGTCCAGTTCCTGGGGTACGTGATTGATCACAGTGGCATCCGGATGGACGAGGGGAAGGTCTCCGCCATACAGTCCTGGCCCACTCCTACCACCATCAAAGAACTCCAAAGATTCCTAGGTTTCTCCAATTTCTATCGCCGGTTCATCAAAAACTACAGCACAATCGTCAGTCCACTCACCAACCTCCTCCGTCACCAGCCCAAGTCTCTGTCCTGGTCTCCATTAGCCACCGACGCCTTTGAGACCCTGAAGAGGGCCTTCACCACCGCTCCCCTCCTCGTCCACCCTAACCCGGACCTCCCGTTCATAGTAGAGGTGGACGCATCTACCACCGGAGTGGGAGCGGTCCTTTCACAGCAGCAGGGGACACCAAGTAGACTCCATCCATGCGCCTTCTTCTCCCGCAAGCTCAACCCGGCGGAGGTCAACTACGACATCGGTGACCGCGAACTCCTGGCCGTCAAGCTTGCCCTTGAGGAGTGGAGGCATTGGTTGGAGGGAGCTACTCACCCATTTCAAGTCCTCACTGATCACAAGAATCTCGAATATCTGAAGGCCGCAAAGAGACTCAATCCTCGCCAAGCTCGCTGGGCTATGTTCTTCTCTAGATTCAACTTCTCCATCTCCTACCGTCCTGGTTCAAAGAATACGAAGGCTGACGCCTTATCTCGCCTCTATGCTCCTGAGGAAAAGCCCGAAGAACCTGATACTATTCTGCCGGAGTCCATCTTCGTGAGCCCCATCCAGTGGTCCGAAGAAACCATTCCCTCCGCCAATGCCTCCACACGCACTCCGCCGGGTTGCCCACCGGGCTTGCAGTACATCACACGGACACGTCGCACTCCACTCCTGCACAACGTTCACTCTTCACTTGGCACTGGTCACCCGGGGGTCAAGGAGACCCTCTCGTTGCTCAAACAACGCTTCTGGTGGCCCAACATGGCCAACGACGTCAGGAGGTACGTGCAGGGCTGCAGGGAGTGTGCCATCTCCAAGAGCCCACGCCATCTTCCCACCGGCAAGCTCTTTCCTCTGCCCGTTCCTGAGAGACCCTGGTCACACCTGGGAGTGGACTTCGTCACCGATCTCCCCGAGTCTGACGGTCACACATGCATCCTGGTGGTGGTGGACCGCTTCTCAAAGTCCTGCCGTCTGATACCCCTGGAGGGTCTACCTACCGCCATGGCCACCGCAGAACTAATGTTTAATCATGTTTTTCGCTATTATGGATTACCTGAAGACATCGTCTCCGACAGAGGACCCCAGTTTGTCTCACACGTCTGGAAAGCCTTCTTCTCCCTCCTGGGTGTGACCGTCAGCCTATCGTCTGGATACCATCCTCAGTCGAACGGGCAGACGGAACGGAAGATCCAGGAGATCGGCCGCTTCCTGCGTACCTTCTGTCACGGCCACCAGAACTCCTGGAACCAGTACCTGGGTTGGGCCGAGTACGCACAAAACTCTCTCCGCCAAGCCTCAACGGGACTAACACCCTTCCAGTGCGTACTCGGCTACCAACCCCCGATGTTCCCCTGGGACGGGGAACCCTCCAACGTTCCGGCAGTCGACTACTGGTTCCGGGAGAGCGAGAGGGTGTGGGACTCAGCTCACCACCAGCTGCAGAGGGCCCTGCGCAGACGCAAGATGGCAGCCGACCTTCGACGCTCCGAGGCTCCTGTCTACCAGCCGGGGCAGAAGGTCTGGCTGTCCACCCGGGACATCAGGATGCGTCTGCCCTGCAAAAAGCTGAGTCCCCGCTTCATTGGCCCGTTCACCATCCTTCGGCAGATCAACCCCGTCACCTATCGTCTCCAACTCCCGGCACAGTATAGTAGAATCCATCCTACATTTCACGTGTCTCTACTTAAACCTCACCACCCTTCTGTTGTTCCCTCCACAGAGCCTGACGTGGCAGCCGCCGAGCCCCCCTTCCACTTCTCCTAGAAGACGGCACAGCCTACGTGGTCCACGAGATCTTGGATTCCCGGCGCCGTGGTGGTAAACTCGAATACCTCGTGGACTGGGAGGACTATGGTCCCGAGGAACGCTCATGGATTCCCAGGAACGATATCCTTGATCCTCTTCTGTTACAGAACTTCCATACCAACCATCCAGACAGACCTGCCCCGCGACCCAGGGGAAGACCACCACGACGTCGGGGTCCGCGGCCCTCAGGAGCGGGCCGTGGGAGGGGGGGTACTGTCACAGACACGCCAGGCTCCACCTCACCACAGTACCCACGCACCCAATCACCAGCTTATTAATCACCGCCACCTGCACCTCATTCACTCTGCAATCACCAGCACTACAAAGCCATCACTCTCACACACACTCACTGTCCGGTCTCGTTTGCACTACGCCATGTATATGCTTACCTTAAGGACTCCCCTTCAACATACTTACCTGCTCCAGCGATCTCCTTCATCTCCTTCGTCTCCTGGTCCCTTGGTGTGCTTACCCATCTGTGTGTGTGAGTGTCTCCAACGTCTCCCTCCATCTCAGCTCAACTCCTGGATCCACAAACCACACAAGGACAGTATTACTTTATATTCATCTCTCAAGAACCTGATAACAGCCATTACCACTCTGTGTTCCACATATTGTTCCAATAAACTCACCTGGATTGCTTTTATCTCTGCCTCCGTGTCTATATCATAACAATATTGAGCAGACAGTCTAATAATACTCTAATGACTAGTTGACGTAGTCAAAGTCAGGTTAAAATTAGTAGAATATCTAAAGTGGACTATCGAAATAAAGTGTTACTAAACTGTTTGACATTTAGTATAAATTAGACATTGTAAACAAATGAGAATCCATCAATATTACTTGAATTGTGCACACAGTTTTAAACTAAAAGTAATAATGGATATTGTTTAGTGAACCCTTGTCATGACAAATATACCACAGAGCATAGATGAATGCTGAGACATGTGCTACGTTATTATATTATAAATGTCATTAATGATTTTTATTTTGCATGTATTTTGCATATTTTGCTCTGTATAATTTCTGCTATAAATTTGTAATCAATTTCTGTTGTTGAAATCTAATTTCAAATAGGTTTGCGATTAAATGTTTCAGTTGCATGCAGTGAGTTCAAACAACTATGGTGGGCCCGACTATCATGTTTCCAACTAAACTGGTTCTCTTCTTTAGACTATAAATCAGTGAAGTACCCAGTTAAATGTTATATAACACAAAGGAACCAGCATTTCATCGACCGTCATGTTTGCAGGGAACGTAGCGTCATATTACACAGCTCCCCAGCGTGGCCTCGGGGATTGATGCATCGTCTGCAATCATATTTGACATCATGATTAAGAATATTTGTACAAATAATGGAGGCCATTATGACTTTAACAAGCTCTGCAATGTGTTCCATGAATGCAAGAGGATAGCGCTACATTGATCTGCTAGTAGTTACGGCTATTGGATTAGGCTGTGTGGAAATCAATACAACTTCTGGCCGGCTTTAGAGACGAGCCTTTTTAGAGACAGTAACAAAATAAGGTCCCGCTGCCATCATCACCCAGAGCAGATGCCTTGGTGAAATAATCAGTAATACAATCAAGGTTTCTACCCTGTGAGATGAGAAATCCTACTAGGGCAGTGTAATCCAGTTTGGCGGGGATTTGGAGCCCATGCACTTCTCATTATCTGACGGCACACAGTAATATCTGGATTAGCTCCCCTCTGCCACACCAATGAATATTTGGCAAACTCATAACATGAGTAATGTATGACCTCTAGCATCCCTCGCTGTAACACTGTCGCAATCATCTGTGTAACCTTTAGGCTTCATTGATTGGCTTATTTCGTTTTCATTCATTAATTTGTTCACACACTCACTCACTCATTCATTTATTGTTCGTTTGTTTTCTATTTCATTGACTGGAACAACAACATACAAATGATGACAATAGCCCCTTTCACACATACAGTCTTTACTGCTAAATTACCAGTATGTATGCTTTCTGCTTTAAGTCTGCTTTGGGCCAATCATAAACTTCTTATGGAGATGACGTGATTACTCCATGTTGTTTACAGTAAGCTCCGCTGGTTTTTAATAGTTTTTTTTTTTATGTAAATATGCGCTAGATGGACATCTTTGACCATTGCGCCACATCTCGCAGCTTTTTCAACATGTTGCGCTCAAGACCCGGCCTTCTTTTCTATTCATCAGTGCTGCGGCTCTGCAGTTAGATACTATTATGTGCAACTCGTGTTTTAAAGAGCAAAAACGTGTTCAGTTTGATCATCCCCTTATGTCTGTCACTAAGACGTCAAGTTCAACATGAAACTGAAGCGTTTCTCCTCATGCGGGCGAATGAAGACAATAGTGCAGTGTTTAAGGATAATTTCCGATGACTGGCCTTACAGATTTTACTGGTATGTTAGTGCTGAAGTGTGAATGGTCTCTTACCGGTAAAAAGCCAGAATGCCATTTCTTGTGTGAACAGCATATTTGTGTATTTACTGATAAAGTTATTCTGGTAATTTTTACGGTAATTTACCGGGATTGCTGTGTGAAAGGGGCTAATTATAATCTCAGGTAGCCTACTGATTATATGCTTTATTTAATGTTAAAAGAATTTAATGAGAGTTTGAATATGATTTTGCATGACCTTTACAGCCAAACTGACGGCGACAATGGATAATTAACCTCAGATCTTGAAAATAAATTAAAGGAAACAAGAATGTTCAAACTGTGAACTCAGTGTGAATAAACAAGTGTATTCTATGACAAAGACTGTTTCACTCAGTGTTTATTTGTCAAGATATTAAAAAGGTATAATATTTAGGAATTTAATTATGTAATTATCCATTTCTTTGTGAGTGCAGTGCTCTTGCAGACAGAGAGAGCCATCCACATGCTGTTCTGCTTGGCTGTGATTTTTTATTTATCTTGTCACGTCTTGTTGTCGCGTCACGTCTGGTGGATGACCATGGTGTGGACAGACAAATTGCTTGTTGCTGGAATCTGGTTTTCTTGGCTTTGTAACTTTAAGGCTTCATTGACTGGCTTTCATAGGTTAAATTTCAGATTTCTATTCATTTTTTTATTTTGTTTTGTTTTGTTTATATAGGAACCATTATCATTTTTACAACAATTAGTTCACATTAAAGGAACACTCCACTTTTTTTTGAAAATAGGCTCATTTTCCAACTCCCCTAGAGTTAAACAGTTGAGTTTTACCGTTTTCGAATCCATTCAGCCGATCTCCGGTTCTGGCGGTACCACTTTTAGCATAGCTTAGTATAGTTCATTGAATCTGATTAGACCGTTAGCATCGCGCTTAAAAATGACCAAAGAGTTTTGATATTTTTCCTATTTAAAACTTGACTCTTCTGTAGTTAAATCGTGTACTAAGACCGACAGAAAATGAAAAGTTGAAAAGGAACTTTGCTGCCGTATCATGGCTGCAGCAGTGCAATGATATTATGCAGCGTCTCTCACAAACGTCTCCATGGTTGCAAGGCACGTTCCCTGTGCAAGCAGGGGCTCACGGGCGCTGCGTAATATCATTGCACTGCTGCAGCCATGGAACGGCAGCAAAGTTCCTTGATTATTACGCCTGAATGAATGTATAGTTCCTAGCCATATCAGCCTAGAAAATCACAACTTTTTATTTTCCGTCGGTCTTAGTACATGATTTAACTACAGAAGAGTCAAGTTTTAAATAATAAAAATATCAAAACTCTTTGGTCATTTTTAAGCGCGATGCTAACGGTCTAATCAGATTCAATGAACTATGCTAAGCTATGCTAAAAGTGGTACCGCCAGAACCGGAGATCGGCTGAATGGATTCGAAAACGGTAAAACTCAACTGTTTAACTCTAGGGGAGTTGGAAAATGAGCCTATTTTCAAAAAAAGTGGAGTGTTCCTTTAATGTAGCATGAACAAACATTAATTATGAATATTTGTAAACATAAATGATATTAATTTAATGTTTATAAATTGTAATAATATTTTTATATATAATTATTATACATTATCCTAGAATATTAAATGCTGTAAGAATATTGTTAGTTCATGATTTCCTAACATATTAACTAATGTTAGTGAATTGAACCTTGTAGTTAAAAATAAATGAAGAAAGAAAAAATCAGGGCTTTACTGACAGAATTCCAACCCCTAGCACTGAACACTACCTATGCTTCAGCAGAAGCAACCATCTTAATGGACTTCTTACCCACAGGTGACATCTCAGGTACACTAGCCGTGTAGGGGCCTTCCAGGAACTTTGGCTCATTGTCGTTGATGTCCTGCACCTTGATGACAAACTCTGATTCTGGTTCTAGAGGACGGTTGGTGTCGATGTCCACCGCTTGTGCCCGTAGCGTGTAGTAAGGCTTCTCCTCCCGATCCAGACTGCGCAAAGCGTGTATGTCCCCGGTGGTTTGGTCGATGGTGAAGATGGTTCCAGCCCCCTCGCCTGAGAGAGTATATTTCACTGCACTATCCCCTTTATCCAAGTCAGTGTGTAACTAAGGGAGACAGAAAGAGTAGCACAAATGTGTCAAACAGTAGCAAAGATATACGATATACTGTATAATACAGCTCTCTGGAAAACACAAGAGTGTTTTAATGACCTTAGTGGTGTATTTGATTATATTGATTGGTTTGCTTATGGTTAATTAAGAAGTTAAAGGATTAATTCACTTTAGAATTTAAATTTGCTGATAATTTACTCACCCCCATGTCATCCACGATGTTTGTTTTTTTCTTTTTCAGTCAAAATGAAATTAAGGTTTTTGAGGAAAACATTCCAGGATTTTTCTCCTTATAGTGGACTTCAATGGCTACCAATGGGTTGAAGGTCAAAACTGCAGCTTCAAAGGGTTATACACAATCCCAGATGAGGAATAAGGGTCTTATCTAGCAAAACTATCAGTCATTTTCTAAAAAAAATACTTTTTAAACACAAATGCTCATCTTGCACTAGCTCTGTGGTTGGAAAGGTCATGCGTGATGTAAGTGGAAGTACAGAGCAAGTGTCTACACTAAAAATGACCTTTACAAAAAAAAAAAAAAAGGTAAAACAATGATGTTGGACAATTTCAAAGTTGGAGGAGAAAATGAGATGGAGTTTTTCTACTGCGGTACTTCCGCCTACGTCACACGTGACCTTTCCAACATGATTATGTAATGCGTGGCACATCGTAGAGCATTGCAAGACGAGCATTTGTAGTTCTTTTTTTTTTTTTTTTTTTTTTTTTTTTTTAATAAAATGACCCATTGTTTTGCTAGATAAAACCCTTATTCCTCATCTGGAATCATGTAGAGCTCTTTGAAGCTGCACTGAAACTGCAGTTTGGCCCTCCAAACCCCTGTAGTCCACAATATGGAGAAAAATCCTGGAATGTTTTCCTCAGAAAACATGATTTCTTTTCTACTGAAGAAAGAAAGACATAAACACCTTGGATGACATGGGGGTGAGTAAATGATCAGAAAATTTTAATTCTGAAGTGAACTAATCCTTTAAGGGAAGGAACATTGCTTTATTTTTCCAATACAGTATAGAGAAAAACAGTGGTTCCCAATCACATTCCTGGAGGCCCCCAACACTGCATATTTTGTATCTCTCCTTTGTCTGACACACCCATTTCAGGTCTTGAAGTCTCTACTAATGAGCTAATGATCTGAATCAAGTGTGTTTAATTAAGAAAACATGCAGTGTTGATTACACGTATAAGAATACCCTGTATGTGTTATATAAACTCTACATAAGAGTCTGGAAGTTTATAATGTAATTATTCCTGACAGAAAATTTTAGTGTTTCATCATTGACTTCACATTTCAGCATGCTTAAAAGATTTCCTTTGATTTGAACTCTGAGGATGTGATTTTCTCTGGTAGCCTGCAGGTAGATGAACCTGACCTAATTCTATCCGCACAGTATGTTGCGTGTCTCTCTGTCTGCTTTGCTTAAATCCTCTTTTTATTTTTTATTACTTATTATTTTATTTTTGTTATAGCAGACTAGTCATATTTTCTGGGATGCTGTGTTAGTCTCGGAGGATAATGTGTCTCTGAAGTTGAATTATGAAGAAAAAAGCCTGATTTTATGATATATATATATTTTTTTTATTTTCAATCTATGATCAGAATGTTTGGGCTAAATTTAAATTGTATCAATGGTCTCCCTTTTAATTAACGAGTTTTAATATTGAGGAATTAATGAGACATTTTATAAATAATTTTCCACCCACAGATGATTTTGATTTGGAATTTGAATGTCATTAAGAATGACAAGAATGAAAATTTATACAATTGCAAGTAAAATAAATAATTAATTTTTATATAATTTTATGTTTTATAATTATATATACATTTACTTATTTAGCTAGACACATAATATCTATTTTTACTGCTGTTATATGAATTTTATTCTGTTTTTAATTTGACTTTCAAATCTGCACCTTATTTGCTATCTCATAAATTGACCTTTCACCGAGAGTTTGATTGACATGCGATCTAACCAATCATAACACAGAGTCTGCCATTTTGTCTGACAAAGCAGTCAGGGGATTTAGTAGATTAACATCGGTGGACTTGAACTTGAAAAATGGTGTGTATTGTGTTCTTTTCGCGGTTGAAACAGCATTCCTTCTGATGTTCGTTCATGTTTATTTGATGCTATAAATTAACTGGGAAAAGATGATCGGTTCACGAGCCACTTGAACTCGATCTGTCATGACACATTAAAGAGCCACAAAATGGTATTGTTTAAATTTCTTTAAAACTTACAAAATTTGAGACTTTGTTTCATATCAAAAGTAACCTGCCTTATCTTGTCTGTCTTGTCAGTGTCTTCTTTGCTCTGTGATGTATTTTTCACTGCGTGAGAACATGATGTGTGATGTGAGAGCTGAATGGCTTGTCGGACGTAGCAACAGTAACTAAAGGAAGTGGGTCTAATGAACGGTTGTATCTAAATTGACTTGCATTTGAATGCAGTCGAAGCATTAATATTGTTCAATAATTATATCATATCAATGCTGTGCAGTCATTAATCATATGCAAGTCTCTCATCTGAGGGAGCATCAATCAGAGATTGTGCTGAAGTTGTTGAAACTTTAAAAAGCTTTTGTTTTTCCCAATCTGCATAATATCTAGAACGCACCGTAAATCAGAAAGAGAGCTTAATTATCAGACCGCTTCAATGTCACATGTCTGCACATTCAGAAATAAATGAAAAGAAAGAGAATAGATAAAGAAAAGGGAGATTTTCAAAAGAGCTAAAATTCAACAATCACTCTCCAGTAATAACTAGAAGTGGGAAAGTTAGGTGATACTAATTAAAAATTGAATTAGCATAACAATAGCAATCAATTGCACAAAAAGGATTCATGTGCAGACTGGATTCTCAAGACATCTTGAAAGAAATCTCATGAATAGTATTCACGCAGAATTAGAGAGAACATATTTATCTCTCCTTCTCTCTTGGATAATAAGTTCAGGAAAAAAAAAAAAATCACAAATCAGACTAACTGACCTTCCGAGACATTCATTATGCTCTCAGAAGAAACACTTGCTCTTATTTTTCACACCCACATGACAAGTTGAAGTCATTCAGCAAAAACTGACAAGCATAAAAAAGTGATAAAGGTAAGAAATATGTATTTACATGCAAATCCTTGCCAAATCAAAAATACAGCAGGGAAGAAACAGAAAATAGTGGTTCAGCGCGTACTAAGATGTCTTTTACCTGTTAGATGTGCATTCACACATACACACACATTATGTTCACTATATTAGTGAGGCCATTGAATAGACTTCCATTGATCTTATATTATTTTAATGATATTTTCTATCACCTAACCCAACTCCTACCCCTAAACATAACCCTCACTGAAATGTGCAAAACACTTCACATAAAAAACATGTTTTTGCCTATTTATAAGCCTTTTTAACTATAATAGTCAACTTTTGAAGTGGATCAAAACCATTCATCAAAGTTGTCCTAAGATCTAAGTTGTCCTAAGAAGAAGATTTTAGGACAACTTTGATGAAAGGTTTTGATTCACTTCAAATATTGACTAGTGTAGCTGGGACCCGTAAAATGTCCTCACTAGTCGGTTGTCCTAATATTTCTCTATATAAGTGAGGACATTGGGCCCTCAAGTATAGCCAGACCTACACACACACACACACACACACACACACACAAAACAAAACAAAACAAAACAAAACAAAACAAAACAAAACAAAACAAAACAAAACAAAACAAAACAAAAAACAAAACAAAACAAAACAAAACAAAACAAAACAAAACAAAACAAAACAAAACAAAACAAAACAAAACAAAACAAAACAAAACAAAACAAAACAAAACATCATGACAAAAATGATTTCTATTATTGCCCTTGTGGGGATATCAACAAATTCATCTCTCCCCTGTCATTCTGCTAAGCTAGATACGTTGCAGAGCTTCAGTGTTTACGTCCGAACACTGGCTCAGCAAAGCCGTTGAAAAACATATTTAACGGCCGGCTCCTGCGTCAGCGTCACACACGTGTTGTGCTGCTCATGTGACCAGATCCGGCCAATACTGAGCTGCCGTTCGGATGTAAACACTGAAGCTCTGCAAGGACAGGGAGAATGACAGGGGAGAGATGAATTCGTTGAATAAAGTCATTATTTTTGTTTTGTTTTTACGCACAAAAAGTATTCTCGTCTCTTCATAACATTAAGGTCGAACCACAAATTTTTTAATGTTTTTACTACTTTTCTGGACCTTGTATGTGGTAATTTCATTGCTTTCAATAGAGGATATATATATATATATATATATAAAACTAGTGGATTTCATCAAAATATCTTAATTTGTGTTCTGAAGACGAACGAAGGTCTTATGAGTGTGGATTAATTAATGATATAAATTATGTTGTTTTCTAAATATCTAGACTAGAGTAAAGATAAGCACTGGATTTCATGTGTTACTGTCACAGTCAACAGGTGCTGAGAGAGCAACAGTCGAATACTTGCCTCCTCTCACAATAGGGACAATTAGAGGACTGTTCCCGCCTACGGATTCAATAGGGTTCTAATATACTGGAGGAATAAATAAAGGGTCTATTATCATTCGGAGCACTTCATATATAAGACGAAGAATCAACCTGTCAGAATTCCTTCTTTAGCTGCCTTTTTAGTGGTTACAACACTAGTAATTATTAAAGCTGTAATTCTTTCAGAGAGGATAAAGAGAAGCTGTGTCTGCATGATATTTATGTGTTTTCAAAGCTCTGACCATATCTCATTGATCTTTTAGTGTGCCTTTTGTAATGGTATGCATGGTTGATAAGCTCAGCTCTCCACATTATGTATCTTTCTGTGTTCAAGAGTGTGCATGATCCTACGGTTCACTACATGGTGTCTGACCAGTAATTAAATGCATGTTTGGTTTGCAAAGGAAGTGTCAGCTCGATGACTGGATATTTCTTACACACCGGGATAATGAAACCCCTTGAGGACCAGCATTCCTGCACACTCACAGCATGCTAATACAGTCAGACCGGGGCCTAAACACTCAGCCAATTCAGTTAAATAAATACATTCCCCAGCGTGTTACGACTGCGAGGAGTCTGAGCAAATGAGCACTAGAGTCATTTACTCCAAATCTGTGCGTGTGTGTGTATGGATGTGAAAAAGCAGACATCTGTGCAAGAGGTTAAATATATAATTGTGTGTGTATGTATGTATGTATAATGTATAATATATATATATACAGTACAGTCCAAAAGTTTGGAACCACTAAGATTTTTAATGTTTTTAAAAGAAGTTTTGTCTGCTCACCAAAGCTACATTTATTTAATTAAAAATACAGTAAAAAACAGTAATATTGTGAAATATTATTACAATTTAAATATACTTGACAAAGTAATTTATTCCTGTGATGCAAAGCTGAATTTTCAGCATCGTTACTCCAGTCTTCAGTGTCACATGATCCTTCAGAAATCATTCTAATATGCTAATTTGCTGCTCAATAAACATTTATGATTATTTTCAATGTTGAAAACAGTTGTGTACTTTTTTTAAAAAAAAAGTTTAAAAGAACAGCATTTATCTGAAATACAAAGCTTCTCATTATACACTACCGTTCAAAAGTTTGGGGTCAGTAAGAATTTTTATTTTCATTTTTTTGAAAAGAAATTAAAGAAATGAATACTTTTATTCAGCAAGGATGCATTAAATCAATCAAAAGTGGCAGTAAAGACATTCATAATGTTACAAAAGATTAGATTTCAGATAAACACTGTTCTTTTGAACTTTCTATTCATCAAATAATGCTGAAAAAAAATATTGTACACAAATATTTTGTACAATTGTACACATTAAATGTTTCTTGAGCAGCAGATCAACATATTAGAATGATTTCTGAAGGATCATGTGACACTGAAGACTGGAGTAATGATGCTGAAAATTCAGCTTTGCCATCACAGGAATAAATTACTTTGTGAAATATATTCAAATAGAAAACAGTTATTTTAAATTGTAATAATATTTCACAATATTACTATTTTTACTGTATTTTTAATTAAATAAATGTAGCCTTGGTGAGCAGACGAAACTTCTTTTAAAAACATTAAAAATCTTAGTGTATATATATGTGTGTGTGTGTGTGTGTGTGTGTATAATATGTATGTGACCATGGACCACAAAACCAAAGAGATTTCTTTCAAAACATTAAAAATTCTTAATAACGGTGCTGTAAATCTCATCAGTCACTTTAGGAATGATTCAATTGGCTTAGGAATATTCATAAATGGGTGTGTTGGGATCAGGATGTGTTTTACATGCATCAAGTCTGTGTTGATAAAATAAGAGAACAGAAGTGTGTCTGTGTGTTTCTGGTGCCATGGGCTGAAGACTCACTTTAAACTGTGAAAACAGGCTCACACTCCTGTAGTTTGTCATACAGTTCACTGTTTGATTATGTGTTACAGTGAGAAAGCGCATTTTTTGAGCTTTGTTTTTTGCTCATGAGGTAGAATACTGACGTGCTTTTGCATGTGTGTGTGTGTGTGTGTGTGTGTTTTATGAAACAAACACACCAGCTCCAACAGATGGAGACAGTCTCAGGTGGGTAAACAGCTGATCTAATCACAAGCAATTAAGGAATACTACATTGTACTTCCACATCAAAAATGCAGCCACACGCTCACATAACAACTAGAAAAAAAGAAAAGTAGAAAAGCTGCACATAAACAAACTATCAAAGTCCATCAGGCTCAAATGACAAAGGAAATATGGCAGTATATGTCAGCTTTTCAAACTATGCGTTAAGAGGACAAAAGTTTGTTGTTCTGTTTTCAGAATATTATACACAGTGTTGGGGAAAGTTACTTTTATAAGTAATATGTTATAATATTGCGTTACTCCCTAAAAAAAGTAACTGTTACTTTTTATGGAAAATAATCCGTTATGTTACACTGTAAAAAGTGCTACACCCACAAAGTAGATTTTATATACTTTAAATAGTTGTAATCTAGTTTATTTTATTTGTTTTATACTAAAAAGTATCAATATACTTCCTCTTTACTTAAAATACATCAGTTTTTATATAACAATATATTTTAAGTAAAACTATTGCAATTTATTTGAGTAGTTATTTGTATGTGGTTGTTGTGTACAAGAAATGTTATAAAAGTGAGTTGACATACACAATTTATTAGAGCAGCTGTCGGTGGCAGGTGTGTGTTCATCAAACTTAAATGTTTTAAATTTTATAAGTTGGCATTATCCGTTTTTCACTGGCGGGACTCACAGGCAGATGCAGCATCTTCCTCGGCACTTCAACTGTTTGTTTGCTACAGCGGATCTGAATTTCAGGGACTGATAACACGGTAAGTTGAGCAAATTTAGCCGAATGATTGTTGATGTAAAGTCACGCGAAATTGCTTACTCCACTAGGAAGCTGAGGTTAGGCTTTGCAAATTGTACCTGTATAGCTAGCTATCCTGCACACATGACATGTTAAGATGGCTGCACAGTGCTAAACAGTGTGGTCTTGTTGGAAACGATCGGCAGACAACGGCAGTTGAGACTGTTGTTAATATGAAATTAAATTAGTGTAGTCATGCATACTATGTGTTTTAAGTCTACTTTGGCTAACGCTAACTAACGATTAAAAGTGATATTATTTGTAAAATCAGTGCCAAAGTAGCCCTAAAACATATTAGGCACGACTACAGCACTTATTTAATTTCATATTAACAACACGGTCTCTGGTGGGGGATGCCGCTGTCATGGGGTGTCGTGGGGTTATCATCAGCAGCAGATAGTTGTATGATTTTAGAGATTTGATCCATGTTTTTTTTTAATGCTGCATAGTAAATTAATAACAGATTTTTGGTTGGGAAAAAACTAAAATATTTCTATCCTATTATTTAAATAAGTTACATTTACCTTAACCTATTTTCCTGGTCTTTAGATACCAAAGAACTTTTACCTTGGGTCTTCAAGCTTCACATCCAGGTAAGAAAAACTTCAAAATAAATACAATTACAGCTATAACTATTCCCAGTTAAGTAAAACATAGAAAAAATTGCAAACGTGTGAGCTCCATACAATTACATTTCTGAAGAAGTTTTTTATGTACCTACCACCAATAGAAGGCAGATATGATAATCTATGATCATCTCCTTCTCCCCACAAAAAAAAAAAAAAAAAAAATCACCAAATAGAGCAGTTTCTTATTATCAGTCAGTCTTTCTCTGAAGCAGATTGCTTGCTAAACAATGCCAGATTGAATGTAAAAATATGATGTTTTGTCATCTTTTTAAGGCAACATCATCAAAGTGGAGACAGCTGTAAAATTTCGAGTCATCCTGGACCATGAAATAAATAAACTTTTTCTTCTTGGAATGCCACATACAGTTAAAGAGTTTGAAGAAGTGATAAAAGAAACATTTGGGATCTCAGTGGACCAGGATTTTGATGACTTTGTTACTTTAAGTTCAACTGATGACCTGAAGGATAGGGACACACTGAATGAAGGTAGTGTATGTTCTACCTGTCATATTGTTTACAAATGTTGACATTCCTGAGCTTATGGTTGTGAATTTTGATCAGATTTTACTTTTTGATAGGAACCATTTGCCTGTGGAGAAAAGGAGAAAGTGGTCCTGAGATGCCTGATTGAGTACATGGGGGAGACACAGGGAGACCTCATCCACCACGTATGTATTGGGCTATTTTTCTGTATGTATGTATTAATATTGAGATGATATGGGGTTATTACATTTGCTCTTGGAAGATATTTAAACTCTGTATAGCTTAATAAACAGTAATGTGATGACCAATCAGGCAAGGACAATTGCATTGTTTTATTGTAATGCATCCTTTGAACCAGAAAAAGACAACATTCATGCTACAGTAGATCATGATAGTTTAGTACCCACACTCTATGGCATGGTAGACTTCACTCTGGTCACATGCTCTAGCCACAGTGTCCATCTAGTATCCACCACCTTTAGCAACAAAAGTACAATTTTGACTTTGTGTCTTATCTGTCTTCTACCTGTCTGCTATATTCATCTCATTACCTGTTTGTCTGACCAAACTCTTGATTCTTTTTTGTCTCCACTAATAGAGTCATGATGAAACAGAGGTGCACACGGAGCTCAGCAGTTGCCCACTGAAAATTTACATGTGCCATCAGCCCGATACGATTGCGATCATCATTGAAGGACAGCCCATGGTCAGAGATGTGCCAAACCTGTCGAAAGCATGCTGCCTCCTGTTTGGACTTAACTATGCCCTCGACCTCATGTTTCCCTCAAAACTGGTGAACACTTTTGAGATACTGTATATCAGAGACTCTTTTTGGGATTGGACCCCTGCATCCTAAGCCATCATCCAAGTACGCAAATCTCCTCACCAAGTTATTTTAGATGATTTATCAATGGCGTATGGCATTGTTTTCCATAATGTGATACAATATGATGTTATGGCACACATTTACCTTTATCTAAACATTGCAGATTGGGCAGATTTTTATATTTTACCTTACTGTTCAGAACAGGTTGAAAATACACTTGTACAGTGTTTATTTATTTATTTATTTATTTATATATATATTATTGTGTACATGTACGGCCACATTTATTGTCTGTTTTGTAGTCACTGTTAAGAGTGAAACTGGTTGACATTGAATAAATGTTATTGTCTTCAATATATCTTCCCATCTTTTTCTTCTTCAATTGAATTTGTAATAGTTATTGTTTTTAAATTTTATTGTTATTAAATCTAATCACTGAAGTGCTTAGAATATAGACATTTAGATTTCTTTTCTGAGGTTATAGCCAGGACTAAATTAAAATGTTTTTTTCACATATAATTAGGTTAATTTTACTAAGAAAATAAAGTTCATAAAACCTAATTAAAATGAGTACAGGTAACTTGTAGCAACCCATAAATAAGTTACCTGTACCAATAAAAGTAGATTTATCCAACGGAGAATTACTAGTACTATTAGTTAACTCAACTTGATTTTGTTGCGTTTGTATTAAGTAATGTTACAGTGTTTATTATACTTAAAAAAGGCTGCAAGTTGACTCAACTTAAAACATCCAATGCAGCCACTTGCCTCACTTTTTATAAGTTAGATCTAGGTATTACTTTTTACAGTGTACTCGAATTACTTTTTCTCACCCGGGCTTGGCTTGTTTGTTTTTTAATCACACATAAATTTATATTTTTGGAAAATGTAAGGCCTTTTCACATCAACAATGAAACGAATAAGCCTCAGGCTGAAGGAAATGCGAATTAATTTCTGTACAGCAGAGGGCGAAGCTAAAAAAAAAGCTGTGCTGCCATTTTGGATTGTAGAAGAATAGGACGCAGGAGAAGAAAGGCTGTGTTTGAAATCACCCCCTATTACTTTAAGTGGTGCACTATTTGAGGTTAACAATCCCACAATGCACTGCAATAATGAGTGTACAACCGATTTATGCTCAACACTTACAAAATACCAAAGTCCCTTTAAGACAAATCATTTCACTCTGCGTCCATCTTTGAAATACCTCTCGGGCATCTTGGGCATCATGCAGCTCCTATTTCTTTGAATAGGGAAACATCAAATTCTCCAAAGCTGTTCGCCAAGCTTTCAATTAAATTTCATATTTGAAATCACCAATGAATTCTGACAACAACTGTTTCATAATTTTTTGTTCCAAACGCTCGAATCATGAGAAAAAAAAACTGTACTTTTTAGGCTGGATCAAGCTAATGCGCATGCGCAGACCTAAATGCGTGTCTCTTGTGCCTCATAGAGTACCTCAGGGATGACGTGTTTTTGTAGGCCAACCCAGAAGTTAGTGGCGCATGGGTTCCGTCGATTGAAAGCCTATCCATTTTTCCCATAGACTTTTGGAAAATCGACATGTAAATGTACACACTTATTTCTTCAAATACCCTACAACATAATAAAAACATCTATCACTTGCAATATACATACGCAAAATTATAGTGACACCTACTGGAAAGTTCTACATCATTTATTATTGTTACACTGATGTTTGTAAGAACATGGGGGAAAAAATCAGCCTGGTTGTCATACAGATATTCAGCATTTTAATTATGTGCAATATATAAAAAGTAAAACCAGCTTTCAATTAATTAACTGATGCAAGATTGCCAAGCTTTAATGCTTCTATACATGATAGATGAAGACGTTTTTTTTTTTTTTCCTTAGCCTAAAATGGGGATCATAGTTCAAATTATTAATAAGCTATATGAATAAGTTGAAGGAAAAGTGTTAAAAAGCAATTTCAACTTTCAAGTCAGTAATATCGGCTCACTCTGAATTCATCTGGCCTCAATGCAAAGAGCGGGCGATACTGCTAGGAACATTAGCTTTTTTTTTAACTAAGTGTTCAGTGCAATTCAAGCAGAAATCTCATTATTATAAAAGTTGGATTAGAATACGTGTATTATATTGGCAGTGCAGATAAATGACATCATTATTCCTTTTTCCCTAAACCTATCTGTGCCAGCGCATTCGTCATCTGTGGCATACAGAATAGGCTGCTGCGTTGCTAGCGTTTCACATGCATAATTTGGGGCAGAGTTAACTGTACAAATGACTTCACATCTGCAGAATTAGTTTGGCATCAGGTTTTTGTGAGCTAAACGGCATGAGCTTTAGATTACTACAGCATGATTGTTTTTGGGGTGTTGGATTATTGTGCTGCTCAGGTTCTTGCATGCAACAAACACCATTTCATGGCCATTTTGGATCAAGGTTCTTCAAATGTAATTTGGATTAAGTAACCTTTAAACTTGATTCACCCATTATACTGAATTCACAGTGTTTATGAAGGATTTCATAGTGCACAATGCTGCACACAGACATGAAGAGGCTGTCTTGTTCAGAGCAACTGAATAACATGTTTTATATGGAACTGTACAATTGTAATTGGAACAATAAGACAATGAATTTTGTCAATTGGCTTGACAACAATAGAAAAATTTAAGTTTGAAGGGGTTTTTTTCTCTCTTGAATATTCTGAGGACTGTACTGTATCAATGGATAGAAGTTTTCAAAGGAAGAATAGGCAGTTTAGAAGATTATTGGATTGTCAATTGCAAGAAAACCATAAGTCTGACCAGAAAAATATAAATGATAAAGTCCATGTCACGCTTACATTAGTTTTGACTGCTTTCGACTAGCCATACATTAGAGGGAAAATAAATGAATAGGGGCCAGATTTACTAAATAGCGTGAGAGGACAATTTTAATTGTGAATGAATTGTAATGAATTGTGATCTACTGACGACACGCAAATTAAAGCTAACAGAGACAATCGGATAATTTCCATAATGACCAACGCAATATACCAAGACCAGCGCAAATTAGCATCTGTTTAATACATACTTTTTTTGGCCAGTAAATAATGGTGCTAACACCAGTAAATTGACAAGCACAAACCTTAGTAAATCTTAGTAAAGTGATTCAAAATATTTGTATGTTTATATTTCACCAAACACTGCAAAATAGTTTAGTTAGAAGAGTAATGCTGCGTTCACACCAAACGCGAATAGAGCGTCAAATTCGCGTCTACTGCATCTAGTTTGCCGCTTGAACATTTTGAATGCATTCGCGCGTCTAGAGCGAAATAGACCGGACGCGAATGAAGCGGTAAGCGCGAGTGATTTACATGTTAAGTCAATGCAAAGACGCGAATTGACATCCTGCGGCGCGATTCGCGCGAATGAAGCGGCGCGAATGACGCGATTCGCGCGAATGAAGCGGCGCGAATGACGCGATTCGCGCGAATGACGCGGCGCGAATTGAGCGATTCGCGCGAATGACGCGGCGCGAATTGAGCGATTCGCGCGAATGACGCGATTCGCGCGAATGGCGCAAGTTGAAAAATCTGAACTTTGGCGAATTTCCGCGCCGCGTTAACCAATCGGGAGCTTGCTCTAGTAGTGACGTGACGTAGCGAGCTGAGGCAGAAATTCGAAACAACAATGGAGGACAAAATCATCGTCGCTGTACATCTTCATACAGTTATAGAAACAGAAATAAAAAGGATCGTGTTTGAAAGAAAGTGAGTGAGGAGGTCGGACAATCTGATAAGTTGTAAAAAACGGTCTTTACTCAATTTGAGCTATATATATACATATATATAAATACATATTAAGACTACAAGCCAACTAAAGACGACCAATTGAGCTTATTCGCTGTAATTTACAATTATTTCCCCACTGACAAGTTGTGTTTATTCAGAGGAAGTGTGCAGAAAGCAGTGGGAGAGTCTGGGACACATAAAGGAGCGGGAGAGCCCCTCTCATGACGCGAATTTGCGTCTGTTGTGAAGGGATTTTCACGCGCGAATGAAGCGAATGTCACGCGCGAATGAAGCGAGTAAACTCAAAATGTTCAAGCGGTGAACACAGCAGGCGAAATCCGCTTCTTGTGGGAGGGGCAAGTGTTAGGCGGTTGTCTGTTTGCAAGATGGCTGATGTTGATCGTGCGTTCATCGAGAGAGCCACTGCTTTGTATTTACTCTGGAGAGCAGAACAGCGGCGTAGGGGTCAGCGTCGGGAAGGCCGCGGGTCGATAAACGTGTACGTGACTCAAAAGTGAAATGTGTATTTACAACTTACCAGGTAGCCCAATCTCCTCACCGACACTCTTCCAAGCGAGCTCCTTTTTATTCCTGTCTGAAGTATGAACTTGTGTCATAAATCTCTGGGTGACTGCTCACCTCCATTTTGAATGAGTGACTCCGGGCAGGCCTGCCGCCACAGCAGCAAGCAGGCTCCTGATTGGTTAACGCGGCGCGAATTTACGCCAAAGTTAAAATTTTTCAACTCGGGCGTCACTCGTCTGTACATTGACTTAACATTGAAATCATTCGCGCCAGACGCTCTATTCGCGTTTGGTGTGAACAGATGCAAAACCCTCTAAATCCATCAGACTTCTTTTCTTTAAAATGAACATTTTTTTACCAGGCTTTTACGATCAAGTCCAGGAGTTTCATTTTAAAGGTAATGATAAGGTTATTAGCTAGTGAATAAAATAACTTTTTTTTTTCAAAAATGTCACTCTAGACAATTTATTGGTTTTTAACAAGTTAGATTTTCTTTTGCTTCAAAACCAGCTAAATCCACTTGTGCTTTTTTTGCAAAAACCTCTAAATCCACCTATTTGGGACAAGACATGGTAAATAGTTGAAAAATCACTAAAGATGCAACTAAAAACCCTGAAAAAGATGAGAGCACTTATCACTTAAAAACTAAACAGTAGACAAACCTCTTTACACAGGGATCTAACACGTCTCTTCTATTCAGCCTCCACTTTTTGCCTCCTCTGTTTATATGGCACAGCTTCCATATGAGACAGAAGAATAGCATCTTGTTTGACTTTGTCTTTGGTGAAATAGAGCTGTTGTTTGATGTATAATAAATCCGATTCCTTCAAAGTAACGGCACTGCACGAAGAACTGTTACGAGTGCATGATACAATTGCGACCAAGCCATTTCCACTGTAGGCTATTTTGCCTTATGACAGGCGGAGTTTTGAGGTAAATAATGTTTTCTTCTGCCATTCAATGTTAGGACAGGCTGATCCATTTCATCATACTCCATCTTTTATTTTAAAAACCTCAATGTGAATCTGACTCTAAAAAAAAAAACTCCTCAGCGCGCCGCTATATTGAAACCGCTTGGAATCATATGATTCGATTCGCGCCTTCTGATTGGTTCTCGGAATATAGCGGCTTTTGCTGCCAAAGGGAAGTGGCGTCTAGAGGCTTTTGTCAACAAACCGATATTTCTGAATGGGCTGACGCTGCGATTTAGAGGATTTGAAGCACGTGATTTGTTGAACGTGTACTAGGTGCCGTAAGCATTGTCATTATCTCATTTTTGACAGAGATGGCGTTTAGCGGCTTTGCATCTTTTACTCTTCAGTTATACTAGGGCATTTCACACAATAGAAATAGTTAACCCTGGGTCATTCTACACCCCGGGTAATGTTTCACGTTTCACACTGCTCATAATTTACCTAAGGTTAATTAATCCTGGGTATTCATAAACTGACGTTTCACATTTTACATCCCTAAACCTTGGGTTTCTTCATTCTTATAGACCTCTTTGGAGCAGACGTCACAATTACGTCACTTGTAGCTGCGCACGCATAGTGGTTGCAGAAAAATAGCGGTAGCAATAAGAGGAAAATGTGCAAAATCCACAGAACAAGAGAAAAACGTTTTTTTTTTTTTTTTTTTTTTTTTTTTTTTGTGCCTCTGGATGTTGGAATCGGAATGCAAAAATATATATATATATATATATATATATATATATATATATATATATATATATATATATAGTCTTCATTTTAAAAGAAAACCATCGTTGAAAACGTCCTTTGAAGCTAAACGGAGACATTTCACAGACTGGACTGATGACACCTGCAAGGATTAGTCTACTATTAAAGCAGGAATTTAATTTAAACAGTAAGTCTACATAATATTCACATATTCAGTTCAGAGGACATACATACACAGCATACAGCAGGAAATAATATTTAAACCTATAACATTTTACATAGATAACTTTTAAACATAGTCTTTAGTCATAGTCATAGACTTTTTTTCTTGCATTTGCGTGTTTATGACTCCCAGTTCGGCCATTATAACTCGCAATTGTGAGTTTATTTCACAATTCTGAGGGGAAAAAAAAGTCAGAATTGCGGAATAAATTGCAATTCAGAAAATGAGTATAACAAGTTACAGGATAACGAGCATATCTCACAATTCTGTTTTTCTTTGTAAGTAATGTGAGATATAAACTCAGGTTTGCGAGAATTAAAAGTCAGAATTGTGAGATATATTTTTTATTCTTTTATTTCGTGGCTTCCATAGACTGCTACTGCTCAACTGTCATTTTCTGCAACCAGGTAGGCTCCGCCTATAAAAAACGTCATCGCTGTTTGCAAACACCAAATTGGTCTATTGGCATATTTGCAGTGTCACTGTCATTTATTGGATAAATGCAGCATGTGACCAGTTTATATAGCCCTAGCATTGCACATCCTCGTATTGCCGACTGTACTATTGAGTTTATATTGAATGGACATTTTGCATTATAAAGGTAAGAATGAAAATGTGTCTTCTTCACTCAGATTGTCGCGTTTTCTGTCAGCATTTTACATTTTGCCTTTCAAATGCTGAATTTACTTTTTATATACAATGCACAATGTTTCCATGACTGTTCAAAGCAGGCAAATATGAGTGTGATTGGTTGTCTGTTGCTAAGCATCTACCTGTAACATTCTAACACTGCATCATTTAATTTACACAGGGTTAAAAGCCGTGATTAGAACGATGATAACCTGGGGTTAAGCGCAGTGTGAAAAACCTTACTACTAAGTCTGTGCTGAGTTAAAAAAGTTTGTCTCTTTAGAAGCCCCAAATTTGGTTTTGTGAAACCAACGTAATCAATACAACAATAACTGCAGTGTTTAGTGTTGCATCTCCACAGCTTTAGCGTTCATGACACTATGGTGCTGTAAACAGTCTTATCAGGTATACATTTCCAATCATGCTTGAGTCTCATTAAATGCACACAGTAAAGCTGACCTCTCTTTTAAACAAGCTATGTCGTGAGACACACACAGGTAAAGATTGGCCTGTTTAAGATAAGCTCTATGGCACAAAATCCATTATTATCTGCTATTAGTTGCTGTCAGCCTGCAAGGTCAACCCTAGATGAGGAATTCAGAAGAGGCTCAATCTGGCTTGGAATTGGCACAGAAGCACTTCTGATCCCAGCAAGGTCAAGTGTTACTTGAGTGCTCAAGTGTGTTGTTGCATTCTGGGTACCAGAGTAAGCATTCTGGAATTATCTGTCTCGAATCCATGTAATTGTTTTCATTTAGACTAGGCAATCATTTATGGGCAGTGATGGTGAATACAAAATAAATACAAACTGAAATGCAAACCTGCAAAAATTAAATATGTTAAATAATACAAATTTAATTTGCACATTTAATCTCACTTTAGATGAAAACCCTGGGTTTTCATCTTAACATGAAGCAAATCTTTTCAAAGTTTGCAAAAAAAAAAAAAAAAGACAAATGCAAATTAGGTGTGTTTTCATCAAGTTGTTCGAGTGGTTGATGGTGGTATTGGTAACCTTTATCCAACAGTAAATAAAACTCTGTGACTGAGTGTTCGTGAAGGGTTCGCCTAAACACTTTGAATAAGAAAACAATAAACAAGAGCCGTCTGAAATCTTCTCGACTTTATCAAGTATCACAACTCACTTGATAAACTCACTTGGTTGTGTTATCAACTCACTTCTTAACGACAGTTGAGCATCCTTCTTTGAGAAGATATGGCTTCTTACACACAATAAGGCAGTTGTGTGTTTATTAGTCATGTTTAATCAATCAAAGCATTTCTGTTTGTTCAGCAATAGTATGATAGGGATTTCCTGGAAAGATGCGTTTACTGCAGCGCATATTCAGAGTTTTGGGCTTTCAAATGGAGAAGCATTTACTACTGATCACAGAGCCGTACAGCTCTGACAAGCTGCGCATAAAATAATCACAGCCTTTGCCAAATCGCATGTGGTTTAATCACGATAAATTGTGTAGCCATAGTTTGCTATGTCAGAATTTATTCAGCAAATGCGTTTCCATCTCTCATTATTCACATTAACACGTTTTCACACAAGTCAAAATCCACCTCAAGCAAACATAAAAACTTTTTTAGCAAATTAAGGTATTTGTATTGAAAATTTGGCATTTCCATCACTCGTTTCTGATGCGATACTTCAAAATGCTTGCAAAACAGGGTGATGGAAACAGATATTGTCTTTGCTGCTGACCTTTGATGATCCAATTCAACTATTCTAATTAGCAAACATGACTTTAGATAAACATCACATTTGTGTTTCATATTTTCGTTTTTATTAAATGTGCTCTAAGTGATCCTGGGTGGAGTAACTTCATGTTGACGTTCGAAGTGTTCGAAGTCAAACAAAAGAGAGGCTAGCTAGACCCTCCCTCCTCCTCCTCCTCCCCCTCCCCTCCGTGCTTCCTGAAACAGTCATGAACGCACATTTAAAATCATTCTTGTCGGTTATTGGCTGGAGCATGTTTATTATGTTTCGTGGTCCAGGCTGCACCAGGTAGTTTTTGTTGCCGTTTTTGGAGCTTGTGGCGACTACAGAGACCGTGTTTTTTTTTTTTTTTTTTTTTACAGTGTGTTCAAGGGACAGGCAGCTAGCGGATAGTGAGGAGATGTTATGATGTATGTGACAAAAAAATGTTTTGGCCTAAAAACGCGTGACATCGCTTAGAGCACCTTTAATAAAGTAAAAGTATTGAATTTTCTTCTCCTGCAGTCCAGGGGTACATTTCCAGTACAATGCCGTAACTCGCTGCATAACTGCCATAGTTCGATGCATCATTTAAGAAATAAACTAGCTAGTCACAACTGTTTCCCGAAATCATTGTTCAACCATGTTAGTTAATGTCACACAGGTGGTTGATTAATTCATTATTTTTTAATGAATCCCTTTGAAATCAAATTAATGCCATATTTTTTTGCAATAAATTACAGACATGGCATCTGAGAATTAATTTTCATTTTTATGAGTTATTTTGGTTAATTTCCAGATTCAATCACAGGCACATGCGCACTCTTCAAAAATGGCACTTTAAATCTCTTGACAACCTAAAAGATGTAAATGACATTTGTATACATTCAAAATAAAATATATAGATTGTACTGAATGCCAGCTTTCTTATTTTGCCCAATATAAGGGTTTAAGTCATCATGCCATGCAAACAAGAAACTATGCTTCTAACCACAGGTCGAGAGCTAGTTCCATCCACACAACTTTGCAATGCTGTTTGCGAATGTTCTTTAGAATCACAAAGACTCGTTGAACTATGCTGATGTGAAATGCATGACAAGTCATCAATATCTTTTGCCCATTTAGGACTACATTTATAGATTTCATTAAAACATTTATTTCAGTCTTTAAAAGGAACGCAACCATAGATGGCATGGTGCATGGTGTGCTTAACCATAAATAAGCCCAGTTAAGTGATCCATGGCAATGGCACTCAAAACCTCTATTAATGCTTTAGACATGCTTGCTGAAGAGAGTGAATGGATAATTGCAGTGTGTCTTGCTGGGTCTATGTACATGGTAACCTTGATTAGTGTACAGGTCACTGGAGAGATTCTGTCTGGTCATTTGACGCTGATTACTGGAGAGAACAGCCTGTGATTGCATTATAGAGCTCAGTGCTCTTGCTCCAGGTACTGTGCATTTATGGAGTGTGTTATAGACATTTTAAGGGTCGGTTTAACCATTTACCTTATGAACTATTTTAAACAGCTAGATTAAATTGAAGGGATGGATGATTTTGTAGATCATTACGAATTGTGCATGTAAAGCTTATTCTCTTTCATGTCAAAGTCAACATGAAACAACGCTCCTAACCCATTTTACTTCTCTAATGTGACATTTCTGAGCGAAATTAAATAGTCAATGAGAAAAAAAAAAGTAGGGCAGTACTAGATTTTATCCAGAGGGAATTGATTGGATTGTGAAAAGTGGTGTTTTATACCAGGTTGTATCTGAATCTGTAAAGATTCTGAATTTTTGATGAGGTTTTTAGACCATGTCATGAAGGTCAAATTCACCCAGATATTCATCTTAACCTATTCCAGCAGTTGAATCCATTGTCATTTTATTTTTTTGAGTGACTTATATGTCTAATTCAATATTACTTGCTGTTTCTTTGTAAATATTTTTCTAGCAATTTCTGAGTGAAAGTTGTTTCAAAGTAAATCCAATGTCTTTTTTTTTCAGTATTACATTAATGTTAACCAGAATTACGTTACTTGCTTAAGAAAGGCTGGCTTACGTAAAACAGTAGGCTTACTTTCTGGCCAAGGTGTTATCAGTTGAAAAGGAAAGTAACATTACTGCATTTTGATAAAGTTAGTCTTCATGATATTTTTATTTACTTTTAAACAATGATTAATTTACGCACAATAAAACCGTATTAAGAAAGTACATAGGCTCAATTTGTGATTTCATATTGATGTTGAAGTTGTATCATGCTGTGTACATCCATCCATGTTTATCTGTAAAAATGTATTCTCTCTTTTTATTTATTTATTTATTTATTTTTGCACACTGAATTGGTAAATAACCCTCTTGACTCCCATGCACAGATCCATGTCTTCATAAGTTATGTTGAAAAGATCTGAGAGCTAATGATAGGTTGTCTCAGACAGATAAGATTGCAGTCTTTTCTGGGAATTAATCTGAGAATAGGTGATGGGAAGAGATGAGGTGGACGTGGGTGTCAATAACACGATGGAAGTGTCGACCTGTCAGCCAGAAAGAGCGCACGTAAACAAGCTGTAAAATGGATGGTCTTTCTGCAAAATTCATTATTGAGGAAAGTGTTTTCTGAAGTTTTTCTAAAGGAAATTGTGCAGCAAAGTTGTATGCTGACAACCTCAATTTCAGCCTGTTCATCATTCAAGGCTGCTGCAATTTGAATTAACAAATTTTTATGGTTATTTTAAGGTGTTTGTTTCCTCTTGTGATTAAAATATTTGGCCACCATTAACTGTTGTTGCATGAATATATATATATATATATATATATATATATATATATATATATATATATATATATATATATATATATATATATATATATATTAGTGTTTAACAAGAAAAAACTAGCAGCATAAAGGTTTGAAACAACTTAGTGATTTTTTGGAAGGGTGAACTGTTCCCTTCACAAAAAGAGCACAAGACTAAGGCAGAGACAGCAAAGGAGAGGCCAAATGGTTTGTTGAAAAGGCTGTTTCATAGCAGTTGATGAACAGACTGTGCTGCTGAGAAAGGAAGATGAATGAAAGATGACGTCAGTGCAGGTAAAACTGTGAGAATGGAAAGGTTTCAAAAGATCTGGAGCATCTTGCCCAGCTGCCATTATTGGATTGGGTCTGTAAATACCCATCTCAAATTTTCCCAGACAATGCGGTATACATCTCCTTTAGAGGGAGTGACTCTTTCATTTATCAGACTCTTTGTTAAGGGCACGGATCCTCTTCTGTGTTCCCTGCACATACAGTTTCCTGTGCCTTTCTTACCGAAGCTTGCCGTGGGATGGACACACACACAGAAAAAGCTCAGTCGGCTGCGTCTTTGTAAACACAGTATAAACCCTTGATCCGCTTGGGTCTCCTGATGATTCGTTTGTGCTCATCTGGGATTGAAATCCTCAGATATGAGGTGAATGTGATCCAGCTTAACTTTCTGAGAAGCTCCCTCTGCTTTACAGTCAATCTGAAATGCCGTTTGCAGCCGTTTTGCATCCGCAAACTGACGTATTTGAGTGAAACTGAATTTTCATGGGTGTAAATGTGTATTTAAATATCTGTATCCATTTCATGCCCTGTAAACCATTGGGTATATAGGACAATTACTTAGTTTGTACTAAGTTTGTTCATTAAAGTTCATTTAATTGGAAAATTCTCCAAAAAAGTATTTTTGTTATGGTACTTATATATTTGGTATTGAGTGCTTAATTACTTATACAGTAGTCTTACTCAATTAAAGGGTTAGTTCACCCAAAAATGAAAATTCTGTCATTATCACTTACCCTCATGCCGTTCCACACCCGTAAGACCTTCGTTAATCTTTGGAACGCAAGTTAAGATATTTTAGTTGAAATCCGATGGCTCCGCGAGGCCTGCATAGGGAGCAATGACACTTCCTCTCTCAAGATCCATAAAGGTACTAAAAACATATTTAAATCGGTTCATGTGAGTTCAGTGGTTCAATATTAATATTATAAAGCGACGAGAATATTTTTTGGTGTGCCAAAAAAAAAACAAAATAACGACTTATTTAGTGATGGCCGATTTCAAAACACTGCTTCAGGAAGATGCATAAATGAATCAGTGTATGGAATATGCTGTTCGGAGCGCCAAAGTCACGTGATTTCAGCCGTTGGCAGTTTGACATGATTCGATACACTGATTCATTTTTTCTCCGATGCTTCATGAATAGGGTTGGGAACCGAGAACCGGTTCTCATCCGGAACCGGTAGTGTTTTTTGAAAAGAACCGGAACCGTGCAAGATTTTTATGTTTCGGTTCCGAAAACGGTTCTGGTGTGATGGGTGGTCGAAGTGCGGGGAGCGTATCCTTTCATAGAGACGTCTCACCTCATGAATATTATAACTAGCAATGAATGCACTGAAAAGCCCTCGCGCGGCGCTACTCATATACGCAAGATTTCAATAGAGAGAGTGCCCAAACCTGCACGATTAATCTTTAAAAGATCGCGTTCTCGATTTCATCACCCACATGATCGCCCCTGTATATTCAACCTTTGACAAAAGTAAAATCGCGACATTCAAACCTGCGTTTGCGCTGCCGTTGATCTGAAGAGAGTTGTAATGTGTATATAAACAGCTTCACAGTCTTTTCAAAAGCACAGTATCATTATTTCTGTGTGACAAATAGGCTTATTCCAATTATAACAGAAGTATACAAAAGTTTATTATTCAGATAGAAACGCTGATGTTTATGTATAATAAATTACATTCTGTTCTGAAAGTGACGACTGTATCGATTGCATTGTTACACCACTAGGTGGCAACAAATTTATTGTTAAAAATGTGTCTATCAATGAATCATTCTTTCAGAAACAAGTCTTTATGAATCCAACTTGCAATAATATTCTGTTTCACCTGTCTGAATCTTGCATATGTGTTCAAGCATCTTATCTAATTTGTGGTAACACTTTATAAGGTTAATTTATGAACTAATCATCAGTAATACCTTTGTTACTGTATTTGTTAATCTTTGTTAATGTTAATAAAAATACAGCCGTTCAGAGATGTTACTTCACAGTGCATTAACCAATGTTAACAAATACAACTCTTGATTTTAATAATGTAAATGTTGAAATTAACATTAACAAAGATTATAAATGCTGTAGAAATGCAGTTCATTATTAGTTCATGTTAATGTAGTTAACTAATGTTAACTAATGAACCTTATTGTAAAGTGTTAGCGAATTTGTTGAGATTTTAATTTTACACAAAAAGGACTGTTTGAGTCGAGTATTGTGCATTTTTCCCTTACTACTATTTTTTAATAGTTGTTTAATTATTTTAATGGAACCGGAATCGTTAGGCAGAACCGGACAACCGGAACCGGAAAATTTCTCACGATTCCCAACCCTATTCATGAAGCAGTGTTTTGAAATCGGCCATCACTTTATAAGTCGTTATTTAGCTTTTTTTGGCGCACCAAAAATATTCTCGCCGCTTTATAATATTAATATTGAACCACTGTGCTTTGTTTTTAGTTTTTAGTACCTTTATGGATCTTGAGACAGGAAGTGTCATTGCTCCCTATGCAGGGCTCACGGAGCCATCAGATTTCAACTAAAATATCTTAATTTGTGTTCCGAAAATTAACGAAGGTCTTATGGGTGTGCAATGGCATGAGGGTGAGTAATAAATGACAGAATTTTCATTTTTGAGTGAACTAACCCTTTAATTTAATGAGAAAATTCTCTACTGTCTCTTGTTTCTCGCAGTCAATTTCAAAAGGTAAGAATGTTTAAGGTATTTACTTTTAAATATGCAGGTACAACTAAAGGCACTATATGTACATTTTCGCTGGTAGAGGTCGCTTATTCAAAACAAAGTCATAGCTTGTTCATGGATGTTCATGGATGAGATTATTAACGTTACTGTAGTATGAAGCAGAGCAGGACTGAGTGCTATGCGGGCAGAAGCGAGGCCGCTGGAGCAATTGCTAATGAAAGACGAGCGCGACACGTCTCGAGAGCAGCAGGACTTTTATTATGCCTCAATCGCCGCTTCAGCTTCTTCTGGTCAAGTGTATGTGGGGTAAAGCAGCACTGTTTTATCATATTAGATACATTTGTGTGTTGAAAGTTGTTATAGTGCTACTTTGCGTTCGCTCGGTGGCTACTAAATGAGAAAACGAGATTTAAACAAAAAGACTTACTGTGTTGAGCTTTATAACATGATTATTTTTTCTGTTGTTGAATGTATCCATCCAAACAGTTGCTCACCTGTCTAATAAAACACATAACATATTAAAGCATCTTTGGTGTTTCCATGATTTCTACAAAATAAATCTGGAAACCGAGGATATGATAACGCGGGTATGATGTCCATGTAATGGTTAAAATTGCTTATTTCTTTGGATTTAAACATTATTGGAAACATTTGGGATAATGCAAGTATACAAGTCAACAAAATATATAACATTGTTCTAGTGGTTTATGGATATTAAAAAAAAACCAAGCTGGGTAAAATATGGAAAAACCCAGCAGGTTGGGTTAAAAGGCACTTATTATGCCCTCTTTCACATGATGTAATATAAGTCTCTGGTCTGGTCAAGTTTCAGCTTAAAATACCCCACAAATTTGCCCCTATTTGAGGGTGAGCAAAAACACGCCTTTCCAAAATTGTTTGAGAAAAATGTCTGGGTGAAAACAACCCAATCCCTGGTTTTGTCCATATTTAACCCAGCAGTTTTTAGAGTGTACCTGATATATATTTGTCTACTCAAGAATGTTCTTGGCTAATTTTTTTGATATAGTACCCATACTTTAATGTATATTAATCCTTTTTTTTTTTTTTTTTTAATTAATCCAGAATTGATTGGATTAATAGACATTGGGCATTAAATACCAGAATGGAGCCATGAGGTTGTAAGGATGGGGTTAAAAAGTTTGAGGGATTCATGATAGCTGAAAATGAAAGTTCGGAGGCGGAGCAAGATATTACGTTTTGATGGAACATTTTTTTTCCTTTGGAATAATGTGTCTCGATGAATCATGTACAATAAGACCAGAAACATGCATTAAGAAAGTAAAGGGGATCAGTTTTGATTTCATGCTGACTTGAAACATCATAAAAAGACACAGATACACATCCTATCAAATTACTTTTGTATATTGGTTCATTTGCTTTTTAAAATTACAGCTATCAGATATGAAAGGTTGGAAACCGAAGTTGACTGATTGCACTTTGTCTAATGATGTCATAAGTAATGTTACATTATAAAGTTGCTTAAACCCACCGACCTGTGTCTTTGAGATTATGTATAGTCTTTATTATGTTATTAGCTCAGATGATTGAAGAAAGAGGTGAATTGTGGGTGGTCATAAGTGACAGAGAGAGGAGGGTTTAATGGTGATTGAAAGGCTAAAGCAGGACAGGGAGAGGAGGAGAAAGAGAACTTGATTTACAGCAAGCCGAATGATTGCCGTTTTTTCCTGCGAACATACATTGCTCAACACCGGGGACAGTAGTGCATTATTTAATTGAGGAATTGAGGCTTTGTTGTGGTATTCCCAAAGGCTCAGTGAGGCTTTTATTCATCCGTAATAAATGATAAAGTGCTGATGTGTTGTAGAGTTTCTCCTGTGTCTGGAGGGTGTGATGTTCCCATGCTCACAGCTTTTGCATAAATGCATACCGAGAAAAAAAAAAAAAAAAAAAAAACCTGCCTGCTGTTGCATATTATGTGTCAATCCATCAACTCTTCTGCTTGGAATGAATATTTCATGCTTGCAAAAATGTTATCTTATAAAATAAGATATCTATTTGGTCTCCACTGCCAAAATTCCATGTCTACCACTACAACATGGTTGGTTATTACTGTTATGCAGTACATGTCAAAGTCCCTGTTATAAGGTAAAATATTAAACTAACAATTTTTGAAGATGAATTAATTTTAAATTATTACACTACATTTGAGCATTGCTATTTTGCTATTTTTGTCATGTCTTTGGGTGCTCTTTGTTAATACCATTTGCAAAATCATTTTTTTTTTCAAATCTGCTTTTAATTCTGCAGTTCAAATTCAAAACATGTTTTCTTGAGAATATTGTTTTAATTAGTAATCAATCATTTCCATCCTGTTAGACACCCTGTTAATTAACACTATAAGTAAGTGTCTGTTCTTACCAGACATATTTCTGAAAGACTTGTATATACTTTTATAGAATTACTTCCTCAGCATATAGTTTTTTAAAGGTTACAGATCACAAAGGGTACTGCTTAACATGAATGACCCAGGTCATGTGATTTAAGTATTACTTTTTCTGAAGAAAATGTGAGTGGAGCAGAGCTCTTTATAATGATGCTTGAATGTTATGGGTGGTTGCTATGGCATTACTATGCAGTTGTTGATGTTTCCTGAGTGGTTAATAGTGCGTTGCTATGCGGTTGCTGAGGAGTTCTTATTGGTTTGTAGTGCGTTGCTATGCGGTTGCTGAGGTGTTCTTATTGGTTTGTAGAGTGCAACAGTGCCTGCCCAATTATTCAAAGGCGCTGGTTTTGGAAGTATTTTTTTCATTAATTTCTCCCATAGGGATTTAAAAAAAAGTTTTGTTAAAGCATTATAGGCTATGAACCAAGCTAATCAGCTACAAGGTAAATCATAATATTACAAACATTGATTTGGATCAAAGAAATATTTGAAAATCAGAGAAACATACAAAGACTATGTACTTAACAGCTTTACTGAGGGAAACAACTACAATTCCATGTAGCATTACGAACAACATAATCAAATTAAAAATGATGGAGAAATATAAAATGACATGTTTAAAAATGTTGATTATATCTATTAAACAACATATTTTAAGTTTATTGCAAAATGCATGTACTAACAAATATTTAATGTTTATACAATAAAATATTTATATTTAAAATATTTTGAGAGCGTAGGGAGACCAACATGTTATTTGCTGTGCTTCATCGGTGGAGCTAAAGAGCTCTTTTGTCGCGGTTTGCTTGTTTCGACTCTCCGATTGGTGGAATTTTCTGTACAGCATCATGGGTAATGTACATTTTCACAAATTCCACTGTTAACCATGGTTAATAATAAGTTTCAGTAATGCGGCTGATGTCTTCAAAAAGAAGCAAACACAGCAAACAGGTCTCTAAGTTATCATAAAAAAAAAAAAAATCAGATGAAACCTGATTGTTGAACTCTGTTGGTTTGTAGTGTGTTTCTGTGTGTTTGCTGAGGTGTTCTGATATGGATTGTTTAAACAGTTAAATAAAAGTAACAGAAATAAAAAATAAATAAATAAATGTGTTCATGAGCTAAATGTATGTGTAGTTTCTTCATAAACACATGTAACATATTCAGCTGTGTTTTGTAAGATTATGACAGGCCTCACTCTTCACAGTTCATCAGAAATACCAACCCAAGCCCAAACAAAAAGCAGTTTGCATGCCAATAGATAAAGGAAATAAACATGGCAAAGAAACAATACAAAGTCCCAAGTGCAATTTATGCCTGACTAAGAAGCCTAAAGAAATGCAAGCATTGTTGTTTCCTCTCCTTTTTCATTTTGTTTATTCCTTTGACACCATGGCACACAACACTCTCTCTGTCACACAGCAGTAAACAAATGTTAGGAGAGTCTTGCATTTATTAATCCAGAATAGACAAAAGCCAGTCCCTGGTTCAAGGTAAAACACAAAGCAAACCAAAAGAAAAAGCTTCCTTGCATTTCCTCTTACCTCTAAGCCATGATCTGTTACGGTCTTGGAACTCATTGAATGTGCATTGTGACATTACTGTGTTTATTTTATTTTGCATTATGCTAATCAGTTTTGCTGGTATTTTAGCTCATTGTCCTGATTAAGACGTCTTACATAAACCACTCCGAAGAGTATGCAAAGCAGACACCGCTAAAGGTGGCGAAGTATTCGTCTGTGCCGCAAGTCATGTTTGCTGATGTGTTGTGGCCTTGAGCATTCCATTGTCACTTTTTTTCTTTGTTTCTCCTAGTTTTCTTGGTAAATTCACAATTACTTGCCTGATAATGAAACAGCTATTGTTGAAAGTGAAAGAAATTTTCTACTAGAAATCCAGACAGTATAGTTTGAAATAAAAAGTTAAGCAAATGCTAAATACAATATGTCATTTCCTTCCACTCGCAGTGACATATAGGACGTATCAGGTGATTTGTTCCATTAAACTATGGGTAAAGGGTGGGGGGCACAAGTTCATACTTCATTAGTGGGAAAATCCTCTTTAAATGTTAAATAAAGTGAGGTGTTCAAATCATGCTTCACTCGGCAGGGGACGAAGCCATCTGTTTTAAGATGACTTTGGCACAAAATGAAGCCTTAATCACTACTAAGAACTGAACTTCACTCTGAGAGATTTGTTTAGTCTCTTCCTCTCCACATGTCTTGATGTATTTGGAAAAGGCGGTGACAGTGACAGAGGCAAGGCCCATCAGCGATGAATCTTACTAATGCAAAATAATATTCATACTGAAATGTCTCATTTTACTTGATAAGTGTGTGGAAAGATCAGGTCGGGTTATGATCTGCTAAAGGCGATGTTCTTTGGAAGACTACGGCACTTTTCTGCATGAAAATTAGATTTCAGCTTCATGTTGTGCTGTTATGACCACATGCTCGGAAATGCACCAATGAATATGAATGGTTTGTGATTAAAGATCACTGTCAGCGCGCACATGTCTTCCACCAAAACGTGTGCATCATGCTAAAAACCCCATTTTCACCTGATGACAGATTCATGTACTTGCAATACAATAGAAAAATTACATTATTTGACCTGTCAGCTGCATCATTATTAGAATTAATGGCAAAGTCTCACTGTTTGTATTGTCTTGTGGCTGGATTTCATTGCTTCCAATATTTGCTGATGTATTTTCTATAAACACAAAGATTTTTTTTTTTTTTTTCATGAAACAATGCTTCTTTGGAGTAACAGACAAAAACATAAACTACAGTGTGAATTATAGTTGCTTGACAGTTCAAGATAAATGGACTCACTAACTAACATTGGCATGCAAGTGTTTATGCAGACCAGAGGGATGCAAAAAAAAAAAAAATACATCGCATACATCCAGGTTTTATGCACATATGTTTGTATAAATGTTTAGTAAATGAGACAATTTGGTGATTCTGTTTGACTGTTTCGAGGATTTGTATTAGATCTCAAATCATCTTTTTGGTAGTACTGTTTTTGGTATTACAATGGGTAAGCTGTCACTACTTATGTTTTCTTGCATAACTATCTTGCAAGTCATGGTAAGTAAGCACCTACTGAAACGTTAAAGTAATGGAAATATTATAGCAGATGCCTGTCTATTCTGTGCATTTAGCTTATCTTAAAGTGCCCCTATTATGCTTTATCAAATATTATCTTTCATGCAATGTGTAATGTAGCTGTCTGTGAATGTAAATGATCTGCAAAGTTGTGAAGCCTAAAGTGCATAATAAATAAAGTTATTGTCTCTCAAAACAAAGAATCGACTCTGAACCACCTAAACGAGTCGTCAGGAATTCGAATCCCGATTCCGTGACGGTTACACGTCACTAAGTAACACATTTGCCTAATGCCCGCCCATGTTCTACGTTGTCTGCCTGTGAACAACTTGGCCCGCCCTCAAACACTGTAGCTAGTTCTGTGTACATGTCGAGAAAAAGCTGTTTTCTGTTAAAATTACCATAGCGCCACAACAGCAGGGCTGCTTCTCAAATCTCCTGAGGTCTAAATAGAATTTACAAAACACTTATGCATTAAAGATGGGACAGTACCCACTTTATTTGGACCAACCTGCCCCTCAGAGTCACAACCTGTCAGATTAATTATTGACATATATATTTTCTACCAAGTGTTCAAAAGACATAGTTTTGTGTTTTATATTGTGTAGGTCTCCGGCTAACCGGCTAACTCATGTTATTACTATTACCTAAAATTGTGTCCATTAATGCAGATTGTCTGTCAATCTTTCTACTGTGAGTAATGATAAAGGATGGAACTTTATAAAAGATATATGACCGCACACTTGCAAATAAACGTTTCGGCAAAAAGTCTGGTATATTAAAGTATTTGCAAGTGAGTGTGTGGTTATATCTCCTTTATACAGATTTGTTATCTTTGACCTGCACCTTGGATGGTGTCCGTTTGCTTAAGAGTTTTTATAAAGGATGGAGCTTTTACAAATTTTCAAAAAGTTACATCAGTCATTCACGTTAGTGTTCGGTGACGGGTAATATATGCACCGTTAACTGATACAGTTAATAATACAGTTCCCACATGTGCACTGCAATAAATTAGAAATATACACATCGGTTTGTTGATGGACATACACTTCACACGTCAAACTGAGTAACGTTTCACTGAGAAACGTCCTGCTCAAGTCGTCCTTGCGATGGAGGATCAACTAGGAATAACTAGTTTTTCCAATGTTTTATAATCGTACCCGTGCTCGGATTGATATGGTAAAAGCGACGCCATCGTTACTGTCTTTGCAGTAACTCGGGAAAAGGCGGAATTTAGAGAGACTGAATCATCGGACGAGTCATTTGAGAATCATTTAAAAATGTGGTGATGTATATTGTATATTATGAGAAAATTAAAAAGTTATTTATTTTTTTTTTTACCTTTGATGCATGTAAAGCTGTTGTAGGAGACCTCCTAAACAAAATATAAGGAACCTTTAAAATAGCATAATGGGGCACTTTGAGCAGCGCTAAGAAATTGAGTCTCTGAGTTCCTTTAATATGGGACAGAATATGTTAATTAATTTAGGCAAACGAATATGAGCTGTGGGTTTGGATTAAACAAATTAAATGAAAGGCAGACAGATCCCATGGCAGAGGGGACTGGCTTTGGCTCAGCAGAGTATGACTTCTGAAAGCTGTTATGGTTATTAACCAGAGTTGCAGTTGAAATGCAATCATTTTTCATATTTTTGATGAAAGCACTTTGTACCTTTCCAACATATTGTGGGTCCGAGCCCATGTACTCCTCAAGCACAAAGAACTGGTTCCACACCCAGCCCCTCTTGACCCTCTGGAATCCTCTGGAACCTCCATTCCTTCCTGCTGCCGATGGCCCCGTCTGGCTGTGGGGCCACTCTTGCCCTGGCCTGCTTTGGAAGGGAGCACAGGAGCTCTGCTCAAAGAGGAAGCACAGGAACAGCAGAAGGCAGTTCCTCCTCAGCATTGGGCGGACTGTTATGGTGCTGTTCCCACGTCAAGGTCCAGAGGAAAAAGGTGAGAGACAAGAGATCCAGGGCTCCGAGGCTCACGAGCTGGAGCGTGAATCCAGTAGAGATTAAGGAGAGGTCAAGGGTCTGGTGCTCTACCACTCCCCTCGCTGGAGATATGACTCAAGTCACCCAGGTAATAAATTCATCACCTGCAACTGAAAATGAAGAAATCAGTTTTGTAGCCATGAAAAATAAATGTATTTATTATTATTTTTTAAAAGTGCAATAGCTACAATACACATTTTGTGGAATAGAGATAACAGTGACCCCGTTTTGTCCCCTGTTTGGCATCTGAAAGGATGTTCAGTGAAAGCACAGGAACATAAATGCTTAATACATCCTCTAAAATGCTCTATGGCTGCTGTGGAATGCTGTCTTTCTATTAATACTGCCCGTACATTCACAGCATGTCCATTCTTAGAGAGATCTGAAATTGCATAGTGAATAGCTGTCATAATGGATATGCATGGAGGCCCCCTATTTTTTTCTGCCTTAAGAAAAAAGCTCCCATATAGCAATGGATTATAAAGAATTTGTATGAGAAGTATGAACTCTACTTTTGTCCCATCACTTGTTATTCCTATATGGCTTAGAGAAATATTTGTCTTAGTAGTAATAGTATTAGGGCTGCTGTGCTGATACAATCATAAAAATAGAGCAATATTTGTTGTCATGATATTGTGCTTTAGATCCTTTTTTTATTTTGTGCATTCACATCATGTCCTGCAGATCAATAACTGAAGAAGCAAGTCGTCCAGATAAGCACAGAGGTTCATTCTGTTATGGACATGCTGTGTGTGTTTCATGCTGTAGTCACAATCCAATTCATGATGTTGTGATGCATTGCATTGCATTGAATTGTGACATATTTATAATGATGATATCGTATTTTAAGGTAGTTGTCGATAACCCAGTCCTAAATAGTATTATTATTAGTTGAACACAAGGTAATTGCAACTTATTTTTGGTAAATTGGAACTGTGACTTTTATTTCTTCATAAATTATAACATACTCTGACACTTTCTGTCACTTTCACACCCACACACTTGTCACTATGTACTGTCCAATGGGAAAGTGGAGCGGACATTTATCTGTGAATCCTTATCATCATATCATGTTAAGTATAACCTTTGTCACTTTGTTAGCAAAAAGCAATTGAATTAAAGTCAACAGCAATTTTACATAGAAGCTGTCACCAGGAGCAGCTTGCAATTATTGCTCGGATCCATCAAGGATTGTAACGAGCTAGTGGTTATCTGAGCATCTCTGGCTAGGAACGCGATGTGTCAGGTTCCTAAATTACCATGATTAGATGGTAATTTAATCAATCATTTAGTTTCTCTTAGAATGGGACAAAGCATATCCCCCTTGTTCAAAAACAAAAACGGCAAATAAACCTTTCAGCATGAATTTGGATGGAATTAAACCATATTTGAGATGCAATAGGCCACGGTACATCCAAGAGCAGAGACAAAGCATTACTGGGGATTGACATTTCTTTAGATATTGATTCCATAGGCAATTTAGCACTGTTTGAGATCAGTTCAGGGAATTTTGTGGAAGGGAAAGCCTTCTAATTGGTCATTCAAGCACTACTAATAAAATGTCCTTGTGTTAGAAGGACCAGAACAGTAAATCGTAAGGAAATATACACTGTAGTACCAAACTCAATTATGAAAAATAACAATGAACAACAGAGCGAGTCTACTTCATATGTACACTTCAGGCAGCTCCATAACCCACAATGCAACACGATTGTGACGTCACTGCATATTGTGTTTAATTTACCCCACCACAAACAACTCTATGTTATATTAATTTGTATATATATATATATATATATATATATATATATATATATATATATATATATATATATATATATCTATATATATATATATATATATATATATATATATATATATATATATATATATATATATATATATATATATATATAATATAAATAAAACACACATTTATACATATAGAATGCTGCATTAAACAATTTTGTAAGGGGGAAAAAATAAATAATAAATCAATTCCATAGCCGAATTCTAAGTGACCAAGAGCTTAGGATGTTCCAATTCAGCCCATTGCAAAGGTTTCACCAGTAGTGGGCATTAATGCAAAATAAGCAATGACATACATCCGAGTCAACGAAAAACTGGAATGCAGCCTTGTAGTTCTTGTGTTTCTCTTTTCTTCATTGATTCTGCTTGTTAACAGCAGGTGTTCATCACTAATTCTCAGTCATCACTGATTTAATAGCTTAATTATTTCATTAACTTGAACTCTGCTTTAGTGTTACTTTAACACTCTGTAAAGAGGGACCAAACATACTCTGAGCAGAGTTGATTTAACTCTGGGGATTTTGTTGTGTAGTATAAAACAATAGTTATATCATTGTTAAGATTTACTTCACATTATAAAAGATATTTGTTGGGCCTTTGATCTTTGGCAATGTCAAGGGACTGAAAGAGACATATAAGAGACCGCTGCTCTCACACAAATGAGGCACTAGCATGATGTATTTGTCTAATGCATGGCCAAACATGAAAGTGTATGAAATCTGCATTTAGGTTTGATGTTCTAGTTATATAATACATTTCCCAGTGTTTCAGTAGCCTTCCTCTACCTCCTGATGCTATGCTGTAACAGAGGTACATCACTGCGAGCCTGTGCTCAACACCTCATCGATCCTGTAAATACATCTCACCCGTAAGATTATAGTTTTGAACATTTTCAGTTTTGCTAGCTCTCACACCACCTGATTTGTCCTGATGCCAACCCAATAATTCTCCGATATGCCTCAGTACATCTCGCCTCTCCTGTGTGCTTCATTGGCTGCGGGATTGATCGCTAGCTGTTTGTGCCCAGGTCAATGTGCTTATCAGTTTGCCAGCGCTGAACCCCACCTGCTACCACCCAGTGGTAGTTTGGCAGCATTCAAGTGCATCAAGTGTAAACAGTTAAGCAGTCCTGCCAGGTTTCTCAGTTAGCACACAATAGATCTGGAGGTGCTGGCACACCAAGAGTGGTCGAGGGGGCCAAAGGAAGGAGTAGCTCTTAAAGCCTGCCAGACTTGATACACCTGCAGGGGAGGTGTCGATGAAAAAGCAGTTGACTTCTTATCCCTGGATGCTCTCAGCCGAAACAGCCTTTTTCAAAGCCAAATAAAATCAAAGAGACACTTCAAACTGGTTCATATAGAGCGAGACACGGCTAGTGAAATTTAACCTGCCTGTTCTAATCAAGAAGCAAATGTGAAAAGCTAAAATGATTCAGAGTCATAAATTTAAGCAAGGGTTATAAAATCTCAGCAGTAACTTCAGGCTCTTAGCATGCAGGTTCCATCTGAGTTGTCTCCAATGAAATGTGCCTTTCTAAATCAGGTTAGATTACATATTTACTATCTAATGTACTATGCACTGTATGCTTAGTATTTGCCATGCAGTCAGTGAATGAGGAAAGCAAACAGAGGGATGTGCATTTGTGTCTTATCTTGATAGGAATGCATGAAACATATCTCTGCACATCTGAATGCTTATTTCAAATGGCATTTTAAACACAGTCTTTCCCTAAAAAAAAATATATATATATATATCTTTACTTCATTATATATATGGTATAACTTCAGAATAATCCATATCAATATTTCTAATGATCACATGCTGTGAGCGGGATTTGAACCAGTGTCTCCTGCATATGAGGCGGGCGCGCTAACAAGGATGCTAAAGACTGCCGTCTAGCTTTAGTTGCTAGTGCGCCTCTTGAGGCCAAGGGAGTGAGGTTTACTCGCACAGCTAATGCTAGCTGGCCTCCGCTACACTCGCCACACTAAACCTCACTCTCACCTGGGTCAGGGCACCAGCGTAACCCTTCCGGTCCTACTAGCTCCGCTGCAAGCAGGACTCGAACCGGTGTCTCCGGCATTTGAGGCGGGCCCACTAACAAGGACGCTAAAGACCACAGTCTATAGTGTCAGTTGCTAGTGCGCCTCCGCCACACTCACCCCCCTAAACCTCACTCCCATGTGTCATGGCATGTGACCTCCTCGCTCCGAGCAGGACTCAAATGGGTCTGTCTCCGACATGGGAGGTGGATCCGCTAACAAGGACGAATGTGGCCTCCGCCACACTTACCCCCCTAAACCTCACTCCCACATGTGTCACGGCATGTGACCTCCCCGCTCTGAGCAGGACTCGAATGGGTCTTTCTCCGACATGGGAGGCAGATCCGCTAACAAGGACGTCCGTTACACAATAAAATGTAATTTATGTAGTAATTGATTGTTTTTTTTATATTTTGTATTGATTCTTACTTACTATAACTATATGTACATACTATGCATGCACATACACACATACACACACGCACACATACATTAGATCTGATTGTTTCCAAATATTTTTGGCTTTGTCTATAGGGCAGTATGGAGAAGACAGGAAGCAGTGACACAGGAGAGATAGAAACTTGGGTCACCTTAAGTGTTGTTGCATCATATGTCAGATCCCTGCCTACAAGGCTATGGCTTCTTCATACTTTTTCAAAACAAGAACATCTGATCAACTGGCACTTTCATTGTGTATGCGAAAGCGTGGTGCATCTGTATAGTTTGACTGATTTTAAAATGTCCCTGCAATGTTAAAGGCAAGCCTACGCCCTTGATTCCTCCGCATGGAGAAGGCTTATGTCAACACTTTAGAAACCTCCGTCACTACAGCATAGATTGAGGTGACCTGAAGTCAAACTCATCCCAGTCATTCGACGCCTGTGAAACGCATATCTCTCTTCAACTAGAGTTTTTTTCAAGAGACTGCTCTGAATTTCACTCAATTACAAAATATCTTCTGCAGTTCCAGCCCAGTCCTTTGGTCAAAATGTGACTGATTTATACGGAGGCCTGTGCAAGTTGCGTCATACCACTTTTGGAAGCAGTAGGCCTAATGTAAAATTATTTAGCAGAGGAAAATAGCATTCGTTCACTGACTGATCTCACCGTACGGAGAGAAAGTGGACCAGCAGGGAGAGGGAAGCATTCACGCTACATTTCAAGGAGACGACTGACTGCGGTAGATGAATTCCCAGACAGCCCCAGACTGCCAGCCTCCATTACGTTCTTCCAATCTCCATAACCTGAATGACTTAAACACATCTGGACATTTAGGCTAATTAAGGTTCCATGATTGATCCTGTTAAGCAATTAAAGGATTGGATTAAACAAAGTTCAAGGAAAACCAACCCATCAGCAGGAGTTCATTTGACGATTTGCATTTAATTAGCGTTGGTGGGTCTGGGCAAATTACCTAGCCTAAATTTGCCAGTCTGAGAAGGCATGCTCCAGACTAAAAATATCGATCCTATGTGAGTTTGTTGTTGTCCTTGGAGGTATTCTCAGATTCACTCAATATTTATCTCAAATTTAAGGGATTTTATGAAATATTTACTCTAAATTCCAACAGAACTAGGTTTCTAAAAAGACAACATTGAAGCTTCAAAGAATTCAAATTGTAATAATTTTTGAGTCCACGTCATGTAAGATTTTATTGACTGATTTAATATTCAAAGATGAACAAATTTGGTCATAATTTTCCTATCCGTATGTACTTTTAAAAAATGTAATAACACTTTACAGTAAGGTCTCATTTGTTAACATTAGTTAACATGAACTAACTATGAGCAATACATTTTTACAGCATTTATTAACTTTTGTTGATGTTAGTTAAAAATATAATATAGTTCATGTTAGTTCACAGTGAATTCACTAATGTTTACATATGCAACTTTTGATATTAAAAATGTATTAGTAGTAATGTAGGAATTAACATTAATTAAGACCAATAAATATTTTAAAAATATCGTTAGTTCATGTTAACTGTAGTGAACTAAAGAAATAAAAACCTTATTGTGAAATGTGTTGTCTTTTTCCCCATCCAATTTAATTCAGACCAACTTTGTAAACTAAATAAATAATTCATTTAAAAATCTAATTCTAAAGATTAATTCAGTAATCAAACATTGTTCCTTCACCTCTAAACACCTCAAGTAGAGTTAGGTATGAACTTTTATGAAAGTTTTATTGTGTTTTTGCATTCCTTTTGAAGCTTGAAAGTTTTAGTCCTCATTCATTATTATTGTATGGAAAAGAACAAATAGTGCAATTGTTTATTTTCTTCTTTTGTGTTTCTCTGAAAAATAAAGGTCATTTGGGTTTGGAAAAACAAGAAGATGATTAAATGTTGACAGAATTCTCTATTCTTTTAAGTTTAAGCATCATTATATGTCAGAGTATAATGTTGTGAAAACCATCATTTCAGAACATGTCTAATATGTGATTGCATTGACTGTCTCCACTGTTGGTCTTTCAAAATTGATTATAAATTGCATAATTCTATAAGTCATTGCCATATTAATTCAATCTGAACTGGTCTCGCTGACACCCGTTGTCTTCGACTAATTCCATAGACCTGAAACGCTGGCATGGGAGAGATGACTTTATCAAGGTTATGCAGCATTTCCCCTTTCACTTACACCCGCAAGATGCTGCTTTAAAGTCCAAACTCATCAGCCAGTTTCTTCTCCTCCTCCACCTGTGCTCGCGATCAAGACAAGCTGTCACGACGTGGGTCGTCCGTGTGACGGTGAGGGTCAGAGCTTATTCTGCGCTGACATAATGGGATATGACTGCTCCCGCGGTTCCGGGAGAGTCCAGAACGCTCCGCCGGTCGTTTTCGACGGGCCGCGTTGAGCCGCATGCTTGATGAGAGCGCGCTTCATTAGCATGTGTCAAGCCTTGCGTTTGGAGCCCTGACCTGCATGTTGGCCCCCGATAACATGGAGCCTGGGCCTGACAGCATTCCCTGAGTGTTGCCCGACGTTCCCCATTCTCATCACCTTCAATAATCAGCGAGCATATGGCTCGCCGAGCTGCCGCCGCCGATTAAGAGGCGGGAGACGAAACTCCCTGGGAAAGTTATTAGTTGTCAGGCCTGTCGTAAACATGATTAACTGATAAGCAGCTGCAACTGTGGCAAACTGGAGAAAGAAAGATGGAGCTCATCTGGATGAAGACCTTAATCTAAAATCTGTTTATCACTCAACGGTAGATGCAGGGTGGTGGTATTTTAATTGTGTCGATGGCACAGGTGCATGTCTGTGTGTGTGGTGACTGTATGGTGAGTAATATTTTATTAGGCATGGAAGTCAGAGCTGTTTTAATTAAGGTAAATGGATCCTCAGGATTCTTTTGGGAATTTTAGAAGGATAGCATAGCAATTCTTGTTTCTCTCCTCTCCTACGTACTCGGCAGCATACTATAAATCTTGTGGGACTACAAACCACGAAACAGGGCTATGACTACAAATTGTAATATATATTGTGCATGAGCGTTTGTATTAGTTTGTATTTTGCATATGCATTTTATATTTTTAAATAGTGTCATGTCCATATTGTAACTTTCAGCATTCAAAAATGTACATGTAAATGTTAAGTATGAATATTGGTATAAATTGGGATTAGTTTGGCTTTAAATAAGCCCCTAGGACAGGGGTTGAGGACAATCATATGGGATGTGTATACCGTCATTACATATATTCTTCTTTCTGTAAGGAGAGTGCTGCTATAAACCTGTGCTGTCCAGGTAACCCATCATTTACCAAGTGGGCATTTGCTTTGGGATATGGCGTTAAGACAGAGACACATATGCATAATTCAGCATGCAAACTTGCAAACATATTACTCACCATAAGAAAAGGGTCAGCAGAGATTTATGTGTTTAAAAAAAAAAAAAAAAAAAAAAAACTAATATCCCAGCAAACACATAACATTCCCCTAATGTTAGTTTTTAGTTCTCATTTGGTTATTTTTTTGAGAACCAAAAAGTTCTAGGAACATCCTAGGAATGTTAAGAAAATATTCCTTGTTAATGTTAACCAAAAACAAAATAATCTTCTGGGAACAAAAAAAAAACAAAACAAAACAAAACAAAAAAACCTAACATTTGGAAACGTTATAATAGCGTTATGAGAACATTAGAATAACATTATACAAACCAAAATCTAACATTCTGGGAACGTTAGATTAATGTTAGGATAACATCAGAATAACGTTCTGGGAACATTAGATTAACATTAGAATAACTTATGTGAACCAAAAAATAACATTCTGGCAATGTTAAGAAAACTTTCCCGACTAACCAGAAACAAGCCATAAAAATTTATGTTCTGGAAACCAAAAACGTACATTCTGGAAACGTTAGATTAACATTAGAATAACATTCTGGGAACCAAAAACTAACATTCTGGAAATGTTATAATAACAATATACAACCCAAAAACTAACATTCTGAGAACGTTAGATTAACGTCAGAATACTGTTAGAATAATGTTCTGGGAACCAAAAACTAACGTTCTGGGAAGTTATAATACCATTATGTGAACATTAGAACGTTATACAAACCAAAATCTAACGTTCTGGGAACATTAGAATAAAGTTAGAATAACTTCTGGGAACCAAAAACTAACATTCTGGCAATGTTAAGAAAACATTCCCAGCTAACCAAAAACAAGCCATAAAAAGTAACGTTCTGGGAATCAAAATCAAAAATTTACATTTTGGAAACATTATAATAATGTCATGAGAATGTTAAAAAAATGTTATAAAACCAAAAACTTGGAACCAAAAACTAACGTTCTAGAAACGGTATAATAACGTTATACAAACCAAAAAAACGAACATTCTGGGAATTTTAGATTAACGTTAGAGTACTTTTAGAATACCATTAGAATAACGTTCTGGGAACCAAAAATGAACATTCTGGAAACATTACAATAATGTTAGAATAAGATTCTGGGAACCAAAAACGAATGTTCTGGAAACGTTATAATAATGTTATACAAACTGAAAACTATCGTTCTGGGAATGTTCTGCGTATCAAAAATGAATGTTCTGGAAATGTTACATTAACATTATGCCAAAGTTAGAATTATACAAACCAAAATGAACGTTATACAAACCAAAAATGAACATTCTGGAACATTACATTAATGTTGGAATAACGTTCTGGGAACGTTAAGAAAATGTTCCTGGCTAACCAAAAACAAAAAAAATAAAAAATCTGGGAACCAAAAATTGTTAGCTGGGATGGTGCCAGTAACATTTGAGTCTAAGATGTAAATTACAATGCAAACAGGCGGTAAAAATACAATACAAGATGCTCCATGAAGGGAATTATTTGTGCTGCTTGGAGAAATATATTATTCTATAAATGACCAGGAGTGTGCAAATTATACATCACCGATAGCGGTTCACCTTTGTGAGTTGGGATGAATTGTTTTCACATGAACTGCACCCCTGACCACCTTTTGCAAGGCCCTGTAAAAACGCAGTCGTTGTTTATCACTGCTTTGAAACCAGGACTGCAGGGAGGAGAAAGACAGGACAAAGACTCGAAGAAAAATGAGAACGAGAAGGGGGTGTTTATATAAAGACAGGGCGAGAAAACAAAGATGGAAAGAGCTAATAAAGTGTGTACCAGACTCAACCAGCCTAATAAATAATCAAGAAAGGGCTCATGAATTTAACAAAAGGACACAAAGAAGCTGAACCCAGTAAACCATTTTCCTGGAAATGGAAGACCATTTGAAATGTGCATATCTGCTAAAAGATATTTGTCAAAGTTTAGGAGCATTAGCATATATGATCTGAAAGCTAACAAACATTATCTGAAAGCCACAGAACTCCAATTTGATTTCATATGATCTTTAAGCCTGTGCAAAGTCACTTTTGGTTTGATAATTCAAGCTGTGTGCCAGTGTGTGGCAGTGCTAAGCTCAGGAGCAAAGGCTATCACACCTCAGTACATCTGAATCACAGCCAAGCTGTTCTTATAGTTTTCATTTGGTCTGTATTGCTGAGTCAACAGATTGCTTTTACTCAAGTCTTCACTCCTTTCCCTTGTTCCACTCATCTACTTCTCCTTGTTCTACACCCATCTCATTGTGCTACTGTCAGTTTGAGCGACACATGTGAGAATTAAGCTTTATATTAAGAGCAGTGATCAATGCCCGCAAATGAATATTTAGTTTGGTGTTTTTGCTCAAGCTTTGACTCAAAGGGTGATTAAACAATTCACTGGTTATATTTTGGTGCAGGACAATCATTGTAAAGCAGCTCTATACATGACTATAGGGTCGATACTCAGAAAGAAACAAAGACTGGTATATAAGAAAATACAGAAGATCAAATGAGTTTTTAACTCACAGGTTTACAATAAAACTTGGCAGCGTGTTGATGAGAACATTGGAGTTAGGGTAAAAATGCCACCAAAATCAGCAGAAAAATGCCCTCATAGTGAGTTTCGGTACTTCTGCATCTAACAGTTTCAGAAAGGAGTCTTTATTTCAGTCAGTATCTTTATTAAATAAGTTTAGATTCAATTAGGTTCACTTATTGCCTTTTTAAGCTGAAATATTGTGAAATTCCCAGAAAATCAGTTCCAGGGGGGCAATTATTGCCACTTAAAAAGAAAGTTCTGACTCTGCTCTATTGACTGACCTTTCTTCTGTTCCGCACTTCCAGTGACTTCCATTCAGCTGGAAAAGGTGCACTGATTGTCTGTAGATTCTATCTAAATCAATGGCACTTTGGCTACTAGAGGAACCGATGTTTATCAGCAGAAGGAATAGCGTAGCAGTACAGTCTGTTCCTCTGATAGACTGACTAAGGTAAGAGCCTTCTGGATCTAAAAGCAAAGTGACATGTTTGCCAGGGTTTAGACACATTGTTTATCCTCTCATTCATTTGCTGTATGTTCTAGTCAATACAACATTGCTGTGTAAACACTGTGGGATCAGGAGCTTTTCAGTGTCCAAATTTTGTAGAAGACGTACCCACCAGAGAAACGGTCATTTGAGTGACTCAAACCCCAAACTAAGCTTCCTATTAACCAGCCAGCCATCTGGAACAACTGCCTGCAGCTTTGTGCTGGTGGCCTGAGCTCCCATCCCATGCATGTCCTCCATCACAGCCTGGCCCTGGGCGGGAGGCAGGGGGAAGGAGGGAAGCTAACCCGCACGGATGGAGCTTAAGCCCCAGAGAGACCTCGGGCAGACTGGATTAAATGCCAATCGTGTCTGTCACTTAAATCTCCCAACAGTCCTGAGAACTCCATCCCACTGTAGGGCTGTAGCAACACATTTATTTCTTCTTATCTTTTCTCCAAACAGATTGTAGACCAAAATAAGAACTGTTTTTTAAAGGGGTAGTTCACCCAAATGTGAAATTATTATGTCATCTGCTACTCACTCCCATGCCATTTTAGATTTGTATGCTGGTATTTTTCCAAAGAATACAAAAGTAGAATATTCAAGCAACTCATAATGGAATACAGTTTCAGAGTAAAAAAATAAATAAATAAAATAAAATAAAATAAAATAAAAAGATAATTGTGACTAAAGTCAACCCCCCAAAAATTTATTTTGGACACACTTACAAATTACATGAATCAAATCAAGTGGCATCTGCAAACAAATAATGAGCTTTTCTCAAAACCAACTTCACCTTTAAGAGATTTTTTAAAATTATTATTTTTATTTTTTACCAACTTGTTGGATGTGGCGACATTAAGTCAGTTCTCCTTAAATTCTAGCAGAGTAACAACATTTTTATACATTTTTAGTGGCTTATGTTTCCAAACAGGTCACTGTATATCCCATAATTGCTTTTCACAATGTTATCTTCACTGTATATCATTTAAATTGAATAAACGTGACCATAAATGTTGACCATAAATGCATTCATAATGTTATAAAAGATTTTTATTTCAAATAAGTACTTTCTATTATCAAAGAATCACAGTGAAAAAATGTATCAAAGTTTTCACAAAAAATATTTTTGAGTACAAAAATAAATAATAATGATAATAATAATAATAATAATAATAATAATAATAATAATGAATCCATAAATCATAAAAGTAGAACTATATTCCAAATTGTGGTTTGCTCCTCATACAAAGCTATTGAAAACCGTGTCTATGCCGGACACGAGAGATGTGATGCGACAAAACACAATAAAGTCCATTATTAATCAATGATGCTGTCTACACTGGATGTGGCGCAGCGCGACAACAAATCCCTGACAGTAAACTGATGTTACCTTTGATGTACTTCAAGCGCTACTTCTGTAACAAAGAGCAAATGGATTTGCAAATGGATAATAGCACTCCTACCTTTTCACCGTTTGTATCACTCCGCTTTAAGCAACTGTCATGGTGGCCAAGCAAATCCACTGTTTATACAGCAATTTCCTATTGTCATTTATAATGGCTATTGTTTTTTTGTTAAAGGTGCGCTAGAACTTCTTTTTAAAAGATGTAATATAAGTCTAAGGTGTACCCTGAATGTGTCTGTGAAGTTTCAGCTCAAAATACCCCATAGATTTTTTTTTTTATTAATTTTTTTAACTGCCTATTTTGGGGCATCATTAACTATGCGCCGATATATAGGTTGCGGCCCCTTTAATTCTCTTGCCTTGAACATGATAAACAAAGTTCACACAGTTAATATGTTGTGAAGTTGTGTTTATGAATTATACAGACTGCAAGTGTTTAAAAATGAAAATAGCGACGGCTCGTCTCCGTGAATACAGTAAGAAATGAGGGTAACTTTAATTTAACAGTAAATTAGCAACATGCTAATGAAACATTTAGAAAGACAATTCACAAATATGACTAAAAATATCATGATATCATGGATCATGTCAGTTATTATCGCTCCATATGCCATTTTTTGCTGTTGTTCTTGCTTGCTAACCTAGTCTGATGATTCAGCTGTGCACATCCAGACGTTCTGCCCTTGTCTAATGCCTTGAACATGAGCTGGCATATGCAAATATTGGGGTCGTACATATTAATGATAACAGTCGGTGTTATGTTGAGATTCGCCTGTTCTTCGGAGGTCTTTTAAACAAATGAGATTTACATAAGAAGGAGGAACCAATGGAGTTTGAAACTCACTGTATGTCTTTTCCATGTACTGAACTCTTGTTATTGAACTATGCCAAGGTAAATTCAATTTTTGATTCTAGGGCACCTTTAAATATTGTTGTTCAATAAATATTACTATTAGCGCTTAATATGGATTGAGTGAAAGTTGCATCAATTAGATGGTGGCAAACTTTACGAGTGAGTGAGACTTTTAAATTGAAAGGGACTTTTGTAAACAAAGGACGTTGTTTTAGCGCTGTATGTTATGGAAAATTCTTTTCACTGTAGAAAAGACAAATACAAAGATCACTTTCCTTAGCAGACATTCAAACTGATTTTTTTAATGGATATATTATGGACATCGACTGAAGAATGAAAGTTATATCAGACACAGGTAATGCTCACTCAGGTGATCTCTCTCTCTATCTCTCTCTCTGTCTCAATAATACTGTACAAAATACAATGAGTTTCAATGGAGGGACTCAACATTCCTTTTTTAAAGTTTTTTGAAGCTTGAAACAGTTGATAAATGAGGAGTTGTTAAATGCTGTATAATGATTATTAAGAATTCCTTATTTTGTGTTCCAGCATTTTCATTTTTGGCTGAGCTATTCCTTTGATTTAAAAAAAAAAAAAAAGAAAAAGAAAAAAAAGTGGAATTATTTAAATAGTTCAGGCAAATTTAAATCTCATGATTTGGTCTGCATGTTCCAAATCTTTTTACACTCTCCTTGATCTACTTCTGCATGACCTGCTGAAAGCAGTGCAGCTGCCATAACATCACAGAAATGAACTCTCATTTACCCCCTGAAGACACAGCGAGTGTGAACACACAGACAGAGATAGCCGCGGGCTAGGAACAGCATAGATACGGAAGGCACTGAGTCAGCAGAGCCCTATGGGAACACATCAGGCCTCGCTGCCAAGAATCAGGGCCTGTGATGCAAGTACCAAACGAATGCAAACAAAACTCTGTGTTTGGGAGAGGGAAACATCATCTGACAGCTTAGAGATGGCTCCAAGCATCTGGACTTTATATTTTCCTGCTACCTGTCACATGTCACAATTGCAGAAATCAGGATTTTTTTTTTTTTTTTAAATACATAGCAAATGAAAACGAGTGGGGCAGTTGTCAAAACTGGAGCTTTGTGACTTTAAACACCCTGAAAGCAAGTAAAAAGCGCATGTCAAGTTCAAAACACCTGGTGTTAGACATTCTGATCCAAAAGTCCAAGCGGTCAGAAATCAGAAAAGGAATCTCAAAACAAGATGTAAGATGACGGAGAGAAAGGGAGACAGAGAGAAAGGGAGAAAGATCAGAAAGGAAACACTGTCAGTGCGAGCAGAGGAATTTAAAAACCCTGCAGCTTCAACAACACTAGCGGCAATGACACATCATTTATGGGTCTGAAACCCTCTTTGTCCTGAGCATAAGCTTTCAGTCCTTTGATTTCAGTTCAAGAGCTGAATCCACAAAGCGTTGCAGAGCAATGGAGCCTGTTTCTGGAATAATAATAATAATAATAATAATGATAAGGATATGTTTAATTTATATAGTGCCTTTCCCAAGCTCAAGGACGCTGTACAGAGACAGTTGATTCACATGAACAAAACAATCATATTACAATCAGGCGCACAATAGACAGTTGTCCAGTCCTAGGATAGAGATGGATGCAGTTGCATATCATTGGACATACATAAAACAGAGATACGTGACATAGTAAAGGTGACAACAAAAAAGGATAGTGGTAATGAATGAAAAACAAAGAATAATGGATTCATAAATACACAGACAAAAATACTTACATAGAATACAGCTGGTTGTACAGGAAAAGGAAAGTGGCTAGAGATCATGTAATGACCAGAAATATTGTGGAGCAACAGTTCCTCTTAGTGTTTACCAATGATCATCAGCATAGACGGGAAGAGAGCTGGGACTATTTCAGCTGCTTTGCTGTTCCTGCACTGCAGTTTACAGACAAAACCAAAACCTAGTGAACTCCCTGTCTACTGCCTACAGTTTATGGCAGCATTCTAAATGAAATTTTAAATGAACTTTATCAGCAGAAACTGACCAATAATCATTGACAAAAGTTTTTATTTTTATTTTTTTTTTATTATTATTGTTATTCTCTTTTTTTATTATTCTCAAGTGTCTTTCCATGTATTCCAAAACAAAGTTAATGAACAATGTCATAAAAATAAATATATTATTATTATTATTATTATTGTACGGAAGAGGATTAGGGCCAAGCAATAATAAAAAAATAAAACTATCTCGAGATTAAAGTTGTTAAATTACGAGAAAAAAGTCAAGATAAAATGTTGAGGATAAAGTCATTAAATTACGAGAAAAAAGTCGTTAAATTACGAGAACAAATTCATTAAATTATGAGAAAAATATCGATAATTTCGAGAAAAAAGTCGAGATAAAATGTTGAGAATAAAGTCATAAAATTACGAGAACAAATTCGTTAAATTATGAGAACAATGTTGTTAAATTTCTAGAAAAAAGTCGAGATAAAATGTTGAGAATAAAGTAATTAAATTATGAGAAAAAAGTTGTTAAATTACGAGAACAAATTTGTTAAATTATGAGAAAAATGTCGTTAAATTTCGAGAATAAAGTCGAGATAAAATGTTGAGAATAAAGTCATTAAATTACGAGAAAAAAGTTGTTAAATTACGAAAACAAATTCGACTTTTTTCTCGAAGTTTAACGACATTGTTCTCATAATTTAACAAATTTGTTCTTGTAATTTAATGACTTTTTTCTCGAAATTTAACAACTTTAATCTCAAGATGGTTTTATTTTTATATTACTGCTTGGCCCTAATCCTCTTCCGTATTATTGGGATTAAATCACAACTTATGTTATTAGAATCAATATGATAAAGTTATTTTAACATATTGCTAAGCTAATACTGCAATAGATACTGGGTTACCTTTTTTATTTGATCTATTTTAATCAGTGTTCCTTTTCAGTCGGAACTGAACCGACTAATTGAGATCCCAACGTCTCCGTTCCGTCCTTCAGGGAACGAGGGTTACATACGTAACTGATACGTTTTTATGTATTGAAAGCTGTCAGGATTCTGTTTTGTCATGTCTTTTATTTTGTAACTTGTCGTTTGTTCTGTTGTAGTCCTTGTCTTGGTCATTGTAGTTTTTGTTAATTAGTTCCAGGCGTTTCTTATGTCAGGTAGGCCTATTTAATCATGTACTAGGTCTTGCTTTGTGTGGATTATTGTTGATTCGTGATTATGTATGTCTAGAGCCTTCATGTGCAGTGTCATGGTCAAGTGATGGATACCTCTCATGTTTGGAGCTATTAAACATCTTTTATCTGCATATAGCTCCAGTTTGATTTCTTGAGGCCACGTTACAAAAGCATTAAGTATATACTCAATTATAAGAAAATAACTATAACATGTACACTACTGTTCAAAAGTTTGGTGCCAGTAAGATTTTTAATAATAAATTAATTTGTTTATTTAGAAAGGATGCATTAATTGATCAAAAGTGACAGTACAGACATTTATAATATTACAAAAGATTTCCATTTTAAATACATGTTGTTCTTTCTATTTAAAGGGTCCTAAAAAGAAGAATCCTGTGACATTGAAGACTGGAGTAATTATGAATAATAAGTAATTTTGACTGTACATCACTTTTAGTATGAAGGCATCTTCTAACAAGCTGACTCATTTATGAAACTTTTCTCACTTTCTTTATCCTTTGTAACCTGAACTTTTAAATGAGCTGTTTGCAACTGCACCATATGTTCACTGGGCAATTTGAAAGATGACTTGAAATAGTCATATTAATTCATAAGGTATGGCTATATCTGCACTCAGATTCTAGACTCATCTTTATTCACGAGTACACTGTGTCAGTGAGAGAACACTGTAGTTTACAAATGAATATTAACGGCATTCAGCTAATGCTGTTTTGATTGACACATCATTCTTTATCAAGCCTCCAAATGTATGGGTTCAGAAATGAACAACTATTTTTTTTCCATGAATAAACAGTTTTTTATCTAAAATGTTCCCAATGCAGACCTTCCAGAAAGTCATAGATTTGTACAAGGCCAACAAAAAAAAGCAGACTGTTACTCTTGTGCTGTTTTGGGGAATTTTGATTTTCAGTGATTTTCCGTCAAATGTCCCAGATGGAGCCGATTTATGTTTGTGTGTTTGCTTTAATACATTTCGTTCAGTGTGTGCAGAAAAATAAACCAGCGTCAGGAAAACTTATGAGTGATGGAGGATGTAAAAGCAACTGTTTTTCTCTGCGTAAGTGTCCCTTGTTGAAAACTTTTATTAGAGAGAAGGAAATGAAATCTTCCGAGCCAATAAATCACTTGCATGCCTAATTCTCCCTTTTGCTACATTTGATTCCCTTTAAACGAGAAGCTTCATTAGTCTGACTGTAAAGCACTGTTCCACTCCTGCTCTCCCATAAGAGCACTTTCCAAGCAAATGATAATTGTGTTAATTTGCAACGCTTTACTTAATGGAAACACTCATTCTGAATCATTGTTTTTTTTTTTTTTTTTTTTCATTTGGTCCCATTGGATCAGAGTTCTTGGCATACAGACTTATAGACTTCAAACTGTGGTCTTACAGTTGTTGTTGTTGTTGTTGTTGCATTTGCGGAATGACTGGGTTCTGTAATTGTGCAAAAGTAATCCACCAACTGCAGGTAAAACTGTCAAAATAGTGATTAACCTCACTTCTCTGAGTTTTTGACTGAGTACTTCCAGCAAATAATCTCTTGGCGGTAACCAAGATGAGTCATCTTCCACAGCAACAAATCTTTTCATCTGAAAAACGATGCCAATGATATTTTTAAACCCTTTTAACGAATGCCAAATGAAAGAACATTCATTTTAATTGATGGAAAAAGCTACACTTAATTTTGTGAATTTGACAGATTGCCTGCAGCAGGCTTTTTCATTGCGGCAGTCTATCAACTGGCGTTCTTACTGGTCATCTGATGCAGTTTTTTATTGTGTCGTTGTTATTTTAATTATTAAATTAAGTAATTAAACCCTGTGAATTAAATGTGTAATAAACCCTAAATGTTTTTAAAAAAAGTACCATTGGCATTTCTTTTGCAATCTCATGAACTCCTGTTTGGGAAGTGCTGGGTAGCAGATTATGTCCATCACTTGTTCTGCTAAATCAATATTTGATATACCTCTATTTGGTTTTATGATTATTATCTATGCAAGGGCCTTTGCGTTTTGGTGTGTCTGCCAATAATTTGCTTGAAATTGATTTTGCACAAATCATTCATGTGCTGATTCTGTCACCAAATCAAACTCTTTATTCTTATTCTAGAAGGTGACACGGCACTTCAGCAATAATCACAACTTCCTCTTTATAGGGTTATACAATATAGAAGTCTGGCTTCGGTCAACTGTTCTGATTTTAGAAACAACAAATTCAAGTCAGATATTCCACAATAGCTCACCATGCTCAATGGTTATATTAGTGGCAACCAATTATCTCAATGAGGCGCATATCTCATGCACTTTACTGACCAGCTAATGGATCTCATGGTGAATACTTGTTTAGCATGTCTTTTTTATGTTCAGATTTGTATGTTTAACCACTGGATTTGCCAGGTTACTGGCATCAGAGCTTTGTTTGAGGCAAGATTTGTTTGTTAGGAGCAAGTTTGGTTACACTTTATTTTACAGTATGTGTATTTACAGTGTACTTACCCAGGAAAGTATATAAGGTAGCTACATGGGTTAAGGTTAGGTTTAGGGGTAGGTTCAGGGTTAGTACCAAGTTATAACCCAGTTATTGTAATTGCTATAATAAGTACATGACTGTAAAATAAAGTGCTACCACAAATTTTGAAAAGTCCATAAATTTAAGATTTATGTTTTAGAATTGCATACACAATTTCCATCAATTTAACATGCATAAACTAATGAGCTTAAAGGTGCCCTAGAACTTTTTTTTTTTAAAGATGTAATATAAGTCTAAGGTGTCCCCTGAATGTGTCTGTGAAGTTTCGGCTCAAAATACCCCATCGATTTTTTTTTTAATAAATTTTTTAAACTGCCTATTTTTGGGCATAATTAGAAATGAGATGATTCAGGGTGTGTGGCCCTTTAAATCTGGTGCTCCACGCCCCAAGAGCTCGTGCTTGCTTACCTAGTCTGTTGATTCAGCTGTGCACAGATCCAGATGTTTTGCCCTTGTCTAATGCCTTTCATAATGTTGGGAACATGGGCTGGCATATGCAAATACGTAACAGTCTGTGTTATGTTGAGATTCGCCTGTTCTTCAGAGGTCTTTTAAACAAATGAGATTTATATAAGAAGGAGGAAACAATGGAGTTTGAGACTCACTGTATGTCATTTCCATGTACTGAACTCTTGTTATTCAACTATGCCGAGGTAAATTCAATTTTTGAGTCTAGGGCACCTTTAATGCAATGCTAATTTGCATCAGTACATACACTCACCAGCTGCTTTATTTGGTAGACCTGTTCAACTCCACATTAATGTAAATATCAAATTAGCCAATCACATGGCAGCAACTCATGGTCAAGAAGATCTGCTGAAGTTCAAACTGAGCACCAGAATGGGCAAGAAAGGTGATTTAAGTGACTTTGAACATGGCATGGTTGTTGGTGCCAGATGGGCTGGTCTGAGTATTTCAGAACCTGCTGATCTACTGGGATTTTCATGCACAACCATATCTAGGGTTTCCAGAGAATGGTCAGAAAAAGAGACCATTCTCTGGAGTGGGTGAAAATGCCTTGTTGAAGCCTAAGGTCAGAAGAGAATGGCCAGACTGGTTTGAGCTGATAGAAGGCAACAATAACTCAAATAGCCACTTGTTACAACCGAGGTTCACCAAAATGGGACAACAGAAGATTGGAAAAACATTACCTGGTCTGATGAGTCTCGATTTCTGGTGTGACATTGAGATTGTGGCGACATTGAGTTGGTGACCTTGGTTGAGTTGGTACCAATTTAGCATCATTTAAACTCCACAGCCTACCTGAGTATTGTTGCTAACCTTGTCCATTCCTTTATGACTACAGTGTACCCGTCTTCTGATGATTTATTCCAGCAGGATAACGCGCCATGTCACAAAGCTCAAATCATCTGAAACTGGTTTCTTGAACATGACAATGAGTTCACAATACTCAAATGGCCTCCACAGTCACCAGATCTCAATCCAGTAGAGCATCTTTGGGATCTCATGGAATGAGAGACTTGCATCATGGATGTGTAGCCGACAAATCTGCTGCAGCTGCGTGGTACTATCATGTGAAAATGAACCAAAATCTCTGAGGAATATTTACTATCTATCCCACGAAGAATTGAGGCAGTTCTGAAGGCAAAAGGGGCGTCCAATCCGATACTAGCAATGTATACCTAATATAATGGACGGTGAGTGTAAATGAAACAGCCAAGAAACATAAGATTTCTGTAATAGTACTAATAAACTGAGGCTTTGCTGTATCGTGAATAAGTCACGGCTGCAGTACCTCGAGTACGGTTACCACACAATACAAATATTAAAGCCAAAAACTATGTATCAATGCAACTTTCATGAAGTAAAATCACTAAAGCCTTCTTTCCGCCGGAAAAATAGTCCCTGACCGTGAACAGCAACAGAAGTTACATTATTACGCCATTAGATGGTGGCCAAGACTGTCTTTATGAGTGAGTCACTCCGTAACAAAGACTTTTAAATTGAAAAGATTGAATTGTTGTGAACACGGAACAAGACGCAACTGACTTAGGTCTTCCTGTGCTTTGACTAGCGCTGTCAGTCACAGGAAAACCCCTTAATCTGAAGGAAAATGCTAAATCTGAATGCAGGTAATAAACTCGTTCAGTTGATCTTTTTCTCACAATACTCTTCTACATAATACAGTAAGCTTCAATGAACAAGATCAACTGAGAACAAACAGTTTACGTTGCTAAGAGTGGTTGCTAAGGGTGTTGTGCAGTGATACACTGAACCGTTGGGTGAAGCGGTCATAGTCGTGTTTTATCATGAACAAAACGCATCTACTGACCAATCAGAATCAAGGACAGGAACTAACCATTTTATAAATACACAATAGCCCGGTTTATGTATTATATCATCAATAAATTGGTAACACTTCATTTTAGGGTCTTTTAACTAGTTGCTTATGAGCATGCATATTACTAGAATATTGGCTGTTTATTAGTAGTTATTAAGCACATATTAATGCCTTATTCTACATTCTTCATCCTACCCAAAACCTAAACTTAACAACTAACTTACTATAAATTCAGTTTATTTCAATCTCATACATTTGAACTAATTGAATATCACTTCTTCCACAGCTAGCCATATTTTAACCATGTTCATACTTTTTAAATAAATAACAATAAACAGATTTGATTATAAGCTATTTAAAAAAAATATTAAAAAATATGCAAAAAATAATCAACTTTTTTTTTTTTTTTTTTTTTTTTTAAATCTAGAAATCTTACCCGTTTCATGTATTGCTGACAAATATGCAAACACATTAAGTGTTGCACTTTGGGTTTTCTATGTTGGGTGTTCTATGCAATTATCACTTACACATTGTGTGCTATTTTTTGCAGTGCAACAGTTCACGCATGCTGGCACATCACTAACATAATGAACATTTCTGCAGTTACAGGTTCTTCTTGGAGTCTACTTCTCATTCCAATAACTCCAAGCTATGCAGAGTGGAGCGGTTTTGAGGAAAGCATTATGAGCATAGACCGGAGGTATTTGAGATTCTAACATGACTATTTATTGATGTGCAATGAGAAATCCGAGTGCATGGGGCAAACGCATAAATAGAGAGGTAATAATGATAGCCTGTTTATTGTATGACTTAAGGTCACAATCTAAATAAAATGCTTATGAAAACAGCCCCAGATGCCCTTCCTCAGGGGCCACTGGGAGACCCCATGATACTATTTAGCATTCGCTCAGCCCTGATCTGATTTGCATGATTATGAAGAATGAGGGGGAAAGAAAACAGCACAAATCTCTATTCCCTCCTGGAGCAGCAACAAGTGCTTTTTCTGGGCATTTATAAAGAAGCTGATTGAATTTGTATTTCGGAGGTGCGTGAGTAAATAAAGGTGCCGAGGCATCAGATTGAGAGCAGTTAGCAGGGGCTCTTAAATAGAGCCTGTTGGAGTGTCGCGTTGTGCTTTTATGCTCTGGGGGAAGAAGAGGAGGATTGTGTCTTCATCACCCCTACATTGAGACTGATGTCTGCTGACAGTCAGATGATTGCCATTATGGCTGGAAGAATAGCAACAGGTCCGCACACACGTCTGGTGATGAAAATGAGAGTGTCTGTCTCTGTAAGAAATACTTGCTATTTTCAGTAGTGCTTATCTGTAAGTGAATAAGGGAACGGTGATTGGACCGAGTCACAGATGGAGGAAGCCAGAGAATTAGGCTCATTGTTTCTGTGTGTGGCATTTGCATATTAGCTCAATTGTTTAATTTTACAAGATCATTCAATCTTGTGTCCGTGTGTCCTAAAAATCGGCCTGTTTAATTAACTAGCTTTGTTACTTTCGGGTCTCGGGTGATTTGAACGGCAGGATCGGGCTGAGGGTTGGTCACTATGAAAACAAATGAGCTTTTCTTTTGACACCGTGAATGAGAAAACCTCTGCAGATATAAATATTAAAACATGTCGTCTTTATCTAATTGACTTTTGGGTCTAATATAGCCTGTGCAGATTAACATTCTTTTGGACTAGTTTTGTTTCCGTATACAGGTGCCATATACAATTTTCATTAATGACAACAGCAGGTATGGTTAAGTAGTACAGAAACTGTCATTACTGACCCTCGTGTCATTTCAAACCTGTATGTTGTTATTTATTTATTTATTTTTATTTATTTATTTTTTTACATCGAATGCAATGACAGTTTGAAGTGGCGGTTTATAGTGACTATGACTGTCAAACTCAAAAAAGGACTAAAAAACACCATAGAAATGTATTGTATTTTATTGTATAGTTTACTACAAATTTACATTCATGCATATATTATATTATATTAAATAAAATATTTATTTATATTTATGTTTTTTTTTTTTTTTTTTCATACATTGCATTTGTGGTATACATTTTCCTGGGTTTTCCTGGGTTTTCCAGGAAAATGCATGAAATGATATGTATACCACAAATGCAATATCATTTCATGCATTTTCCTGGTAATCAAACCCATGATATATATATTCAGTTATTTCACTTTAATGACAATGAAAAGGACCTATTAATTGCCATTAAAGTGAAATTACTGAACCTAAACCTACAAGCTTGATAAAAATGCTCATTTTATAAGAAAATTTCAGATGGCACTTAGAGGCTTTTGCATCTGAAGCCTTCATATATTTTATTTTAGTTTATTTTGACTTGAATTTATTTCTCACATTTGTGTACATTTACCACACAGCCATTATCAGTTGAATACTGCGATATCTGGTAATTACAGTTCTTCATAAAACCAAGTCACATACATATTTTCCACTCAATGTGGAGGCTGTATGTTTTTATTTGGCAAACAAGAAAATTAGTCCTTGTTTTACCTCAGCAAGATTCATCGCCCCATTTTTTCCCATTACAACTCTAATCTAAATGCAAATTTTGATTGGCTTTCTTCTCCAAAGCGCTTGGATGCAATTCGTAGACAAGCTTTTTCCTCTCCAAATGGGAACATCATTTTTATGGTGGGTTTCGATAAAAGGTGATGATGGTCTACTGGGTTAATGTGCCACCTAGGGTCTCAATGAAGCATCTCAATTCGAGAGCAGGGATTTGTGTTAAATGAACAAAAGCACTCACAACAAGAGTGCCAATCCATCATATCATCCTTTGGGACATGATAAACCCACATTTTCTCTTCCTATCGCTCCTTCTCGGTCGACTGTGTGCGTTTGAGTGCGCTCATGTGTTTCTTAATACCCTACATAACAAGCTTAAAATACATTTGTATTGATGCGGAGACTCGACGGCAGACGCTCTATTGTTAGGACACAATTCAGGTGGGCGCAACGGTGTCAGAACATTGATCCAAGAGAACTGCCTCTCGCTGCCCCACAAATGCATGCTCGTCCCCAGCCGTACCATTCAGACTCCCAAATTAACACAGTGTTTCTCATCCTTCATTGCTCCGTGTCATCTGACAGGCTGAAAAATAGCAGAAATGCTTCAAGCTCATGTTCCTGTCTGTGCCGACGACCAGCTCTCACGGGCTATAGCGAGGGAACAAAACCTTGCTGAGCCCCGTATGGTTTACTGCATCTGGGTCTGTGGAAGAAGATACGGACCAGTGGTGGTAAAAGGCTTCATTTTATCCACTTCCAGCCGCCGTGGCCATCAATTTTTGCTCTGGCCAGCAGTTAGAATGAGTGACATGGCATTCACTTAGCTCTAGCTGTCAAGCATTCCTTTGGCAGACACACATAAATGCACACACACTTGTAAATACATTTACAATGCCACATTCAGCTATTGCATTGTGCTAGGTAAGATACGAGAACCAGAACTCTTGTGTTAAAAGTACTTGAGCATTATGGCACTTCAATGAGAAGTGTGAGTTGTGAACTTGCAGTCTACAATGAATGTAATGAGCGAAAGAAACACTCTAGACAATGAACAGACAAAGCATTGCTGTATTTTGGTGTCCTCATTGGTTGCTTGCAGCAAACGTTGTGTAATCAGATCAGTGTAGTCTGTCTTGCAAATAATTGACTCTTATGAACTAGATCTATCACGAGTCTCAGAACTGTTTTCAGTATATTTTTGAGGCTTACAGCATGTTTGGTTGTTAATATCAGTTTAAATTTGTTTCATTTTTTTTTCTTTTTTCATGTGAAAATCAGTGTTTCATGTAATATCAAAGTCCCTTTTAGGCAAGTCGTTTTACTCAACAGCCATATTTGAAACGCCTCTCGCGCAGCTATATCGGTCATGCAAGTATAGCTCCAGTCTCTTTGAATGAGGAAACATCACATTCTTTGAAGCTGTTCACCAAGCTTCCGATTAAATTTCATATTTGAAATCACCAATGAAATCTGACATCAAATTTCTCATAGATTTCATTTCTAAGCATTCAGTCATGACAAAAACTACATCTTTCAGGCTGTGAATTTGCTCATAAGGCAAAATCTCCCACAGTCAGCATAAAGCATACTCATCTTTGACCTCGGTCAACCACCGGCATGCATTTAGCTTACAATAGTCATATGTTCAATAACAGTGATTCATAGCTGATCTAATTCAGCCAATTTATAGTCTACTTTCTGTTTATACCAATTAGCATGTTGTGCTCACAGGCAGAGTTGTAGCATGACTGACACCCGTAGAACGTTGAACTTACTTTAATGAGCCGTTCGCTCGGCTTTGCATAATGTTGCTCATTGTTGGGGCACGTGTAGCCCTAAGGAGATGATGTAGGCTTGCATAGATGCTGACTTCACTTGGGGAGTCTGGGGAATGTTTTCTCAATGGTGCATGATGGTTTGGCTGTAGATTTTAATTTGCTGTTTTCATATAAAACCATTCTGGAGATGTTAACCTGTTCGTATGTGTTGTTAAACACTGTGCTATGTTTTTAAAAGTTAAATATTAATATCATTATTAACAAATTAAATGTTAACATTGCCACAAAGACAATTATTTCTAAGTTAAGTAAAACATTGGTTCAAGATTTTTCTAATTTAACATGCACGTGGTTTTCCTAGACAGACTCAGGTACCGAAAGGAATTTAAAAAAATATATATTTTATTTTATTTTATTTTATTTTATTTTATTTTATTTTATTTTATTTTATTTTATTTTATTTTATTTTATTTTATTTTATTTTATTTTATTTTATTTTATTTTATTTTATTTTATTATTTGTGGCAACCTAGTACAGCAGTACTGGTACTTTTACCTAGAATAATATATACAGGAATAATTGAAAATCAAGAAGAATAAAATAAATAAATAAATAAATAAATATTGTGGTAAAAGGCTACATAATGCATATCAAGACCTCACAACATTTTCTATTACCTAATAACCTTTCAATAAATATGAATTTCACATTGCTACATTTTGTTAATTGCAAATTGATAAATAATTTATAGTTTTTTTGTTAATTTGGATAATTTTTAATTTGATTAATTATTATTATTATTTTTATTGTACATTTTAATTTATTATTGGGATTTTTATGACAAGCTCACAAACCCCCTGCAGTTCCCTTGCAAACCTCTGGTTTGGAAACCCCCATGTAAAGGCCTGTTCACACCAAGTACGATAACTGTAACAATAACTATATTAGGGTCCACACCAGCGGACAATATTGTTCTGTTTATTCTAAGCAGGCTCTGCAGTTTTGTCGTCTGTAGCTTTAAATTCTCAAGCTCTTCAAAGCAGGATGGATTCTGATTGGCTGTCAAAGTTTTTATCATTCATCAGCTGAAAAAAAAAAAAAAATGCTCTGAAAGTGATTCTAACAAAATTGTTTCTCTGTGCCATCATTATTATAGTTGTGGTGGGCTCTGCTATTCTTTTATATTTACAATGATTTTTAGAACTTTATCATTATCGTTATAGCTTTCGAATTTGGTGTGAACAGGTCTTAAGTCTTCACTAAACAATAGCTACTAACTTAGCTAGTTGGTCAAACACACACCTTACTAAGCAAGAATGTATAATGAATGTCAGTGTAGGTCATTCATAATCCATTGTTATGTTACTGCAACTATTCACGTATGAGTTTTGAGCATAATTTTGTAAAATTTGAGGTCTCTACCTCAATAACAAACACACATAATGTTCATGTATGTTTAGTGCATTCAGCTATATGTTACTATTGCTTAAATCTGGAAAGTATTGCTAGAGAAGAGACTTTCAAAAGAACCAAGTGATGTTGTAACCAGAGGCCAAGGTCAAGACACAGGCAGACAATTTCAATGGCGGCAATGAACACAATAGATTGAATAGCTTTTCAGTCCCCAGGATTTGTTGAAAAGGGGAATGTCTGATATTGGTTCTTTTACAGGTGATGTGAAAGAATACATTTTGAGCTTTTCTTTGACCTTTTCAGTTTCTTGTTCTTTTATTCTTCCATTTTTATTTTCTACAAAGGAAGAGTTTACAAAAAGGAGTTTTCCTTTAGTCTACACTTAATGGTGTGCAAACTAGCGTGAAGTAATGAAAGGGTATTGTGTTGCATTGCATTGTGTTTCTAACTTAGGTACCAGTACAGTGTGTGAAGGTACATGATCAGGTACCAGAGACAGAATGAAAAATCTTGTTTTTACAAGAATGCTACGTCTAAAGTTTATAAAATATTAGCTTCGGGGTTGTTCGTGAAATTGCTCGCTTTTGAGCTAGTAGGGCTTTAATCCATAGAAAGTAAACACGTAAAGGTACTCCACAAGTAATTACAGAGTGCAGCAAATGTGCTATGGTCCAATAAGCATTCTGCATAAATAATGAAGGATTTGTAACTCTGAGAAAGATCTGATTAATTATTTAAAGCTCTGAATGGATTTACCATTTTACCCCGAATGAATTATGGCTCAACATTTCTGAGGGACAGATAACAGGGAGACTAAGGAAACTCAAGAACAATGAAACACTAACACACAGGCACACAGGGGGGTCAAAATGTCCAAAACCCTTTTAAAAGTCTGGGTTTGATAATTAAAGTATATTTGAATTTGATATATATATATATATATCTAGAGATACAAATAAATAAACATATCTCTGGAATGGGTTTTGAAGCAAGCACTTTACATTATAAATCTCTTTCTTCATCATCACTTTTAATCAATTTAATGCATCCTTGGTGAATAAAAATATACAATACTTTTTTTAAAAAAGAAAAGAAAAAAAGACTGCCTATAATGCCCCTTTTACAAGATGTAATCTGTTCTATTCTGATGTCCCCAGAATGTGTCTGTGAAGTTTCAGCTCAAATACCCCACAGATAATTTATTGTAGCTTGTCAAATTTGCCCCTATTTGGGTGTGAGCAAAAACACCCTTTTTGTGTGTCCCTTTAAATGCAAATGAGCTGCTGCTCCTGGCCCGCTTTCCAGAAGGGGGCGGAGCTTTAACTGCTCACGCTTCAGTTGCTCAACAACAACAAAGCTGGAGAATCTCACGCAGTCGAAATGAGGATTGTCAGTAACGGTGTTCAGCCTTACATTGTTCAAACCGGAGTCGACACTGATGGAGAGACTCAGGAAGTTACAACTTTTAGAATGAAACTGGATGTTTCTGAATGGTTAGTGGATTCATTTATGTAGTTGCTTTGGAGTTGATTCATTTCATTGACTAGCATGTGCCGTCATGTTAATCTTTTGTGCAAATCCAGCATTGAATTGACCCTTGTTTGTGAAGCAGTCCGGCGTAAAATGACCACATGACAACAACACTCTACTACAACAACTCTTCCTCTTCTCTAAAGCAGCCCAACATGGCCTCACCCCCTTTGTTGCATGTTCTCGGCGGAAGGGTTTATGTAAATTTTAGGGTTTGTGATGTCACTAACCTGGGAAGAAGTTAGTTGTAGTCCCTACCAGCCATTTGTTGTAGTTCTTAAAAAGCGATTTCTGTAAAAGAAAATATCTCCCTTTGCACTGAACTTTGAGTACCGTAACTTTGCAGATGTTGTTTATGCTCAATTTATACAATTGTAAAATAATAGCATTTTCACTAGTGAACTAATACTTTTGGATCCCACTGTATATTTTAATTATTTTATAGACAATAGTGTGTTTTTGAGACAGGATGAGAAAAATAGAGTTTAATAAATCAGCTCTTTGAAAATATTATCAAGGTTTCATGTTGGCCGGTGCTCATTATTAGAGAACAAATAACCTAAAGCAATTCATAATTTCTTTAGCATGATTGAGAGTGGGAATGAGAAATCAGTTATATATTGATTATATCCTCAATATATGCATGAATTCTTCCACTTTTCCAACACCCTAAACACATTGGTACAACAAACACATGAGCAGCTACATTCAAAAAGACTAGAATTTAATTTCTCTGCTATGAAAACAGTTCCACACAATGGGTAATGAATTACCAAGAGACATGGCGTAGTTCTATTACTTACTCAAAATAATGAGCCCAAACAATTTCATGAAAATAATAAAAATTGTGCCAATGCTTGGAGGAAATAAAGTGTCTTTTAACACAGTTTGCAGAAGGGAATATGTAGGAGTTATTCCAGATATTCAGATACCCATAAGAAGTCACTATGTGCATACTCAGACATAAATGTATATATATTTCCTCAGCGACATACAGTATGCATTTATGTCCGAATATGTACATAGTGACTTATTATGTGCATCTGGATGTCTGGAATAGCTCCTACATATTCCCTTCTGCAAACTGTATATATACTATATAGCTTCTAAAGTAATGTGCTTGGTATAGGATGAACTTGAAAGCAGACACTAAAGATGTTGCTAGACTCTTTTTTTTTTTTTTTTTCCTGAAACAGAACCAGAGGCATGGTCGACCTCCAGGGAGACGCGCCATTAATATATCATTTTCCTCAAGGATGAACTCGAACAGATGAACAAAACATGCTGGCCAGAGGTGTCAGCTCATGATAAGGATACTCTCTCCACCTGGATGTGGTGATATGTCACCAACGATTTGTCACCAACACTGCATGACAGGCAAGGGGAGTTCAGAATGGATGCCGTACATTATCCCACTCTCTACGCCAATATCGACCGGCCCCAACTTTCTCGAGCGCTTTGATGTGCTTTTCTTGCTGTTTAGGTCGGTCGTTAAGGTCATTCTAGGCTGAAAATGCGAGTGTACAGTGCAAGGTGAGAACAAAGCTGACTGTGTGACCTGCAAATGCAGTGGTTATTGTAACTTTAAGTAGTAACATTTAAAGGGTTAGTTCACCCAAAAATGAAAATAATGTAATTATACTCACCCTCATGTCGTTCTACACCCGTAAGACCTTTTGTTTCGAATCAGTGATGCGGATCACGTATCACTAGATATTGTTGAAAAGTCATTATTGTTTTTATTGTATTATATTGTTTTTTTGGCGCACAAAAAGTATTCTTGTCACTTTATAATATTAAGGTAGAGCCATTCATTCATTTTGACATTAACACCCCCAACCCGCCAAATGCGGGTAGATTTCAGCTGTGGCGGGTAAGACAGCCACTCCCACTAGCCACTTAGGCGGGTTGAATATAATTTCAGCCTACAGCCTAACCAAAGGTAGCCAAGCTTGTTGAAGCACAAAATTACAATTCAATCACAATCCGTTATCGATGAATGTGCAGTTAGTGAAGTGGGATAGGTGGAATCGCGCTGAATGAAACACAACAGAAGTGCTCTCTCACGCGTGCGTCATATAACGTCATATGACGTAGCGTCTCGTTCCCTTATTCAGGGAACCAGGGTTACACAAGTAACCCGAGACATTCTCCTTGCGCCTGAATAGTCAAATACACGCACACATAGATGTCAAAATGTGAATACAGTCAGTTATGGCTTAAGTGGACGTAAACAGGTGGTTAAAAACTGGATGTGTTTCAGTATATTACATCCATGCATTCAGCAGCCCAATTAAATACCTGTCTGTCATTAACCTAATGTTAATCAAACAGTTAAATAAATGTATACATGATTGAACATGATTGAAAGCATTTTACATGATACATGATTGAAAGCATTTTAAATTTAGCTAAATCAAGTAAAATGACTCAAAATCAAGTGATTTAAGCATGCCAAAGTCAACTTTAATCATATAAAATGTAATTTCTCAATCAGCAAAATTGTGGCGAGTGAAAGTGATGAGTGGCTAGTAACTTTGGAAAACCACTAGCCACAGTGGCTGGTGAACAAAAAAGTTAATGTCAAGCCCTGGAGCCATTGTACTCATATGAAGATTTTTTTAAAATGTCTTTAGCTTTCTGGATCTTGAGAAGTTTGGTGGCATTGCTGGCATTAGTGGTCTCACTGAGCCACCAGATTTCATCAAAAATATCTTAATTTGTGTTCCGAAGATGAACAAAGGTCTTACAGGTGTAGAACGACATGTGGGTGAGTAAGAAATGGCATTATTTTCATTTTTGGGTGAAATAACAATTTAGGGCCCTATAATTAGTAAATGCATTTATGCCAGTTAGTGCGCCCATGGGCGTGCTGGTCTAAAAAAGAGGTGTGTTCAGGCGCATTGCCGGCGCATTGCTATTTTAAGGAGCTGAAAATAGACTGCGCCATAGACCAACTCAAACCTGGTCTAAAGTCTGAAGTCAATGGCGCAATATTTTTTTGTTAGAGCGCGTTGGTAGAAACTGCGCCTCTGGGCGCGTCCACAGTGCGCGTTGACTTTGCTTATTACACACAGGGATGCGCATCACACAAACATGCCAAATATTAAAAACAATAGGATTACAGTTTAAAAGAATATTATTGTGTAGGCTACATAAATATAAAAATGTAATGATGAATAGTCATTGTGTGTATTAGAATTAGGCTACCTATTTTCAATTCAGCCTATTACTACTTATAATGATGAACGAAATTGTCTAATTAATCCAATGTGCCAATACACACACATATATATTAACTGACTCATCGCCAACAAATTCCGCCATGTAAATAGCAATCCGCCATGGCGCAAGCGCATCTCGCTCTTAAAGGGAAGGGGAGATGACACTCTGATTGGTTTATTGAACGTTACGGCCATTACTCATTAAGAGAATAGGGACAACCCATTTCAAAATCGTTTTTCCGTCGTTAAAATAGCAAAAGTGGATTTGGACACGCCCTGAGTGCACCCGCGCCATGCGCTTTACACTTTGCATTTAGATCTTTAAAATAGGGCCCTTAAACTTCAACATCACTTTATCCTCTATCCTGTTTGTTATCTTTCAAATTCAGGGAATTTAAAATGCATTTTCAGATCAGCTCAGAATAGCACACAACCCTGTTGAACATCAGTTTCAATTGAATTTGCATGCTGCTAGTGTAAGTGATATTACAAGATTTACTCTTGGCCTTGGTCACTCTTTAATGCTGTGTTGGTTTAAAGTCTCGAGTTAAAGCACATTCTAAGTGACAAAGACAAATGAAGTGTCTTTAGGCAGTGTGTTATCTGCTTTAATTAATACACTTCTTGAGTACATATGAAGGTCCTTTGCCCCCTTACTATGTGTACTAATTAATTAGGACTAAAATGAATGGCCTGTCTGGGGTATGCATCTAGTCTGAACTTCCCTTATCTTGTCCTCATGAAATATCTTATCTGCAAGTTTGATGAAACCTTCTTTTTTGTGCATTGTGCATATGTGTTTCAGGAGTGTTTCACCTGCTAAGCGAGTCATTATTCATCCTCTGTGTATCAGATATTGTGGAAGTACCAGTGTAGGTGTGTTGTTTGGTATCAGTGGCTTTGTGTATATCTTTTTGTGGCACTCGTAAACACATATGGCCTTTATGCAGGATACGTTCTTGCATTACACAGCTAGACATACTGTATAGTGAACAGAATTCAACAGAAGGCTAGGCCCTAATTAAGAGCTGATTCAGGCCCCCTAAACATCCGCTGTTTTCTCAGCTGTCAACACCAAAATCTATGCTGGCGATCTCTCTTCACATGTGCTAAAAACAGCACCTGCAGTAAGCTATCTGAGGATTTAATTCTGAATCTTTGCAGTCATTAAATACTTTAAAATTCATTTCAGAAAAATTCATTTACTCATGCTCATGTCATTCCAAACCTGTATGACTGACTGACCTTACAGAAAGATATTTTGAAAGACTCTTTTTGAAAGTGTCTATTTTGTGTTCATACAGTGAAAGCCAATGTTGACTTTCAAAATATCTTCTTTTGTGTTCCACATAAAGACACACAGTAGTGGCCAAAAGCGATGTTCGAAGGGAATATTTGTTTTTAATGACCCTACAAGTTCGATTTAACCATCAAAATATGAGGAAAATATTTTATTTATTAATATTTTGTTGGTTCTCTCTCGTTTTTACAAGTGCTCATAAGATGGCCAAAAATGATATCCGCACAATTTGGCTTGTCATTGCGTTATCACAAATAAAACAATTGACTATAAGCACAACTATGCTTACAAAATCTTTAACAAATTTGTAATAATAATATTTGAATAAAGGGTGAAGATGTCAATTTTTCTTAGTCCACCAGGGGGCCCAGAAACCTAGCGGCCCCCCTGCCAGTCATAAGTGACCTTTTCATGAAAATTTGTAATAATTCATATGAGATTATTAAATTGTATAAAATTGTATGACTTGGACTGAATGAAAATACAAAATGTATAAGGCTGTCAAGCCAACATTTAAAGGTGGAGTGTATAAATTTTATATATAAATTTATACATTTTGCAACCAACAACTCCGCCCCCCCCAAACGTACCCTTTCGAAGCACATAGAGAAGCTACGGTGGCCGACACAGGACAAAGATGTCGTCTGAGACAAGCAATGGGGTTTCATCTTACTTCTAATAAAAAACAGTCTCTGCTTCTAATAAACCAGACAACGACTACTACTTCTACTACTTCTTCTTCCTTTTCTTTGTGTGCATTCAATGTAGTGGTGATGTAAGCTGCCTCTAAAAACACCAACGAAGAAGAAGAACAAAATAGTGATGAAACACACTATGTAGAGCAGTTTGTCCATTTAGGGTTACTGTAGAAACATGTCGGCGCAAAATATTGACTTATTCGTGGTGCACGTAGACAGAAATGGCTCATTCAAAGGTAATAAAAACATAACGGTTCTTTATATATGGCCTTTATACACCACTGAAAACACAGTTATACATATTATATTGCATTTCTGTCAATAGATCCTCCAAAATATTACACACTGGACCTTTACTGTTTTTTTTTTTCTTTTTTTTCCTTTATATACTTATTGGAGAATCAAGTTATTTTAATTGTACTTCCATAAATTCAACCTCGAATTACATATTTAGTTAATGTTTGCTACCTCAGTTCAAATTCAATATAAATTCAAGAATTGAATTGGAGTATATGAAATGGACATTATGATTAGGGTTAGATTTTGCTTGCACATTTTTATACAACCCAGCACATGCAAATCCTTGTTTAAATTATTATGACTTCTCATGAGACAGGTTACAAAATGTGGAAACATTTAGACGTTCCATTCTTTTCCAGTGATTTCCAGTGATTGTAACATACCAGTGAAATCCAAAAAAATAAAATGCAACCACATCCACCACCATTTCTGATGTACAACTACTGACAAACAGATGCAATTTTGATAATTTTTTTATATGCTACGCTGTCTCAAATGTAACTATTATTTCATGAAACAGCGTCCATCTGTTGCCCATGTTGACGAATAATTATAAAAATAGAAACAGAATGCGAGAGTAGCAAAAGATACTCTTGCTCATACTCTTGCTCTCGATATAATGTGAACACTACTTCCTCTACAGCATGTGAAACAGGATACACCCCTGTATAAGTCCGCCCTTGAATTCTTGTTCACCCTGGAGAGACACCACCTATTCTGATTGCATTAAACAGTAGATTTTGCCAACTCAGTGAGCCTAAAATGATGCAGCTGACCTTGTAGCTCACTAGATGTTGAGCGCTGGGGTGATTCAGCTGTTTCCCACCAAGATCTGCACATGCGGGTCTGTATTTTTATCTTTTTCTCTCTGTTTCTCTCTGTCAGGCTTCTGGCTGCTCATCAGGAAGGAATATTCTCTAGTACTTTTTTTGGTTCTCTCTCACCCCATTCTCACTATATGCCTTTCTCTCAACAGCCTTTATGCTTTCACAGTATTCTTCACTTTTATAAATGCTCTTTATAATTTTGAACATGAAACTTGCCATGAAATGGCAAATATTATTCTGGTGCTTTAAGGGTCATTAGTCGCATCGAGACTCATTAGAGGTTTGAGAGCGAAAGGCACAGTGCATGTGTGCAAGCGTACGAAAGTGCGAGAGATGAAAGATTGCCAATTGGTTGCACACTCTTGATCTCAACTGATCAAAAAAACATGAAGAATTTCTCGGTGATGACATCATGGGTCATTTTAGCAAACGCTAACGGAGCATTCATGCTGGCAGCAACTTACTGTGACAAAGTGACTGGAAGTCATTCATTTTCAATGAGAGTTGGCGATTTGAGGCTGCATGAGCAACACCAACAATTGGCAATGCAACAGTTGAGTAAGAAGAGCAACTTAAAGGAATACTTCACCCAAAAACCCAAGAATGTAGTTTCAAACCCATCTTCCTTTTTTCCCATATTGAAAACATGAGCTCAAATAACTACACTTTTGTTAAATCAGGTCAAATTTGGCTGAGCGATACTCTCAGATTCAGAGAAAGGACTGAAAGTTTGGCAAATTAATTTCAAATATGCAAAACCACTTAGTTTCAGTGTTGTCCTTTTGTCAGTGCCTGTGTTGGTGTATGCTCACTCAAAAACTATTGTGTTGCAGACAGTTCCAGTTATCTCATTTCTAACTAATTGAACAGCACTACAATAGCAGTTATTTAAAATTCATGGGGACCAAGCCATAATTGAATTATCATGCGGCGTCTATGAGATGATCCTGAGATGTTCTATTTATTAATGTGCATACAGGCCATTAAAAGATTACTTTTCTGTCCAATTTTCCGTAAATAGGTCTATCAAGTTTAATTACAACGCATTATAAATTTGTCAGAGCTCTATATATCACCGCATGTTGAGGCCTCTGGGTCTGGTGAAGGATGTTAACCGGCACGGGCTTCTCATATCGTGAATATTTATGGGTGATCTACCCGAGCTTAATTTGAATAGGCGGAAGTCCATTGCCTTGTCATGCACTCGTGAATACCGAAAACAATCTCAGGCAAAGGTGACAGGAAGAATTAGGCCTTTATGAGGTGATGAAGTTCTCGGTACATTCAGTCCATTAAAATATTGTCTTGGAGCGCTCGGCCTCAATCTAACTCCCACTGTGCCTGATGGAAATTGAATAAAGGTTCGGTAAATATATGTTGCTTCAGCTTGTGTCAGTGTATCCATTTATTTTACTTTTTAAGCACATCTTATAAGAACTTGCGGTTGCTCTCAGAGTACTCAGCAGTCAATTCAACTGAAAAAAAGAAAACAAAACTCTTTGCATTCACCAATAATCGCAGACAACACTTGACCGGGCATTGCTCATGGATATTTTAAGCCATTTGTTCTTGGTGGCATTAGCTGTGGCAGCAATCAGGCCATTTGCTGAGTAGTTAAAACGCTCTTGAGGACAAGTTACCGCTCAAGTGGGCTGCCTTTTTGTTTGGCCTATACAGCTATTTCACATGTGCTGTGTATTACACAAAAGTTTGGTGAGTCAGACCTTAGTGTGATATGATATATTCAGACAAATTGATGCTAGTCCATTTTATATATATATATATATATATATATATATATATATATATATATATATATATATATATATATATATATATATATATATATATATATATATATATATATATATATATATATATATATATGTATGTATATGATTTCATGTTGACTTTAAAGCAACAGTGTTAGCCTGTAAGCAAGTATCATCCCTCTTTTTCTACTTCAAGTGCTGGTTTAAATGCTAAATTATTTTTTTAGGATCCATTAATTATTCTAAGATTTGATATTGAAGGTACTCATGCTCCTTGAATCAGAAGGAAAATATTCTCCATTATGCACCTCACAAACGCTAATGTATTTTCATTTAATAGCTGAGCCAGATGAATAAAATGTGAGAGACACCAGGCTGGCTTGGTCTCATTAGACCACTAAATGCAGTAATCAAGTAGCAGGAAGAGACACATTAGCCCCGGGCCATGTCACAGTAATCCCACTGCCAGGTATTAAAGCTTGGCTATTTCAGGCAATGAGGTGATACAACTCACTTAATCAAAGACTTATCATGCTGTGAAGACACACAGAGGCATGCAAATCCCCAAATAAGTGTGAAATACCTCCATCGATGAATTAGACTCATGTTTTGCCATTTGAAGTATAGGCAGTTTGATGGTGAAAAACAGATAATCGCTCAAGGATGTCAAAAGTATTGGAAGTTCAGTACCCAGTAGGTAGAACAATAAAAAGGTCAATGATAGAAGTCTTTAATTTGATGCCCGAAGGCTGTGTGACTGACATGCAACTGCTTTGAAATGCATATTTGTGCACATACTCTGTAAATATTGCTCTCAGGTTTGCAAGTAATTACTCAAGTAAACACAGTTGAGAAATACTTGTTGTTTACATTTAATTTAGTAATATTTACATGATTTTTAAAAATCATGTAAATATATATATATTTTTTTTTTAGTTATTTATTTGTACATTTTTGGGTTTTTATTTTATTATTATTATTATTATTATATTTTGTTCTGTGGTAGTGACAAATTAAATTCAGATATTGTGAATACCCTACTGATAACCAATCCTGTTTGTCCAAACTGAAGTTTACATTCATAGTAATGTAACAGAAAACATGCTCTGGGTTGACTGTCATTGAATTCTGGTCAGAGCAAGTCATGCATTTAATCTACAATTAAAATATTATATATACAATATATAATATAAACAAAATACTGCTTTACTGTAGGATACCCTTACTGAGATTAACAACAAGCAGAAATGAATATGGCTTATTGAAATCACATTGAGATAATCATTCTGAAAAAGTTTTCAATGGAGCGTTTCATAGAGAAAAAATTGTTTGGCAAGTTGCCGTCGTTCCTCCTTCTGTTATCGTCTGCCTTTTCCCTTTTTTTTTTTTTTGCTCTCAGTTTTATCTTTTTGGGAGGTAGATCAGCCGTTCCCAAGTTCTCAGAGGATGACAATATTTCCCTGTGCTTTTGACTGCAGGCAATCCTATTGAAATATTGAATAGCTCAATTATAACATTCACAAAAGCTTTGAAACTGCTTCAAGTGATTCTATTTCTGAGCCTGAGTGCTATTAAAACATCCCGGAGTTCCAGGTACGAGAAGATCTAAAAACCCTGAATGTGAAAATGGATCTGAACTTACAGTAGGCGTTCGCAGTCTCAAGTGTCAATAATTAAAGCCGACGAAAAGGTTGTAAATGTAACCAGCTAAAAGTATTTTGAGAGTTCTGCTTGTGTACGCACAATTATAGCACACAAATGGTGGCCATAAAGTGAAAGGAGGGTTTCAATATTTGCATGCACCAGCGGTGTAAAATGGAGCCTTAGGGAAGAACCCCAACCCCCCCCCCCTTTTTTTTCTTTTTTTTTTTTTTCTTTTCCAGTTCATTAATTTTGAACCAGGCTGTGGATGTATGCATTTCTGCATACATGAGCCCATGGATGTCACGTCTAGGCTGTGTGTGAAGCCATTTGCACACCTATCATGGAGAATAATCAATACCCTTCCTTGGCTCTTTCGGGGCAGCCAGTGAACAAATGGTAATCTATCATGTAAAACTCATTTGGGGTGCCATCATGCTCCAGTGCTTTGTTACAGTAGGGGTGGATGGTCATGGGTGCAAAGCTAGAAATGGCAGAAGGGTAGATTAAAAACAGGTATTGATGGAGAATAGAGGCAAAGAGAACAGAAGAAAAGTATGAGACTTTCCCAAACGTGCAGACACACAAAACTCGCTATTGATTTCCCCTGGGAAATTAGTCTTATGGTGATGCACAGCCAAGGTAGGCCTTGCAGCACAATGTAATTTACTTTTAATATATTACTACCTTCTCAATATGACTCATCATGCATTTAGTATATACTAGTGTGTTTTTGTACCATTTGTTTCCTCCGAACACATTCTGTTTTTCTGCAGTAACCATGAAGAGAAGGTTGTGAATATAAAAGCTAATCTGGTTTCTCATACGCAGCCAAGCTAGGTTCGCTATGAGCTTTAGCCTGTCGCCACCCACTCTTTCATATATATGTACCATGGTGTGACATGCAGAATTGCTGCAGTGACAAAGGGGAAAGTTTTGTTGCTTGAAATCTCTCCATCCTTGATTTGACCCATGGAGGGAAGCAGAAATTGGTTAGCCTTGGGCATATTTGTGCAAGATTTAATTACAGGCACTGTTGGACTTAAAGGAATTTACGACAAGCACTCGTAATTTAAATGAGTGAATACAAGCGTAAAGCGTTCAGTGAAACACTTGACTCTTTTGTGGTGTAGAGGAAATCCTCAACTATCTCTTGAGAACGGTTTTGATGGCTCCCCGTTGTGCTCTATTAAAAACACACACACACACACACACACACACACACACACACACACACACACACACACACACACACACACACACACACACACACACACACACACACACACTCACAAATACAGTATGCGCTGTAGCAGTCTGCAGGTACTTCACTGGAGGGAAAGTAGGACAGGGTTTGATTGACCTTTTTTTGGAGCAGAGAACATTGAAGATGGCTGATTTCAAGACCTACTAGAAAAGAATCCCCCATTTATCTTTCTTCTGCTTCCATAATTTCCTTTGAACATGTTGCTAACAAGAATCTAATGACGTTTCAGTCGTTTAAACTTTTAGTCATCATATATGCAGTCTCTGTCATGAATAGTTGGATTTTTTTCTGAAGAGACACGATCGCTTTATATGATGAACAGATTGAATTTAGGCTTTTATTCACATATAAACATTAAACAACGCACACATCAGTTGTGGTAAACGGAAGCTCAAGCATGTTTGCTTGAGGTGTGAGAACCAATGAGGTTCATTCTTGTGTGTTACGCAGGATGTTTGAGCTTCCGCAAGAGGTTTGTTCTTGTGCTTGAAGCAGGTTGGGTTGAGCTTCTGTTTATGTTCACTGATCAATGTTTATATGTGAATAAAAGACTAAATTAAATCCGTTCATCATACATAAAGCGATCAAATCTCTTCAGAAAATTTGGACTAAACGGGATTAGTTCTATGATCTCTTTATGAACTTTTAGAAGCATCAAAGTATAAGTTGTGCTGTCAATGAAGGGACTGAAAGTTCTCAGATTTCATCAAAAAGATCTTCATTTGTGTTCCAAAGATGAACGAAAGTCTAACAGGTTTGGAATGACACTAAGGTTAAATGCACAGTCATGCATTTAACCCTTAAATGCATGACTGTTTCACCAATCATTCTTACATATTCGGGTCTTTACCGACCCGAATCTATATCTAACACGGAAGGATCTCTACCTGTCGCGATAATATAAAGCTCCTCTGATATTACAGAAGAATAAAATAAATCATATTTTGTTACCTTTTGGAGCTTGAAAGGGCTCAGTTTGAGCAGATGTTTTATGCCATCCTCACTGTCCTCGTCAGAGCTCATTTCCCAGTAAATTCAGCAAATAATAGGCTAGTTTTATATTTGAGGTCACGAATATGAGTCCATTCGCGATCTCAAACGTATTCTCAAAACTATATAATTTTCAACATCTTCAAAATCAATATTTACATCGCTAACAGCTTCATCAGATTCATCCAGTAACAGTTACAGTCATATTTGATTGCGTCCAGTACTTGTTCTGCAGTAAATCACAGAGCCATTTCATGTTTTTCTTATTATTTCGTTTTCTGTCTGAATGAGTCGTCACTTCAGCATTGTGTTTCAGACATTGCCACCTTGTGGAATAAAGGTGAATTGCACTTATTCTGTCATCTAAGATTCCATTATTGTTGTGCAGAAAAAATATACGTACACTCATACACACCTCGGGTCGTTTGCGACCCTATACAATTTTTACAAAAAATGAATACAAAAACAGGCATTCTTTTATAGTTTTATGTTTATTTTCTTGTTATATTCTTTTTAATTAATTGATTGAGGAATACCAAGAAGGTTGATGTCTAACTTTAAAAAAATGAACAAGGAGAAGGGTAGTGAATGACGTCCCGGGTCACTAAAGACCCGAAGTATGCATTTAATGGTTAATGACAAAATTTTGGGGTGAACTATAACTTTAAGCTCTTATTTTGACACCCAAATACCACTATTTTCATTAAATAATGTTAAGTATAATGGCACTTCTAGTGGAGTCATAATACACTTTTGCAAACTTTTTGTACCAGAGTCAAACGTGTAAATTATATATATAAAAGTTGTGCTCAAAAGTTTGCATACCCCTTGATGCTCAAGAAAGACACGTATTCATTAATCTTAAATTTCTCTCACAATGTTTTTTTTAGGGAGTGAGAGTGAACTGCACTGCTAATAGAGTCTCATGTCGCGTAGCCATGCACAGAAGACCAATGGACAAGGTCAGGATTTTCGTTAAATAACACATTACATTTTGGTTTGTCACCAAAATTTCTGATACTTTTTTTTTAAGCTTGATGCTGGTTGCTATGCATTGCCATTATATGGTTGAGCATGAGTGGTACATTTTTTTTTTTTTTTAATCTCCTTTTGTGGTTCAAAAAAGAAAGAAGGGCATGATGGGCTTACCACATTTTTTTATTACTTTTATTTTTTTATTTTTTTTTCAACATTGTTCTCTGTAAGAACAGTAAGCCGAGAACTAACCAACCTCAGTAGGGGCGCTACAATCTCTCTGGATCACTGAGGATAAGAAAGATCAACCCTCCTGGTCCCACTACACTTAAACTATAAGCTAGCTCAGATGCTCTGTGTGCTGTGTTCTGCCGAATGGAACACAGAGCAGTGACGTACTGTAGACAGAGATGCTGTTTCAAATAGAGATGTTTCAAAAAAATCAATCACGTATGTGGTGCTACGCCTGCAAGGCTCCCAAAGGCACCGCCGTATCTATATGCAAAGTCTACTGAGCACTCCTGATTATCTCTCAGCAGGCAAAAATGGGCAAAGTCATTCTTTTTTAACAGCACTTCTTGGCAGATGATATTGGATGATGACATTTCTGCTGCTCTGGAACGATGAAATTTCTCATTCAGTTTCGCTCTGTTACTATTTTGTTAAAGTTATTTCAACAGCAGATTTTTTTATTTTTTTATTTCACATGACAAAGTTTTAAGAATAAAACTAAACATGGTGTCTAAAATAATTTAGGAAGACAGTTGACCCTTTAATTCAGTTGATACCAATTTGCGAAAAGACTAATATTCCCTTATTTATGAAGTTAAATACATTTATTTTATTTATTTATTTATAAAGAAGTTAGTACATTATACAGCCAAGAGCTGTAAATGAGTTTCTCTTTTCCTTTGTCAATATTGTTTGATTAATACCAGCAATAATAGTCAGCTGCATTTAATGCAAGATCTGATTTTTGACCTGTTCAGATGTTAACTGACTGTGTATACATTAATACCTCACCAAACAGTGCTTTTCAACAGTTTAGTGTGCAGCCGCATCATCAGTGAAGTGCAGCTTTTGTTTTTCTAACTGGCTTTTGCGCTAGCCAAACCTGTCAGTAGCTTTAGTGCATCATCCATCTCCCTGGTTTAGAAGAATGGTTCACATGAGTATGTGAATTTATTTATGTGTTTCTACATTTCCAGTTGGTAATGCATTTTTCCTCACCCTGTAGGTCATGTTTGATGGAGAGGGAATCTGCAAGTATGGATGAGGTGGGAAATAACTATTGCCTTCCCTTCACCTGCAGAGTATCAAGTTCAACCCCACCGCCGCCCATATGCAACACCCGCGAGCAGACTGACTCCACAGGAAATACGTTTCTTACAGGTTTGGCTGCAAACACTCGCCACATCCATTTTTCCTCTCCTCTTGTTATTTATTAATTTATTTTATTATTATTTTTTTTTTTTATGTCTAGCTCCAGAGTCAGCGCGAGGATGAATTACTTGCACGGGCATTTGGTATTTCGGAGGAGGTAGATATTTGTCTTTTTTTACTTTAACTAAATGTTATGCTGATAAATAATGAGTGGTTGTGTTCTGTATTGTCCCCATTTAGACATGCATTTTCTTAAGTATACACACATTACTGTTTTGGGTAAGTTTAAAAAAAAACAAAAAAACTTTTATTTAGAAGGTTGGCATCAAATTGATCAAAAGTGACAGTAAAGACATTTATAAAAGTTGCAAAAGAATTATTTCAATTAAATGCTGTTCTTTTGAATTTTTTATTCATCAAAGAATCCTGAAAACAAAATGTTTCAGGGTTTCCACCGAAATATTAAGCACAACTGTTAATAATAAGAAATATTATGGAACAACAAAGCAGTGTATTAGAATGATTTCTGAAAGATCATGTGACACTGAGACTAGAGTATGCTGAAAATTCAGCTTTGCCATCACAGAAATTTATTTGATCTAACAGTCTACTACAGTCAACAAATACTCTAATGAGAGTGATTTGACATGTAGTTGCAAGTTATTTATTGTTAGTATAATGTCTAAAATGGACTATTGAAAGTTTAACCTATTAGGATTATTAATGCTACTGTAACTGACTTAGACCGTTAAGAGCTGTGCGCTGAAATTAGAGACTGCCGTCTTTAGCATCCTTGTTGGAGCGCCCAACTCTCATGTGGACAGAGCGTGCGGTTCGAATAGAGGGGGTTACATTGGTGCCGTGACCCGGATGGGAGTGAGGTTTAGGGGGGTAATGGGCGTAGGCCGATAAGAGCTGTGCGTGTAAACCTCACTCCCCAATCTCATAGGTCTCTTTAGCGACCTATGTTAGATACTGTGGTCTTTAGCCTACTTGTTAGAGTGCCCGACTCCCATGAGGACGGACCTGGGTTCGAGTCCTGCTTAGAGTGGGTGGTTTGAACAAGAGGGGTTACACTACTACTACTACTACAATTGAACATTATTATTATTATTATTATTATTATTGTTTTTTTGTTGTTGTTATTTCTTAGCTAGGTAGAAAAGGGGGGGGGGGGTTATTATTATAAATTATGAACTAAGATTGAGAGAAATAATGATATGTCATGGCAGCATGGTTTGCATGGTTTTCATCATGGTTTGCATGGTTTGCATTATTTAATCCTCTGGGGTCAACAAATGTTGTGGTAATTTCTTTTTTTTCTTTCTTTTCTTTTTTTTTTTTTTTTTTTACATAGCAGCAAAATCGACTTAAAATATATGAACTGGTTGTCAGTGGTTGTACATTAGGTATCTGATCTTTGGAATTGTGCTATTATCATCCCTTCCAGATCTTGATGGCTTCTAGCAGGTGAAGAGACTTTTTATGACCAGACCATTTATTCTGTATCTATGGTGCAGACAGAAAGCAAGGAAAGTGAAAGGGGGCGGTGAAGTAAAGCACAGAGAGCTGCTCGAAGAAAGTTATGCACTAGAACACAATTCATTTTCAGTGAGATGGTTGAGAGGAATGGAGAGCAGCCACATATGTCATGAAACTGCATGAATATGTGCGCAATGCTATATGCTCAGAGTCACCTCAGAAAACTGTGCAGTGATCTGCCACTGTTCAAAGCACATTGTTTGAAGATTGGTTGATTTTATAATCAAGTCACATATTGTTGTTGTTAAAGTCGGCATGAAACGGAAGTTGCAATTGTCCTTTCTTCCCTATTGTGAAGAATATCTGGGCTTCTTGAACAAGAAAAAAATCACAGGGCAGGATTTGATTTTATCCATGGGGAATAGATTGGATGGTTGTGGTTTGCTATTGGTTGATCTCATGCGAGAGACAGGTTGTCCCGCCCTTGCACTAGTATACACGAGATGTCCATTTTGATTTCATGGTGACTTTAAACTAAAAAGTCATGAGAACAATATCATAGGTTAGTCAAATATGACATTCTGCCTGGTAGGCACAGTGGTCTGACACAGGGTAACTCTGCGCAGTATATTCAGCATGAGTCAGCATTAAACAGTGATAAATGGCGAACGAAACTTCGGCATTGAGATTCTTGCGATAGTGTCAGGGGAAAAAATTGTCCTCAGGTGCCTGTCATCATGCTGCAACTTAGAGCAAACTGCTGTCTACCAGATTTGTTATGCAGGATTAATCATGTTGTTTCTAAATTACATTTTGATAAAGACATTCAACGATATCCTGAATCTCTATCTGCCTCTTTGACATCTTTGTCCGTCTCTTTCTGTCCATCAAAGGGTATCAGGCTCTCATCTTAAACCTTTCACCTTTTCCAGACTAAACCGAATGCGTTAACCTGTGCTCTTATCAAAACCGGCTCTGTCTTTGTTTTCAGGGAAGGCTCTGAAAAACAGTGACCTTCAGCCTCCCTTCATTCACTGTGCAACTCGCCGGGCTCTCAAGACGCTTGGCTCTGTCAGGATGATTTCTTATTCCATTTTGGTAGTTGAAGAGCAATGCTTTATCTCTACCCTGGGTTCATGGTTTATACGAGGCAGCAGTGCCAGAACGGAGGGGGGGGCCCAAGCCCTAATCCAAACAGTAAGCTGTTTAGTCAAAGTATGGTGATGAAACAACGTCCTTCTCAGTCGTTGTAATTTAAAGGGGGGCTTTGGGAACATGGGCAATTTTGTTGTAAATCCATAGCCGTTTGAGTCTTTGAAGGATTGACAGATATTGTTTTAACTTTTCTATCTCTTCAACAACTCCTTTTTACATAAAAACTGGTTTGTTTTTTGGACATTGTAAGGAAGAAGGTAGAGTTTCCATCGTCTTTGTCAGGGGCTTGTGGGTATTTGCTCTGGGGTCCTGGAAGGTTAATCTGCATTGGCTCAGATGTGGGTCAGAATTGACGAGGCATGGACAGCATGTTGGTTTCTTACTGTTACACACATCAATCACGATGTTGTTACTTCAGAAATAGCATTTGAATTTGTCTGAAAGCTGCTCAAGGGAAACGCTTTTCCTTTTGGGGGTGCCAAATGTGGCCTGGCTGACTGTCTTTTAATACTGTTCCTTTTCTGCAGTCAAGAAAACTCTTATTTCTCTTGCTTAATGTGATTTAACAAAATAGGACGTGTTCCTGGATCAACATCCTTTGCTTGTTCTATAAAAGTATTTCCATCAACCAGTCAGCTCTCTGTGATTTAAGGAGTTGCGCCTCCATATAAACATGCAGGGCAGAGGTTTTCAAACTGAGGTCTTAAAATGGAGTTTTAGGGAGTTTGTTGAAAAGTATAGTAGAGATTGTATGAATGACTGACTCACTCATTGCCAGTTGGGATCATCATATTTAGGAGTCTGTGATAATAAAAAGTTTGAAAACCTCTGATATACGGTATTTTTTATCACTTTATTTTTTTTTCCATAAAAATAAGGACTATGCTGGTTGATAGGTTGTTCCTTTAGGACCAATGTAGAACGTCAATCATGGAACATGTTTTACTTGTTTAAATCACCTTCTGGCATTCATCCTACAAAAATGACAAGTTCTTGAGCACACATGAAAGCAAACTTAGTCTTGCTTTAAAATATCCTTGTTACAATTCAGTGTAAAATAATCGACACATTCAGAAAGATCGGCACTGCAGGCTAGAAAACTCAAGGGTCTCTGCGTGTGTGAATAGTTTAATGGTTGCTTATGTTTAATGCTAAGACTAATCGGTGACCATCCAGAGATCAGGCAAATGTCACTGGTATTTACTCTGTAAAAAGGAATCATGAGACCGAGACCCTGCAGGAGGGGAACATAAGAAGGAAAGAAAGCAGAAGCTGGAGGAAAAGAGAGAGAAATCTCTGTGATTGATGAACAAACACTGAGACTGTTTGCTCCTTCCATCCAGCTCAAGGGAAACAGAGAGGCAAGCCAGAATCTGAGCCAAGATCCCTCACTTCAGTGAGGTTTGAGCCACTGGAGCAGGAGTGCACAGACTGAGATTTTTATTTAATTATGAAGCACAGAATACCACAATTTGGGCACAAACCCAATATTGTATTTGAGTGTTGTCCTTCCTTGTGCAAACCCAGAGCATATATTTGCCATGAAAGTGGTGAATTAGGGTAACCTAGCGATGTGCAGCATTTACACACTCTAAAAAATGCTGGGTTAAAAACAACCCAAGTTGGGTTAAATATGGACAAACCCAACAGGTTGGGTTAAAGGGCACCTATTATGCCCTCTTTCACAAGATGTAATATAAGTCTCTGGTCTGGTCAAGTTTCAGCTTAAAATACCCCACAAATTTGCCCCAATTTTGGGGTGAGTAAAAACATGCCTTTTACTATATTACTATATTGCTGGCTAAAAAAATAAATCCAAAATTGGTTGAAAAAAAAATGTCTGGGTGAAAACAACCCAATCCCTGGGTTTGTCCATATTTAACCTAGCATAATAGAGTGTAGCATTAAGAAAATATTACACTGCACAAAATGCCTTGCAAAAAAAACAAGCAAAATGCAAATTGTTTTTGGTTTGAAATAGGATTATTTACCCCATTGGTAGATTATTAGGTTTGTTTTAAAGGTGCCATCGATCGTTTTTTTACAAGATGTAATATAAGTCTAAGGTGTCCCCTGAATGTGTCTGTGAAGTTGCAGCTCAAAATACCCCATAGATTTTTTTTTATTCATTTTTTTTAACTGCCTATTTTGAGGCATAATTAGAAATGCGCCGATTCAGGCTGCGACCCCTTTAATTGCTCGCGCTCTCCACCCCCTCCCGAGCTCTCGACTCTATCACACATAAACAAAGTTCACACAGCTAATATAACCCTCAAAATGGATCTTTACAAAGTGTTCGTCGTGCAGCATGTCTAATCGCATAAGTATGGTATTTATTTGGATGTTTACATTTGATTCTGAATGAGTTTGATAGTGATCCGTGGCTAATGGCTAATGCTACACTGTTGGAGAGATTTATAAAGAATGAAGTTGTGTTTATGCATTATACAGACTGCAAGTGTTTAAAAATGAAAATAGCGACGGCTCTTGTCTCTGTGAATACAGTAATAAACGATGGTAACTTTAACCACATAGCAACATGCTAACAAAACATTTAGAAAGACAATTTACAAATATCACTAAAAAGTTATTATCGCTCCATCTGCCATTTTTTGCTATTGTTCTTGCTTGCTTACCTAGTCTGATGATTCAGCTGTGCACAGATCCAGATGTTAATACTGGCTGCCCTTGTCTAATGCCTTGAACATGGGCTGGCATATGCAAATATTGGGGACGTACATATTAATGATCCCGACTGTTACATAACAGTTACATAACATAAATTTTACTTTTCTAGAAAATGCTTCTTGCTTTAAAATTGTTTAGATATTTGGACTAGAAACAAGACAAACATTCTAAGTAAGAAAAGCATTTTTTGCAGTGTATTTAAAGGGTTAGTTCACACAAAAAGTAAAATTCTGTCATTAATTACTCACCCTCATGTCGTTCTACACTTGTAAGACTTTCGTTCATCTTCTGAACACAAATAAAGATCTTTTTGATGAAATCTGAGAGCTTTCTGTCCCTACATAGACAGCTAAAGTAGTGATGCTTCAAAAAGTTCATAAAGAGATCACAGAACTTATCCATATGAATTGAACGGTTTAGACCAAATTTTCTGAAGAGACTCGATTGCTTTATATGATGAAAATATTTAATTTAGGCTTTTTTCGCATTACTCACACATCAGTTGTGGTAAACAAAAGCTCAATGTTGGCGTGTAAGAACCAATGAGGTTCATTCTCGAGTTACACAGCACATTTGAGCGTCCGCAAGAGGTTTGTTCTCGCTCATCAAGCAGGCTCAGTTGAGCTTCTGTTTATGTTCGCTGATCAGTGTTTATATGTGAACAATTAAACCTGTTCATCAGATAAAGCAATCATTTATCTTCAGAAAATGGACTAAATATGGACTTCATTTGGACTGCTCAATTCATATGGTTTAGTTTTACAATCTCTTTATGAACTTTTTGAAGTGTCAAAGTGGTAGTCATGTAGCTGTCAATGGAGGGACAGAAATCGCTCAGATTTCATTAAAAATATCTTCATTTGTGTTCTGAAGATGAATGAAATGATGGTGAGTAAATAATGACAGAATTTTCATTTTGACTGAAAATTGTTTCTACACCATTTCCCCCAGTGTATGTTAGCATTAACTTATTACACTGTTTTATTTGATTCTGATTGGTTCATTCATGACATCCTGTGGTCATAAACTGTATAATAACTGCTATGTTGTGTCTTTGTTGTTGTAAGAGGAAGATAATACTGTTGTACTTGCTTGTGAAATGAGGTCAAATTGAGTAAGCAAGTATATTTATATTCTTCTGAAATTCAGCTTTGTTGTAGATCAGACAGATGACACATCACCAGATGTAGAAGCACTCAGATGACACGCTTCAAATGAACAGTTGATTTTCTGATGAAATCCAGCACAGTACTAAACAACTTCTTGTGTAAATGTTACATTTATAATATCACATCATATACCTAAGGGACCTTCTAAAACATGCACTGTATGTACACATCATATACTTAATTTTCTTTGAAATTCCTGACCCATTGGACTGGGAAATGACTTAATCAGGGGAAATGCATTTTCCCCTTAATGAAATGAAGATAGGTTTTGGCATGCATGGATATAACCTCAAATTTTCTGTGACACTCAGCAGTGGATAAAATATTAATTCCAAAGAGGTAGGAAAGGGCTCTGGTGAAAAGCACGATTAGAAAGTAATACTTATTCATACTGACAACCTGTGTTTAAAATGAGTCAAAGGCTTCACTTAGGCCTTAGTTGTGTTTAAATAATGTGGTCAGTATTAGTAATCTAGACCAGAGGTACCCAATCCTGTGAGATCTATTCCTGCAAAGTTCAGATCCAACCCTGATCAAACACCACTGAGCGAGCTAATTAAGATCTTCAGGAGCACTTTATAATTACAGACAGGTGTGTTGGATCAGGGTTGGATCTGAACTCTGCAAGTAGGTGGATTTCCAGGAACAGGATTGGGAAACCCTAATCTTGACCAGTGGTTCCCAATTCCAGTCCTCATGCCTCCTAGCTCTGCAGTTTCTCAGGTACGTCCCAATTGACAGGGTCCCTACGCAGTGTTCACTGCGGCCTACTCTCTGAGCACAAGATATCTGTTGAAGTTCACTACACTTAAATGGTACCTATTATGCCCCTTTTTAGTGTTTGTGAAGTTTTAATTCAAAATGTATAAAAGAGAGGGAGGGGGGAAGGGATTATGGGGGGCAGATGGGGGGGGGGGCATTTTTATGTGTGTCCCTTTAAATGCAAATGAGCTGGTGCTCCCGGCCCCCTTTCAAGAAGAGGGTGGATGCTTCGGCATACCGTTGTAGGACAGATTGCCAGAACACTAGCAACAACAAAACAGGACAATCTCACGCACTGAAAATGTCAGAAATTGTCAGCCTTATATGTTAGAACTGGAGTCATTGAAAAGACCCTCGTTTGTGAAGCAGTCCGGCGCAAAATGATTGGCGCAAACGAATACGATTTTACTGATTTTCTTCAGCACATTTCCTTCGAAAGGGAAATTTAACCACAATCTCCTCAGTGACTCAGATGGCGGGAGTCTTTGGAGACTCTTATGTGCATTACAACACTTTTTTCAACTTCAGCTGCTACAGTGAGGATACATGTGCTTCTCACTCAGGGCTGTGTTTATGCTAATAGGGCAAATTGTCACAAGCTGTGGGCGGGGCTTCTACTACAATGATGTCATCATAGAGGGGGATCTGAAACTCATTTTAAGAGACTATTTTTGATTTAGTTGCGTATATTTAAGGTTTGATGCCACAATATACTTTTATGAATAAATATAATATAAATGACTATATTTTCATATATGCATGTGTATAAAATCCATATAAATATTTTATTTTATTTATATAGTATCAATATGCAAATTAATTAATTACACATTTCACATAATCTAATCTGTCCAATTCAAAAGCCCTAAACTGAATGATAAATGTATGTTGACATGTTTAATATGAAAATAAGTATATTTTGGTAACATGTCTTTTTATCTTATTTAATCTGTAATCATGATAGTTGACTTGTAACTGTCGTGCCTCACGCACTTTACACCCACTTACAAACAGCTGCATACAAACACACCTGTTTCAGATTGGAATCTCCCTTAAGATGCCAAAATAACCTTTTAAGTACACTTCACAGCACACATATGGTCAAATGGAGCCCATGAGTGTCAGATAAGAGAGACATACAAAATGTGCAGAGCGGGGAGGCGTGGGGGCTGGAATTGGGAACCCCTAATCTAGACAGATGCAGTAGTATGAATATTTTTGGTAAGATGGATCTTTTCTTTAGCTTCCATTTCCAGATAATTACACAGTTTCCACGGATTAATGCAATTCTAAATAGTCTTATTAAGTCAAATCACGGTATTAATGTTAGTTCAGCATCACAAATGTATTCACAAAATTGTCATGCTTAAAAAAAAAAACTGTTTTTTTCCCCCTCAGCAGTCAATCACACTCAAATTTCTCATAATATCAGACACAGTTTCTGACGGCTCTGCTAGCTAGAGGGTTGTTTGTGATGGACAAGTGCAAGACAGTTTGTGGGGCGGCACTCAATGATGTCACTCAAACTATCAGTTGTCTTCCTATTTTCGAATGCAGCTTCAAACAGTCAACCATCTTCCATGAACATGCTCAGCTGGTAATGCATTGCTCCAAACTTTTGAACAGTATTGTACAGTGGCGCCTGCAGCTGTATGGCTTTATGCACTGTGCGTGCCATGAAAGGGCGCTAATTAATGCCGTGTTTATTTTTTACATAGTTTTTAAATTGATAATTAATCTATCCATGTAAACTCATGACATATTGAGAAATCAAGAGAGAATGAGAATAAATAAAGTTGTGCGTTTGTGTGTTGTAAAGTCATATGTTTGTAGCCTATGTGTGGGGGATGGGTGAAAAGAAATCTGATTGGCTAGTTTAGTTTTGTTTAATTGGCACATTTTCCACACACGAAAAGTTACATTACAGACAGTTATTTTATTTAAAAAGATCATATTGTTCATGTCATATTTTTTTCATCAGTGTGTTTTTTGGATCAGCACTATAACTGTATTTAATTATCGGCATGATGCAATTTTTTTCTCTCATTGCCGTTTTTAACATTGATACCTAGTCATAGGTTTGATTCCCAGGGAACACCCACATACTGTCAAATGGCAAATTCATACTTAATATCTTCCATTAAATAGTCAGGATGAATGCTATCCCAGGGTCCAGAGAGATTGGAGGTAATTGTTTGAGCTCACAAATAAGCCAGAGTTGAGTCTTCTCTAAGTCTGACACAGAAAAATCTATTCATAAAGAACCCCTCGGTAATGGCTTGACAACATCCAGGTATGGATGACAGTGAATATGTATGGATGATATTGATGTGACTCTTCGGGTCCTTTTGTCTGAAAGGAGCATCTCTGATGCTTTGAAGTTGCTTCATTGATTTTTAGTCACCGCTTGTGGCTGAGACTCTCTCCTAGTCACCCCTTCTTCCTCTTCGCTTCCTCTTATTTTTATTGTTTTCTCACAACAAACACTTCAAGCTTTTGATCATCCAACAGTCTTCAATGCTATCTCTTCTGCCATTCAGAAAGGGTGAAAAGAGAAAGAAAGGGAAGATAAGAGTCACCAAGAGAGCGGGAGACTGTAATATGTCTAGGGGAAAATAGTCAGAGCCCATCTCAGAGGGCCATTAGATTCTTCCGCACTTCCCCCACTCCTGCAGTCACCGTAAACTAATAGTCATTCACCTGGTTGACAGGAAATCTTTCCCCTGGTGCCAATGGGCGATGGCTGGGTTATGTTTAAGGTTACAGAGCCTCGGAGGAGACCATCAGTTCTGCGGGCCTACTCTAGCATTCCCGTGAGCCGTGGGGCTTCACAGACGACCCTAGACTGATGAATGCAGCTAAAGTGGTAAGAGAGATGTGTTGTACAACTGTCTGTTAGACTGAAAGGATATATTGCCAGCTGGAAAGAAGAGTTGTTGAGAGTTTGTCTGGAGGCCGATTACTAGTCTCAGACAGCACACCCACGGACCGTCTGATGCATACTGCACACAAGAATAAAAGACTGATAGTTCCATAACCGTGATTAATTTCCATGATTTCCAGGTTGATTGTCTGGCTTCAGGCGTCAAAGAATAAACGTTTTTAGAAATAAAATACTAATATCTATCTATCTATCTATCTATCTATCTATCTATCTATCTATCTATCTATCTATCTATCTATCTATCTATCTATCTATCTATCTATCTATCTATCTATCTATCTATCTATCTATCTATCTATCTATCGTTCATTTGTACGATCATTCTATCATTCATACTGTTGTTCTATCTATCATTATATTTATCCGCCTCTGTCCATCCATCCATCCATCCATCCATCCATCCATCCATCCATCCATCCATCCATCCATCCATCCATCCATCCATCCATCCATCCATCCATCCATCTTTCTATCTGTATTCTATCTATCTATCTATCTATCTATCTATCTATCTATCTATCTATCTATCTATCTATCTATCTATCTATCTATCTATCTATCGTTCATTCTGTCTATCATTTATTCTGTTGTTCTATCTATCATTCTATCTATCCGTCTGTCCATCCATCCACCCATCCATCCATCTATTGTTCATTTGTTCAGTCTGTCTATATTCATTCAGTTGTTCTATCTATCTATCTATCTATCTATCTATCTATCTATCTATCTATCTATCTATCTATCTATCTATCTATCTATCTATCTATCTATCTATCTATCTATCTATCTATCTATCGTTAATTTGTTCGTCCTATCATTCATTCTGTCGTTCTATCTATCTATAGTTCATTTGTACATGCATTCTATCATTCATTCTGTTGTTCTATCTATCATTCTATCTATCCGCCTGTCTGTCCATCCATCCATCTTTCTATCTGTATTCTATCTATCTATCTATCTATCTATCTATCTATCTATCTATCTATCTATCTATCTATCTATCTATCTATCTATCTATCTATCTATCTATCTATCTATCTATCTATCTATCTATCTATCATCTATCTATCTATCTATGTCTATCTATCTATCTATCTATCGTTAATTTGTTCGTCCTATCATTCATTCTGTCGTTCTATGTATCTATCGTTCATTTGTTTGTTCATTCTGTCTATCATTTATTCTGTTGTTCTATCTATCTATCTATAGTTAATTTGTTCGTCCTATCATTCATTCTGTCATTCTATCTATCTATCTATCTATCTATCTATCTATCTATCTATCTATCTATCTATCTATCTATCTATCTATCTATCTATCTATCTATCTATCTATCTATCTATCTATCTATCCATCGTTCTATCTATCTGTATTCTATCTGCCTGTCCGTCTGTCCACTTGTTTATGTAGACTTTATGTTGATATACATATACACTCATGGATACAGTTCAATGCATGTTTGGCAATGCCATGCTGAGATTGATCCAAATGCGGCATATGTGGCAGAATATGCAGACACACAAAAACTCTCTTTCTATTTTACACACGAGTGCTCACATTTTCTGTCCCCTGCTGTAGCAGTGGCATTTTCTGCATGGCTCTAGTAGGACTTCAGCCAGTTTGTTTCTGTCTGGATATTGTTTCACTGTGTGGGTTTCACTTTCGCCCAGGAAAACCATGAATATATTTAAAACTTCCTCTACAATGCAAACCCATCAGCTGTCCAAATGGCACTGTCCTTTGACAGTCATTCAAATATGGGGGTGGGGGGGGGGGGGGGGACATTACAGTTTGCTGGAACTTAAAAGAAATTGATGATGTAAAACACTGAAAAGTAGCAAAGCAATGCAGAGATATTAGTTAACAGTATGAGGACAGAACAAGTGGAGAATGTCACTGCACACACAGCATCCACAGAAAGAAGAGAGGAAAGTTTATACAGGAGAGATATCATGGCCCGGCATGTAATAGCAGCACGACGCAGCACAGAACCGCATGCTGGAGAACAGAACCGTGGAGGGAGAAGAATGCAAATTACACTATTACATGAAATGTTGATCGCAATTATTTAATTTCCATAATGTGTCACATTTACAACTAAAACAGAATATTTAGTGATAAATACTCTACCGTGAGACTTTATATTATCAGGCTGGGTTTAAATGATTTGAGAGAACTGGTAAATAACAAACAATAATATTAATATTATTTATAACTGACATGCTTTTTAGAAAAAAAAAAGTCTTAAAATGTATCTCTTCATGGATAGAGAGAACAGATAACAATGGAACACTGGAACTCTGCAAAGATAGATTAAGCAGTTTTGTACAATGACAAGAGATTGCAGAGTAAAACATGTTAGGCTATGAGATTAATAGTTGATATTATATGTCCTTGTCAGTGCAGCTTTGGTTACATCAGAAAAGTTCAAACACTGAGAATGCTTTTTTTTTTTTTTTGCTTTTTTTTTCTTTAGAAAACATCTATTGATAAATAGTGCACAAAAAGACCAGGGATTTTTTTTTTTTTATTATTATTAAATTCCCTCTATAGTCAATCATTTTATCCCTTAAAATTCATCTTTGATCACCAAAATGACATATTCAAACGTTTTTTTTTTTTTTTCCTGTGAAAAAAATAAATAAATTCTTCATGCCTTAAAATAGCTTGAATGTAACTCTACACCCTTGCTTCATTTACAGTTTTTTACAATCACTTTGCTACTATTTTCAGAACCTTGATGTCATTTTTCAAAACTCTAGACACAAAACTCAAAACGGTTATTACTTGTAACACAGGCTGTCTAATGTTCAAAACATTGCATTGTCCATTCACATATTTAAAGAAATCTTGCACTTGAACAATCATTGGTTCAAAATACAATTTTACTGTGAAATACCATTGAAACATAACTATAGATCACCCACACACAAGCAACCGATAGTTTCACTGTGTCATTGTTCGTACAATCATTAAATATTGTAGAACAAAATAGATGATACAGGTTTCATTATGGTACTACATGTACAGTAAATACATCTCTGTAAAAGTACTGCAGTAGTAGAGAGAATACTACAGACACAGTGGAATCATTGAACAAAGTTTGTAATATATTGATGCAAAACACTACAGTACAATCACAACATAGGTTTATTTGAATCAAAGCAAAAATAATTAGCTATGAAATAGAAAAGAAAAGTCAGTACTGTAAAACATCAAATGCAGTGTTCCTCAACTTGCTTGCTTGTACTGTAAGAAACAAAACAGGAGTGCACTGCAAAACATGCTGTTCTTACTTAGAGTTTTTGTCTTGTTTCTAGTCAAAATATCTTAAAGTTCTTAAATCAAGAAGCATTTTCTTGACAAGTAAAAATTATTTTCTTGTTTTCAGGAAAAACTTACTTAATTTTGACTTATTTTTCCCGAAAACAAGAAAATAATTTTTACTTGTCAAGAAAATGCTTCTTGATTTAAGAACTTTAAGATATTTTGCCTAGAAACAAGACAAAAACTCTAAGTAAGAACAGCATATTTTGCAGTGTGAGAAGGTGGTGCAGTATTTGGGGCCATAGACACAGTGTCTGATGAAGCATTATGATAAAATATTAGGCTACATCCATGGATATTGTGGTCTAATTGGTTCATGCTCCACGCTAATTGGTGATAATGAATCTCATTAACCTGAAACTTTCATGATTTACAGTAAACATGGAAGATTGTTTGTCTGTTTCCATACAACTATGCATTAAGAGTAATGCAACAATTACTTATCATTTTGAGCAGTTCTATCAATTGATAGTTAAATCATTGTAAGGAAATGAACAGACACTCATTTGAAATGCAATGTGTGAATTGCCTTTTGAAATAGTAGTACTTTGATGTTAAGTTGTGTCATATTGAACAGGTGATTTTTGTTGAATGATCAAATGATCTAAGTTTTATGTGTATTGTATCCAAGCAATTGAGAAAAGGGTTAGAGTTTTGAAAAATGTGCATTTTGATCATTGGTTGTGAGTTTTGTGTCTAGAGTTTTGAAAAATGACATCAAGGTTCGGAAAATAGTAGCAAAGTGATTGTAAAAAACTGTAGTATACACGGATCTATGAATATTCTAATTAGCCCCACCTCCACTCACTCGCATGAGCTCAGAGATCCACTTGGTCAACTTACTGACGTTAACGCTGCACAATGGTATCGCTTTTTACAACGTTGGATGCATAACAGTAATTAATATGATTAGCCTTTTGCTTGACTACGTTATCAAACAGCTAATGTGTTGCTAATGTTACACAAACCACGTTCCTGTTCGACATCTCCGAGTCAGACAGCTGTCTTCTAACAATCAGTATCCTTAGAAACGCTTTGAACAACTGAGAACGTCAGTGGAGAAAGGCATATAGTTCCTCATAACATCATAATATGCATCATACACCCGCCATATTGCTAAATCTACACAATTTTTTATATCAACAGAAAAATATACCGGGATAACCTGGGTTCTCTCGAGACACCCCTGCTACTTCTCTGTTAATGATATGCTAAAGCCCCCCGGCACATTGATGTGATTGGTTACAAGGTAGTTTGTGACGTCAGAAATACCAGTGATTTCACTTTTTTTCACTACATATTAAAGCATATTAAAAACACCACATAGACATAAAAACAACATTAAAAACTTGATTTTCACTACAGGGGGTCTTTAAAAAAACTAAAATGGGTCAATTTTGATTTCATGTTGCCTTTTCACATTGCAAAAGAAATATCATCTTATGTGTCTTCTTTTTTTGCTGTCTCTTTTTAATTATTATTATTTGTTGTCTTTAACTTCATTTGTTCTTCTCCCAAGCCACCTCTGCATTGGCAAAGAATTTCTCTTCTTCCACCTTCTCTTGCTTTTCTTTCTCTCAATAGTAATGCAATAATGTGAGTTCATTGTGTGCAAATCCTTGTAATGCAGAGAGTGAGAAAGATTTAAAAAAAAAAAGATTGGCTGGAAGATTCTTTTAAATATTTGTGGAATATGTTTGACGCTCAGTTGAAGTGTTTATCTCTGAACTTGTATTACACAAAATACATCAGAGTCAAATTATAGTTAGTATGCAGATGTGTTGAAGCACGATTGTTCATGCTACTGCCATGTAGTAGTGTGTGTACGAGTAGCTGCTGAAAACGAGCAGGGAGGATGGAGACAAATCAATATAAACGATGGGGAGAAGTGGCTATCATTCAGGGGGGAAACAGGTGCAATATCTCTCTCAGATAGGAGCCCATCCATCACAGCCAGACTTTAATTTGAGATGTTTAGGCCCCCTTCTGCTGATTGTCTCATAGCAAGTGTGTGTGTGTGTGTGTGTGTGTGTGTGTGTGTGTGTGTGTGTGTGTGTGTGTGTGTGTGTGTGTGTGTGTGTGTGTGTGTGGAGGTGGCAGGTGGAGGGTGACAGTGAGGGGTTACATGTTCAAAATAAAACTAAAAGCTTGAGAACAGTAGGAGGTCTGACATGGAAGGAAAAAAGACTGATGTGAAAGTGATGGAAATTAGAGAAAACAGTGGCTCTGTATCAATTCCTAGTGTACTGCCCTGCTGTTTACTACAGAGGGAGCATGCAAACTGTAATGGACGGATTTGAAAGGCTGTACATACACAGCAGTTCTGTGTGTTATAAAAATAGTGCTCTTCTCACAAAATGCACAGCTGTGAACTTACTCTAATTATACTGCTGTTCATAAGTTAATTGTTTTTGAAAGAAGTCTCTTATGTTCACCAAAACTGCATTTACTTGATCAAAAATACAGTAAAAATTGTAATATTATGAAATATTATTACAACTTAATAGAACTATTTTCTATTTTAATATATATTAAAATGTAATATATTCCTGTGATGGAAAAGCTGAATGTTCAGCATCATTACTCCAGTCTTTGCTGCTCAAAAAAACCATTTCCGATTAATTTTTTTTTTTTTTTTTTTTTTTTTTTCGTGGAAACTATGATAATATGATAATTTTTCAGGTGATTCATGATGAACAGATAGTTCAAAAGGACAGCATTTACTTGAAATAGAAATCTTTTGATCCATTGAATGCATTCTTGCAGAATAAAAGTATTAATTTCTTTTTAAAAAATCGTACTGACCTCAAACTTTTGAACGCTATTGTATGTTTTTAATAGATGAATTGAATCATTCTTTTTGATGTTACTAGTATCACACACTACCAGCCGAGCTACAAAAACACACAATTAGTACACGTAAATGCTGGGTAAAAAAAAAAAAAAAGTTTATATTTAACATTTCTTTTACTCCATCTGCAATTTTTTTGTAGCTTATTGCAAAGCATTATGGCATTGCTTTCTTTTTGAAGGACACACGCAATGCTCCCTTTGGCTAAAAGAAAGCATTTATACGTAGGCAGCTTGGTATCTTTTGGAACAGAGATGGTAAATGTGCTGTTGCTTTAACCTTGAAATGCCTCAAAATGATTTGTATTCTCTTTATCTTTATTTATTTCTTTTAGGCTGCTATTAGTTGAATGGATTGTGCATTGGAGTTGGTGCATTATATGTTTCAAGACTTTCAGAATAGCAGTAACAATGTCATGACAGCCACAGATATATCTGTAACCCCACCAAGGTGACATCTCAATTGTGTGCGAGCAGACGCATGTACACGAAAGCACACACTCAAGCAGCTCCACCATGTGATAAAACAGTGTAGAAATGAGTCCCTTTACTGAAGCTTTAAACTACATATAGCCCAAGGTGAAGGGAGTCCAAATAATCTCAATTATTGATCGGCGTTGGGCAGAGGCCTCTCCGCAGGAGTGTTTGCAGCAGTGAGTGTTGATGGCAGGCATATCCGGATGAGTGATCTGGTCGGATCTCTCGCTCTGGATGAAAATGATAATGGATACTCAGATACACACACGCACACACCCAAGTTCAATACCAGGAGCTATCATCACTGCGGACACGAAGGAGGGTGAGAGCAGCTGCTCTGTCCTTCCATTAAAATTACACGGGTGAAGAGAAAAGAACAGAGACAGAAAAGCGAGATAGAAGAACTTAGAAAGTTGCCAGATGCAGAAAGAGATTCAAATAACCACAGCAAAGAAAGAAAGAACTAAAAGGCGTAGTTCACCTAAAAATGAAAATTCTGTCGCCTTAACGTTGTCCCCTGTATGACTTTCGTTTTTACCGCACAACACAAAAGAAGGAATTTTTGAAGATATTCCAACTGTGCTTTTTCCATGCAACTACAACAAATGGTGACTGCCGCTTTCAAACAACAAAAAAGCACAATGAAATATCATAAAATAGATCTGTATGTATATTTTAAGTCTTCTGGAGTTAAGTAGAATTGAAATTTGTCCAATTTTGTGATTAAAAAATGGTCTCTGATGTCCCCAGTCTGTATGTGAAGATTTAGCTCAAAATACCCCACAGATAATTTTTTATAGCATGTTAAATTTGTCAATTTTTGAGGGTGAGCAAAAACGCTTAGTTTTTGTGTGTCCCTTTAAATGCCAATGAGCTGCTGCTCCCAAGAAGAGAGCGGTGTTTCAATAGCTCGTGTTAGCAGCTCCGATTATCACGCAAGACTCACTGAAAATGTCAGAAACTGTTCAGACTTTTATGTTCAAACCGGAGTCGGACAATGATAGAAAGATTCAAGAAGTAGTGACAACATGTAAAATGCAACAGGACGTTTCTGAATGGTTAGTTGATGAATTTATGTAGCCGATGTGGAGTTAACTATCTTAAAGTCATTGATTAGCATATTCTGTCATGATAATCTATAAATTGCTCATGTGGGAATTGTAAGATCCTACAGAGCCATAGAATATATGCTGCATGAAGATAGAACAGGTATAGTTTAGTTTAATTACGATTATAACTTATGTTGTCATCTTGCTTTTATGACATGGTATTTCATTTCTGTTGGCCTCACACCTTTGTTGCATGTTCTCAGGGGCAGGGTATTTTTTTTTTCGGGTGGTTGAACCCCTCCTCACTGCCAAAGTTCCAGAATTTAATTCGTAGTATATAGTATATAGAGGGTATGAATCGACGTCACTTTCAACGCCAAAAGCGCGCTCCCTCAGCTGGACTGAGTGGCAAAAGAACCTGCTGAGTGACTGGATTTTACAGGGGAAACTGCGGAAATGCGAGTAAAACTAACGAATTACACTAAAGGTTGGAATTGAATGTGTTCCTTACAACTTGTCAAATAAACCTAATCCATGGATATTGACATGCAGCCAGGAGTCGTGTTTCCTGACATTTATATATGTTTCGACGGCGGGGAGACACATAAAGCAAATCTGCCTGTTAATATTTTATATAACTACAATATAGGTAGGTTTAAATCCGCATAATCACTTATATCAATGTTATTTCGTCATATTGTCCAGCCCTAAAACATATATAGTTTTATAGTATAGTTTTTGTCAGTGTTGTTGTTTATTGAAAAACACACAATTATGCAGAATATAAGATGGAAAATATTTAATTGATCAGTTGTCAACACAATATATAACAATACAATATATACGGTATGATTTTACCTCAAAATCCAACAATTTGACCAAAAATGATAACTGCAAATCCATGTTTCTCTGCCTGGAGTCGTTGCTTTCTGCAGTTTTTAAATATATACCTCAGGTTTTGTATCAAAGCTATTTGTATAGTCAATCACCCGTTTTGGATGTGTTTTGTTTGTTTTTCATGACATTCACGCTGAAAACCAATGCTGAAGGGACTCGCACACCGGACGCGAAGCTCAGTGCAACGCTGCGCCACGACACATCTTTCAAATTCGAACGCATTGTTTTATATTTTTTTCCGAGTCATAGCTTGGCGCCGCAGACAGGCACCGAATGTCGCCGCTGGTGTGCGTACACTCATAGAAAACAATGCGTTCTTCGAATTTTAAACACGTGGCGAGGCGCTGAGTTTTGCGTCTGGTGTGCGACCTCCTTCAGTCTTTTGCCACTCAGTGGGCGTGACCGCAGACGTAACGGTCGACGGTGACGTCACGTGCATACCCTCTATTGATTTACGATGCCTATGTGAGTGTCTGTAGCGTTAATGATCCGTTCTGAGCTCATGGTTAGCATAAGTATCAAGACAAATAGAGGGTATGCACGTGACGTCACCGTCGACCATTATGACTGCGGTCACGCCCACTGAGTGGCACAAAGACTGAGCTGCAGCATTAGTTTTAGCGTGAATGTCGGCGAAAAAAGCACAAAACTCATCCAAAACGGGAAAGAGCTTTGTGATTGACTGTACAAATAGCTTTGACACAAAACCTGAGGTATATATTTAAAAACTGCAGAAAGCAACATAAAAAATAAGCAAATGGATCTCTGCAATTCACAGAAACGGCTGACTCCAGCAAAGAAACATGGATTTGCAGTTATCATTTTGTGTCAAATTGTTGGATTTTGAGGTAAAATCATACCGTATATATTGTATTGTTATATATTATGTTGACAACTCATCAATTAAATATTTTTCATCTTATATTCTGCATAACTGGGTGTTTTTAAATAAACACTGACAAAAACTATACTATAAAACTATATATGTTTTAGGGCTGGACAATATGACAATATAACATTGATATAAGTGATTACGCAGATTTAGACTTGTAGTTATATAAAATATTCACAGGCAGATTTGCTTTATGCATTTCCCCGGCGTCGAAATCAGGCACATATAAATGTCAGGAAACACGACTCCAGGCTGCATGTCAATATCCGTGGATTAGGTTTATTTGACAAGTTGTAAGGAACACATTCAATTCCAACCTTTAGTGTAATTTGTTAGTTTTACTCGCGTTTTCGCCGTTTCTCCTATTAAATCCAGTCACGCAGCAGGTTCTTTTGCCACTCAGTCCAGCAGAGGGAGCGCGCTTTCGGCGGGAAAGTGGCGTCGATGCATACCCTCTATAAAGCAACAAGCAAAGAGGCATTGACAGAGAGTCAAGAAATGATGATGAGAAGAATTATTATTAATATTTCAGTAAAGTTCATTAAATCTATTCTGTTATTAGTGTGGTCTTTAAACTTATGAACTGTGTATGGACTGAAGTGGTACATGAGGAAGCAATTTGACAACAATGCAGTAAATATTTTAGGTGCATCAAAAAGCGTGCTCATTAAGAGACCAAGCTAATCCAGCACAAATTATTGCAAAAAAGGTCACCAAAATGAAGTATTTGAACCTCATAATTAAATACAAAAGGAGGAGGAAAAACTGCAAAAAGGTCCACTTTTTGAAAAAAAAGAACCCCCCCTATCAATAGGCTGGCTACGGACCTGTTGACTGTGATAATTTCTTCTCTTCTGTGTCATTTTCTTGCTACGCTGTTTACGTTCAGCGCTTCCAGGTTCTACGTCAGAATGTAGACTTATTTAATCAAAAATATCTTAATCTGTGTTCCGAAGATGGGTTTAGAACTACATGAAGGTGAGTAATTAATGACAGAATTTAAATTTTTGGGTGAACTAACACTTTAAGAATTGAACACTGTGACTAGATTTCAAGATTGTCAGTAAATAACGAGTTAAACTTCAGTCTCTTTTCCGGCCACCTATTATGTGGAATCAGAAAACAGCTAGCAAGTCCCATTTATTGTAATTTAATGGTAAGGAGCATAGAAAAACTTCAAATCTCTTTTGTTTTCTGCAGAAGAAATTCATACTGGTTTGGAATGACATGAGAGTGAGTAAATAATGACAGAGCTGTCATTTTTGGATGAACTATTCCTTGAACTGTCTAAGGCCTTGTTGACTTTGGCATTAGAAGGGTTCAGCTGGCCTGTTGCATCACCTCTCTGCCACCCATTCAGTCTCCAGGATATCTGAAGGCCCTCGTCAGTCACACAATAAGTACATGGGATTACTGTGGATCTTTCCTGCAGCCTACGGCGCGGTGCAGCACACCAGAGAGGATATCCTCCTCTGTACAGCACTGCCCAGTCATTCACTCCCTCAATGCTCTTTCACTGCATCAGCGATGGCTTTCTTTAAAGAGAGAGCTTATTCAGCTGCATTATGCATTGAGATCACTTTAAGAGAGAACTCGAGATAAGCGGCTCAGGTTTGTGTGAATGAAAAGAGCCATTGGGCTGGTTGAAATGAGGAACTTGATGCTTTGGGAGTGTGAAGTGTGTAAAGGACATGTTGTGAAGTATCTCTGGGCCATACTTTGGCAGCATTTTCTTTTCTCTGAAGTCCACTTATAATGTTAAAGGTTTCTTGCAGCAGAAACAGTTGCAATTTAGTTCTTCATGACCATTTGTCTTCTCTTTTCTGACCTTTAGAGTTAAACGTCACATATTTTAGCTATTGTTCCTTTAATGTTTCTACATAAACACTTCTTTTTTTTTTTTTTTCATGCGAAATGAGTAACTGTTGTGGGTGTGCTGTGTATAGTTGATGCTTCCTAGTGGATGCCAAGTCTGATTTATATTACCATTCAAAAGTGTGAGGTCTGTTCAAAAGAAAAGCATTTATTTTAATTTTTTATTTTATTTTATTTTTTGTATCAAATAACAAATTTCCATTTCATCATATTCTGAACATCAGAATATCTGATGGACATCTCCACATTTAGATATACTGTCAGAAAAAAATAAATGTGTAAACAGTGTACATTTAAGAGACTTCACCCTCTATAGGTTTTGATATGTAAAAACTATGGAAGCCTGTTTCCGCCACTGAAAAAAAAAAAAATTTGCAATTCTGACATTTTTTCACAGAATTATGTGACAAACTTACAATTGTGTGTTATAAAGTCAGACTTGCAAGATATAAAGTGGCAATTGTGTTATAAAGTCAGAATTGCATATATAATATCACATTTTTGAGGTTTTTTTTTTCTCAGAATTGTGTTTATATCATAATTCTGACTTTATAACATGCACTTGTGAGTTATAAAGTCAGAATTGTGATATAAGCTCATAATTATGGAAAAAAAATTGGCCTTTAGAACTTGCCATTGCGAGTTTATATCTCACAATTCTGACTTTATTTCTAAGTATATATCTCGCAAGTCCTAATTGCGAGATAAAATGTTGCAATTACTATTTTTATTTTCGATTCATTGGCGGAAACAGGTTTCCATAAAAAACAGTGATATGTAACAAAAAAAAACTCACTTTTGACCCACAATGACCCACTTTTGCAGCTTTTTTCCATAATTGTCTGGTCGGACTGAGAACAGAGCATATCTACGTAGTGCATTGAATTAATTTATTTAATTTAAAAAGAGTAGTAAAACCCTTTGGTCCATGATATGGTGTTTAATTTGGTAATTTTATGGAGATGGATAGGTTGGGGTTTTATGGGAATGGTATAGGGGCACGTTCAAGGTTAATCTGGATGTTTGGGTCTATATTACACACATACACACTCACAAATATATCAATGTGTCCAGCTGTTATTGACCTTTGTGTCCATGGCCCTGGACCCGTGCCACTTTATGTCATCATTCTCTCTCAATTCCAATTGAATTCTGATGAGAGGGACATAGGGACATGTCAAATCTTGCGCTCCCGATCCCCTCCATCTCAGGGTTCCCATCTGCTTTGAGCTGATTAGACCTCATTTAGCTCTCCCTCAGAGCTGTCTCTCTCTCTCTCCCCCTCAGCGCTGATCGTCTCTCTATCTGTGAGCTGTCTGTCTCTTGTGTTACCAACTGGTCAAAAGAGGATTCCTCATTAAACCCAATGCCTGTGCATCTGCTATAGCTCGCTCTGGGGAATTGGACTCTTGTTGGGACATGGCTTTGTTTTCACCAGAAGCTCAGATCACTAGGAGCTCTGCTTCTTCTACAGTCTGCTCTGATCTCTGTCAAAAAAAGCAAACCCAAGACCTGCCAGCTCTGGGTTTCTAAAGTACGTTCAGGAGGGATCTTTGTATTGTCCCTGCCTACTGATTTCAGACACTGATTGAAGCCTGGTGTTTCCTGTCTTTGTAAAGGCTGGCTTGATCCAGGGAAAAGATAGGATGGGTTTCGGCTTCATCTGCGAGTTAAATTCTGTCCACTGACTGTTGTGCATTCATCTTTTATTCTTTTTTGTCCTAGAGCGTCCCACAAATCCGTGCAACCTTTAACAGATGGACGGGATCAGCTTTTTTACCGTGGGACGTTTGCAATGCCGCAACAGATCAAATGAAAATAGGTGGATAATACAGTTAGAGATAGGCTGATAGTGTGTCGTTTTCCTGGCACATCACGTCCTCTGATTTATGACAGCTAGAGGCAGAGTCTGGATGAATTTAAGTGGATGTCACAGCTCACCTCCTATTATTTTTAACACTGTTTTGTACTTTGTGGTTTATTCTAGGAATGCTGATGCTGAATTTTACTATCCACAAGGGATTACGCCACACCTCCCCCTGCACACACACACACATAACAGCTGCCACAATAAGGTTGTACAAACAACCACCGAAAATTATAGATATGTTGTCTCTGAGGGAAAACCTACCACCAGAGTGTGATTCTATATTTGGTTACACTTGCAATAATAATGAGTAATCGAAAAGTCATGAAATGCTTTCAAAACAGATTTCTGACATGAATCATCGTAGGTTTGATCTTTATATCAGTGCAATGCAAGGAATGCTATTTTTAAGTGTCTGAAGCATTTCCCACAAGCGAACATGATGTTAAACCAATGCAACCTCAAAGAACACTTGTGTAAAAGGCTCTTTTTGGCATTTTTTGTCATTTAATACAATTTTTTTTTTCTTTTTAAATTATATTATCAGAATAACAATTTGTTTTGAACATTTTATGAATATCTGAATGAACTCAACAAGAGAAAAACCTGATGCTCATGTTCTCCAGCATGATTTGAAATGTTCCAAAGACTATTTTGTGCTTCGGTGGAAGCAAGAACATCTGGTCTTTTGTATTCTTGGTTAATTCCACAAATGTATTTGCATTTTTCCACTTATTTCTAGTTTTAAACTGTAAAAAATGTATGCTGGGATATTTTCAGCCTTAAATCAAATAACAATAATAATAATTACAGTAATAAATACTGTAGAGTGATTTTTTTTTTAATACCGTGTGATTCATATACCTCAGCAACACAGAAACCGCTTGAGGTCTAATCCCTCTCGCATGTCACAAAGTCCATAATCTCTGTGAGATTAAATTAAAATGTACATAAACACCAGACTCTAGTGCTTTGTACACGAATATCTCTATTAATAGTATGACAATGATGTGTGAGAAACAAAGACTTAACAAGTGCATTATGTGGATTAAGTCTCATTGTCTTTCATAACTCACAACATGTTGAAACTGTTCATTGCACTGCTGTTTCATCTGGGAACGAACTGTCAGGGAAACACTGCATTTTAGAGCCACTTGAGATATCCGGCACTGCTAGTAATTTGTCTTTTCTAGTCTCTCAAAAACACTTGGTCCTTGATGTCGCCCAAATGTCTCTTTCTTTCTTTTTTTTATTAACCAGTGTTTCACTACTTTGTGGCAGTAAGAAGCGAAGCACACGTCTGCTTTTATATGTAAATGTTGGCTCACACTCATAATTGAGGCTCACACACACTCCAGGTATGAGTGTTTGCACTGGTGGGTTGCAATCAGGACTTCCACTCCAATCTCTGCAAGCATCAAGCCATCATTTTTCACCTGACTGAAGAGTCAGTCAGCAAAACAACCTTCCTACAGCCTCCACAGTCAAACTCTCAAGCCTTTCCAAAAACGAAGGCAAAAACTGTTCTAAAGGGGGCAGGGATTAATCGTTGGCTTCTTTCCTTCTGGACTTTTAGCACTGGAAGTATTGCAGCTTACATGATTGGGGATAAACGCTCATAATTGAGGATGCTGACAGGTCAGTGATTTAGCTTGAGAGCAACCCAACACTTGCACCAAGAGTTATGAGCTCTCCGCGCTTCCTAACTGTTCATTACTGACCTGGTAAGAAAGTCCACATCAGCAAAACACAAACAGATTCAGGAGATTTGTGCACAGAAAATGTCCTACCTTAATTGAGTCCTTTTCCACCGGCCAAAAAGATGGATGGAGGCTTGAAATCAGTAAAATCCAAATGCTTCACAAACTCTCTTCCTTCATCTGTCCTCAGCTTCTTTTCATTCCTCGTTTCACCTCGCCTTCCTTGTTTTAGTTCCTTGTTTTCTCATCTACTCTCTGTTAGGAGTCTATCGTTCTTGTTCATCCTGTACAGTACAGAAGCGGAGACAGATGCGCGTGCCTCCAGTGAGGAAAGAAAAAAGGTTGAGCGAGCGAGCGCGCGCGAGAGAGAAAGAGTGCTGAAGTGTACGTCCCTGCGGTTTTAGAATGAACAGAGCGCGCACGAGTTTGTGTGTGTGTTAGAGAGAGAGAGAGAGTGACAGTGAGTGAGCTGGTCGGAGAGAAAAAGACCGAGCGGAATGAGGGAGCGCTTTGCTGACTGGCTCGCGGCTCTGCGGTCCGTGGCGTGATTGGAGAGAGTGCGACCCCTGTCAGGTCTCTGGAGTGTGGGATCTTCATCAACTACATTAGAGAGATGGAGCCTCCCCTCCATCCCTCGTTCCCTCCCTTCACCCCTCCCTCGTTTCCGTCAGTCCCGCAGAGAAGCAGCGATCTGAGCGGTCATCGCAGGAATATATGCTAATCATTCCGTTCTCGGTGTCTCGCGGGAACGGTGTCTTTTCCAAACTAATACACTTGCAGATGTCCTGTGTTAGTCTGTTTTGATTCCCTCTCTCTCTCTGTGTGTGTGTGTGTGTGTGTGTGTGTGTGTATGTGTTAGCCTAATTTGTTTGTGTGTGCAGGCAGTGTCCAGCGCGCTTGTGTGTGGATAGTTGGTACAAGACTTGGTACAGTGATTTTAAATTTCGATTCAGTCCCTGAATTTGAATTGATGAAACAGGATGTATTTGATTTTTAACTTTAAGAGGAATTTTACTTTTATTTTATTAAGCGCCTAATTTCCCATATAGTGCTTTAATTGAACATAAAACAAACATGGTTTTATATGAAATTACAATGATATCATCACTTTAGATATTTTTATGTCAGTATTTATTTTTCTGAAGCTATACCTGAGAATATTGTGGAAGATATTTTATGGTTTAATTTATAGCTAAATTAAAATGTAACAGTTTTGATGACATTTCTGAAATTTCAGTTTTAAAATGTTCAGAGAAATCTCTCTCTCTCTCTCTCTCTCTCTCTCTCTCTCTCTCTCTCTCTCTCATATATATATATATATAAAATGCATCTGATCAACACAACAACTAAAGCAGCAAACTTTTAACAAGCAGTTCATCTAATGAGGGTTTCTGAGACTACAACCCACTGCAGAGAACCACCAAAACATTTGGCCATGGCTTTACCCTATCATTCAAGTGGGGGCCATAATAAATAATAAAGGTAATGTGGGTATATATATATATATATATATATAATCCCTCCTATTAACCTCAAAAACCAGCTACACCGTTTCCCCACTGGGAACCTCCAGAATATAATTTTATTTTCAAAGGTTTATGTATCAGGTATTTTATGTTTCTTCATTGACTACTCAAAGAGCTCTTTAAATAAAACAAAAGTCTTGACCTCACTGTGCCTACAGATGCACACCTGCTGCCAATATTGAGCTCTACACATGGTTCAGGATTGACTCTTCAGGAGGTGACCGTCCTGCCGCTTGCTGGACACTCTGGGATGTTCTGAAGGCTTCTTCATTGATGATCCAGTAAATGGTAGATGCTTTGCATCAAAATGGCCTCACATGCAAAGAAATTGCTGCAAAGCGATGATGGGAACATGTCTTTCTTTACCATTGAAGACGCAAGAACACAATGACTGGAAGCACTTTTTCCTCCTGACTAGATCTTGTTTGCGCTTTCCCATGTGCTGATGTGATTAGTGAAATTATGCTGGCTGGTCACTTTTTACAGGACCTCAAACAGGTCCTTTGTTTGTTTGTTTGTTTGTTTTGCCAATGAAGCTTTTTGCAAATATTGTATGTAAAATGCATCTGATCAACACCACAACTGAAGCAGCAAACTTTTAACAAGCAGTTCATCTAATGAGGGTTTCTGAGACTAGAACCCACTGCAGAAAACCACCAAAACTTTTGGCCATGGCTTTACCCTATCATTCAAGTTGGGGTTCGGGACCATAATAAATAGCCTTTTTTGAAAGGTAATGTACCTCCTTGTGGTTGAGAGACAACAGGAACACTAAATTAGGATTCTCCTAATTTCTAAATTATGAAAAGTCATCAAATATGAAGCAAAAAAAAAGAAAAGAAAAAAAGATGTCAACCATATTTTTAGAGCCGTTAAACATTGCATTAAAATAGACCCCAAAGATAATAGGATATATATATCTGTGGATATATATATATATATATATATATGTATGTATATATATATATATATATATATATATATATATATATATATATATATATATATATATATATATATATATATATATATATATATATATATATCCTATTATCTCAAATAATTGAATTAGACCCCCCCCCCCCCCCCCCCCCCCCCCCCCACACACACACACACACACACACAAACACACATACATATGCTAATAATTTTGTTTGTGTTATTTATTTAATTCTTTTTTCATCTTTGTGAAATATTTAAACCTCCATTACTCCTCAGAAGAGGCAGGTCTTTGTTAATGCTGACCTATTTTTGAGGGATTCCTGCTGCTTGGTAGAGTCATAACATAACATTGATGCATGTGGGGAGCTTGCACACACAAAAATATTACTGTGGGGGGCTGAGTCCGCTAGGGAAAATGATTCTGTTTTTCTCTTTCTCTAATCTCTTTCTTCCATTACACATTATATTATAAGCATAATATTTTGGTTGAAATTTTATTTAGCTCTCTGCAATTTCAGAATTTGGTGCAGAACTTCTTACTTGAGTAGTTGGTAGGATGGCTGAATGATTGAATCCAGGATGGAGTCTTTTATACTCGGCTCCAGCTCCTACTTTAATAAAGTGACAGGCAAATATAGATGGTGATATGTAACCTTTAAAGATAGGGGTTTGTCATGAAGAGGAGCTGTGAGCCTTGACGGTCATCACTCATGGGAAAGGTTAACTTTTCCGTTCACATTTCTCCTGCATCACAAATAACCAGACCTACACTTTATGAATGCAACATGCAATAATGGGTCTCTTATAGTGTACCTACAAGGCTCTTTTAGTAGTAAAGCAATTATTTTTTTTTTTAATCTTCATGGTCAGAAAATAAATGAGGTTCTGTAAACTTCTCATTGAAGTCAAGATGCCCGCTTTTTCAGCATGTATAACAAGATGTCTTATTCCTTCTCTTATAACCTTGTTGAGTTTTTGTCCAGTATTTTTTGTCTAGTATTTTTGTCCAGTATTTTTGTCCAGAAAAACAAAAACAAACAAAAAAAACAACAACAACAAAAAAAATGATGACATCTTCGATGCCTGAAGTTTTCAATGGGTGTCCTTCAGGATGGGATTGGTTGAAGATAAGACAAGTTATTTATTGCCCATTACTCTCACCCACCATACCCATCTCTCAACTCTGTCACCTTTGCTTTTTAATAAAAAAAATAAAAACTGATGTAGCCAACAGTAATACTTACTGTAGTCTGCCTTATACAGTATACTTTAGAATTTTTTCCATCATTAATGAATAACTACATAGGAAACAAATGAGTAATGTAATATTGACACTCCAGTAACTACTATTAACTAACAAGAAATTTCAATTAATTAATTAGTAAGTAATAGTGCTTAGTTGAATGTGGTATTTCACTATTCAATCAATAGCAACTTTTTTTTTTTTTCAAATCCCATTCTTAATCTCATCAGTTCGTTATAGATACTCCAAGACCAGAAATATATGGTTCAGATAAGGGAAACATTCAAAATGTGTACTGTTGGTGTGCCTCCAGGAACAGGGTTGGGAAACATCACTTTAGAGCACAGACTTAATTCTCTTTTGAAATACGACACTAGGCAAATTATTACTGAAGTGAAAAAAAGTTTTAAAAAGTTAACTTAAAAAAAGTTACAGAATTTTACATTTGTTATGAAAAATACTACTCAAATTTTATATGAAATATACTTTCAAAAACACATTTAAAGTCATGAATCTAAACAAGTTGTGTTCCAAATTTGAGCTTGATATCTCAAAAAAATGAGTTTTCAGTAAGATTTTGTTTGGCCGCAGTACCAAAAGTTTTAATTAGATGAAATTCATCTCCAATTCACTTCCAATGTGGTCATTTTTGATCGTTAGGAGCACAAGTTTGACTATTTTTTATTTAACCTTTTTGAATCATGTCCATGATTTTTGTGTGTGTGTTCACAAAGCAAATGCCAAAGCTACTACCAAGTTTCGTACCACTCCAATGAAGTAGAAAATTCTATAAAAAAATTGGTAAAAAATGACCGAAGAGCACCAGAGGGTTAAGTGCGTTCACAGCAATTAAGAACCTGCTTAATTAATCATCAGTCTGATCATTGGGACTTCCAGCAGAGACTCAGCTGTCCCTGTGAATCCCTACAATTAACAGCTTCCTTAATGCTGTCGCTCTTTTTGTTTTATCAGCAGAGACTTTGTTGGTAAGCTCAGAGATCGCTCAGGGCAAACAAAATATTCAAATGAAAATTATCCAGAGATCCAAGGAAGCTTGGATCGCAAAACCCATTTTTGGAGCTTTTACACCTGTTTCTTATGATTATATGGGAAATATTGTAAATGAGTTCATTATAATTACCTCACCACAACTTAATGCCATACATGAATATTCTACAGAACTTCCAATGAATTTTCTCAGATCTCTTGATAATTTCTATTTTTGAGTATTTTTTATTTGCCTTAAGCAATCTCTGTGCTAACCGTGTGAGTCTCCGCGGATAACCAGAGCGATAGCATTAAGGAAGCAGTTGTTCGTAGTGATTCATTAGGACAGCTCCCCCTCTGCTGGAACTGGGAGTGATCAGAGATTAATTAAGCAGGTGTACAGCTGTGACAGAGCAACATCCAAACATATGGACATGAATAGAGTGAGAAGGAGACAGACACCTGGGGACAGCCAGGCTAAATGATCCTATATAGTGTCTTCCCATCTCCCTGAATGGTTAAATCACTAGACTGCTTAGTTCAGATGGGGGGAAGCTTTATTCGGTATGCCTCCATTGAATTGTAACATTATTGGACAGGAGCGTTGGATTAAAGGACACACACACACACACACAACATCAACGTCCTAACGGCTCCAGACGTGCCCCCTCCCCACCCAGGGTCACTTCCCATCCAGATGGCGTGTAACCCTCAGCGGGGCATGAAGATAATCCTCTCAGAAAACAGACACACACACACTTACACAAATATAAAACACATGCTGAGGAAGGGATAAGATAAAGATGAACCATCAACCCCTTTGCTTAAGTGTACTTGTGCTTTTGGTTGTAGACTCTTACAGTGTGAGGTTATCCCACTGACGGGAGAGATTTCCACATATCTGCTCTTTTATCTCGGTTTGTGTAGCTGAATGAAACTCTCCATAGTCCCTCGGTTGCTCTACGAGAGGTTTTACATCTAAACTCGTCTTTCAGCCAGTCTCTCGTACTCGGCAGTTTGTAGATTTCTGGACCTGTTGAGTTCAGAGAGTCCTGTGAGTTATTTTCCCTTAAATATCTGATGCTGTCTGACAGAAAAAAATGCACAAGGGTATCATGCCCGCTGCTGAAATCACTCTGTGCATATAAAATTATCTGTGAAATTGTCAGAGAACAAGCAAAGCAAGGCATTGCAATTCTTAGACAATGTGGAGATTCTGTAAATCAAGTAATCTAGGGTGAATTCACGCAGTGCACAGCAATTCAAGAACTTATTCACTAATCAACCACAATTCAGTTTAACTAGACCCTATGTGCTTAAAGGGTCATGAAACCTCAGAACACATTTTTTGAGCTGTGAACAGATATGTGTAGGCTGCACATCATTGAAAACACTAAAGGTACTCATCAATTTATGCATTTTTCAGAGCGATTTCTGTCTTCCGGTTTGAAAAGCAAAGTCGGAGCAACGTCACAAAATCTGACGTCATCGTGTACTACCGGCAAGATCCGGAGTGCTGGTTGGCTCCAAGTATGGGCTGGGCGAACATGCTGACGTCAATAGTTTCGGCATTTATGCATGAGAAAAGGCACATTCAATCCAATCACTGCACCGTAGTATGCATAAGATTATAATTTTGGTATTATGCATGAGGAAGTATCACTTCTCTCGCCTCTGTCTTTTGTCATTCAGAGACCTATCGTTGGTGCTCCTTTCCTCAGTGCTACAACACAAAAATGCGTTTTCCTGTGACACAACCAGAGCAGAAGTTTGGGTGCATGTGGATTGTTTTGCTGTTATCGACCAGCACAAATGGAAAATATGTTCGCATGAGATCGCATTACAGTGGAGAATTCAAATGTGGCTCATTCTCCTCTGCGTTCGGACATGCAAGCCGTGTGTATGTTTCCCTGAGAACAGCAGCACATGAGTGTTGTTTATATTTTGCACACGATGCTGTCAGAACTGGAGTTTGAATACAAACACATAAAAAATACAATTGTTAGGATATACACGCGGATATGATCGGTTTCAGCGCGAAGCTCCGCTTTGTGTTTAACAACACTAGCCACGTGGATTATAGCTTTACAGAATAAAGTATCCATGTTTAAAGTTTTTATAGACATATTTAAAACATTCTCCTGCACCAGACATTAACCAGCACGGTGTACGCACATATATTTCATCAAGTCTTCTTAATGAATTATACTTTATGTGCAAAATGGACTGTAAGATAAACAGAACCTCAGATACTTTGATCTCAGATAAAAGATTACTTGGAATTAAACGACTTTGCTACACTGAAAAGACCGAACACGCAAGAAGCCTTCCCCATCCTGTGGGAAACCGTAGTTGGGCCGATTGGGCGGGTCTTACAAAGTGGTGACCATCCTCCGTGATCTCCCAGCCCAGGCGAGTGACGTCTTTCAGCAAAATATTGGGATTTGCAACAAGCAAGGATTTGATCTTCTTCTTTTCTTCAGCTGCCATGGTAAGTCAATTCTTATTCAGTTTTAAGAAGTGTTGAGGGAAAAACAGATGCATCCCATATAGACACATTTATAGAATGGGTCGGCAATACCCAGTGTTAGACCGGATACCGAAATCCGGTGGGGTTGGAGAATTAGACATAACCACATTGCTTCAGAGACATGATAGTGGCAGCGTAGATCAGAAAAGACATCCCTTGCTATAAATAGTAAGATCTCCTTGTTTGCTTAAGCAACAAGAGATCAAATCTAAAATTGGAATAACATCTTCCAAATTATATTCAGGTACTTAATGGAGAGCTGTAAATAAGTTTTAAAATCAGCAAAATGCCTTCTCCATTGTTTAATTGGCTTTGTTGCGACAAACTAGCAACACCTTGATGAGAATGAGCAAACAGAATGAAAAAAGAAAAATTATAAACAATTGGAAAACATATGATTTGATAAATGGAAAGGCAGGTCAATGTATTGTGTATGAAAAGCAAGTTGGTAAAAGTTAAGAAATTTTTGACTGGCCAGAATTACACCTCAGCTCTCACTGCTACAAAGCAGAATACAAATAATTAAGAGGTGATAATTAAAATCCTAAACTGATACACAGAATGATAGTGATGTTGTTACTATATTTTAGTCTATAAAATACATGACTTAATGTTTTTGAGAGTAGCTCATAGCTGAGCCCATTGGTACAACCACTCCGAGAACATACACTTTTCTTCCCTGGTCCATAGAATCGTTTAGCCAAATAGTAACACAAATTAAATCTATCACATCTGGTAAATGAGAAAAATGGCCACTGTGCCTTCAGTCTTTAAATAAACTAAATGCAATAAATAGGCCTTTATTAATCTGTCTTTAAGTCTTTCAATCTGAAAATGAAATTGTGCATTGCATCAACCCTGAGCCAAAACCTTTTCATATTCAATTGTATTGACATGTGAATGTCACATTTGTAACAATCTGTGACATCTTAGCTATAAAAAGAGAAACTGAGTGTGGATTTGACCATGCACCAGCATGTGCTTGCAATTCATTGGGTGTTTTCAACAACAGAGTCCTTCACTGGCTTTAAGCCTGACCATTGTTGTACACTCAATGTGTATTCCAGTACAGCTGTGACTGCAGGACAACATCAACAGAATTGCCTTCTGCAAAACAGACATTGACAACTAAGTTGTTCCAGAGACTCTCCAGAGACCAGAAATAATATTATTTAATTTATACTATTTTTAATATAATATAATTATATTATAAATCAAATTATAATATACATAATATAATCGCCAAGCAGGGTATTAAATAAAGAAAGGTGAAACATTCATCCTTCCAATTCGATTTGATTGGTCCACTACACAGTGCCAAAAGGGAGGGGGTATGCTTTCATTTTTTGCCCTTACAAGAGCATTACTAGAAGTTTGGCACATGTGTTAGCAGACCAAATCATCCTTCACTGGGGTGCACCATCTATCGAGTCTGATCGGAGAAGTACATTTATCTACATTAATCAAATGTGTGAACGACACCATAAAACAGCAATTGCTAAGCAGACGACACCAAAACGGGAAACAATTTGACCCACAGATCTGGCTGTACTGAGAGTGACTGAAACTAAGGACATGGGCATCAGCCTATTTGAGCTTCTGATTAGGAGGGTGATGGAAACACCTGTTAATTTAAAGTTTCCCCAACAGAACTGGTGTCTCTAATGCTCATGACACAGCAGACTGTGAAGGATCAACTGCAAGAGCAGCTTTAGGTGTGACACACTCAGACTGCACTGAAACAACAGCAGAGATTCAGATCTGGCCAATGAAACTAGGTTTCACGTGACATCTGGAAGTAAAATTGCAATAGACTTGATAATGGTGCAATTAAAATAGCTCCACATGTCTGATTATGAAGCTGTTAAAGTTTAAAATTAACTGTAGTTCTCTCTGCATTTGTTTCTATCTCAGGTCGACTATTGCAATTCCGTGGAGGACTGGCACCAGGAAGGTCTGTGTTGGTTGTTCTCTCCCCTCTTATTGGTTGTTCTCTCCCCTCAATAATACATTGCATAAACAAGGTTCACACAGCTAATATAACCCTAAAAATGGATCTTTACAAAGTGTTCGTCATGCAGCATATAGGATCATGTAAGTATGGTATTTATTTGGATGTTTACATTTGATTCTGAATGAGTTTGATAGTGCTTCGTAGCTAAAGCTAACATTACACACTGTTGGAGAGATTTATAAAGAATGAAGTTGTGTTTATGAATTATACAGACTGCAAGTGTTTAATAATGAAAATAACGACGTCTCTGGACTCCGTGAATACAGTAAGAAACGATGGTAACCACATTTAACAGCACATTAGCAACATGCTAATGAAACATTTAGAAAGACAATTTACAAATATCACTAAAAATATCATGATATCATGGATCATGTCAGTTATTATTGCTCCATCTGCCATTTTTCACTGTTGTCCTTGCTTGCTTACCTGCATAAAGTCTGTTTATTCGGCTCTGTGCTGCTCCTGACGTTAATACTGGCTTGTCTAATGCCTTGAACATGAGCTGGCATATGCAAAAGTTGAGGATGTACATATTAATGATCCCGACTGTTGCGTCACAGTCTGTGTTATGTTGAGATTCGCCTGTTCTCCAGAGGTCTTATGCAAAAATCTAATTTACATAAGAAGGAGGAAACAATGGTGTTTGAGACTCACTGTATGTCATTTCCATGTACTGAACTCTAGTTATTTAACTATGCCAAGGTAAATTCTATTTTTAATTCTAGGGCACCTTTAAATAGCATTGTGAAAATTAATTCACTGTCTTTGTGCATTGCATATGGACTTGTCTGAACTTGTCTTTCAACCAATCTGTCTTTGTGTCTCACTCAACAGTTTCTAGATTTGTAGATTTGTTGAGTTCAGAGAGTCCTTTGAGTTTTTTCTCTTAAATACCTGATGCTGTCTGACAGAAAAATGCACAAAGGTATCATGCCCACCGATGAAATTGCTCTGTGCATGTGAAATTGTCTGCAAATTGTTGTTTGTGGAGAACAAGCAAAATAAGGCATTGCAATTTTTTAATGTGAAGATGAATCAAGTGGTCTAAGGCGAATTCACACTGTGCATAGTAATTAAGCAAAGTCTAGCAAAGTCACTAATCACCCACAATCCAGTTTAACTAGACCCATGTGCTTAAACAGCACCATGAAATTAAAGGGTTAGTTCACCCAAAAATGAAAATTATGTCATTAATGACTCACCCTCATGTCGTTCTACACCCGTAAGACCTCCGTTCATCTTCGGAACACAGTTTAAGATATTTTAGATTTAGTCCGAGAGCTTTCTGTCCCTCCATTGAAAATGTTTGTACGGTATACTGTCCATGTCCAGAAAGGTAATAAAAACATCATCAAAGTAGTCCATGTGACATCAGTGGGTTAGTTAGAAGGTTTTGAAGCATCAAAAATATATTTTGGTCATTTTCAATGGACGGACATACATTTTCAATGGAGGGACAGAAAGCTCTCAGACTAAATCTAAAATATCTTAAACTGTGTTCTGAAGATGAACGGAGGTCTTACGGGTGTGGAACGACATGAGGGTGAGTCATTAATGACATAATTTTCATTTTTGGGTGAACTAACCCTTTAAGTCTCTGGCTGTGTCCGAATGTGCATACTCTCGAGTAGGTACTTATTTTGATCAAGTTATTACTTCACAACCGCTAAAAAAGTATTTACTATATAGTATGAGTGTGTGCAGTGTGATGTACTACATTTGCTATATGTTGTCATTATCATATGACCTACCAGCGTCAGTTGCGTCACTAAACTGCCATTCACAAATCCTCCTCATGGTAAAGTGTCCATCGTATCATAGGTGTAATTGGCGAGTGGGACAGATGGGACATGTCCCCACTACTTTTTGCCAGGGTCGATATTGTCCCCAGCACTTTTTTTGAAACATCTCGCTGCACAGATATACCTAATGCAAAATAAAAATTACCAGTTGACGTTCATTTGTGTTAAATAATAGGTGATCTGGCACTGGAATGTGTTGTTTTTGAAATCACGAAGTGTTTGTTGCCACTGTTATCAGTGGTGGAAGGCAACAGTGTTCTTGGCTCTTCACACAGAAAAGCGTGTCAATCTATTACTAAATTTCGTTGTGGAGACTATTCTTTTCGTTGAAATCACAAAACAAAATGCACACAAATGTGTAACTGCATTTGATATTGAAACATGATTTTAATGAGGAAAAAAAACAAAAAAACATATGAGGGCGGATTAGAACCTTTGACACGCTTAACAAAAGTTCTACCACCAGACCATCAGGGAGTCTGACAACTAATCGTGGATCTGTGTTTATTCACTGATGTGAAGAATCTCAGTACTAACAATATATTGTATTAGAGATAAATGCAAGACTTAATCTATTACATTACACACGAGTTATCAATGTACTATTGAAATTGATTTCTGGACATTGTAATGTCATTTTTTAAATGTTATGTTATTGTACATATCTGATATAGCACCCCCTCACCACACACTCACACTTCTGTCCCACCAACTTTTTAAAAACAAAGTTACACCACCGCATCGTATGCACACTTCAGAATCTCACTGAAAGTAGTAGGTAGTTAGCTACAATGATTCATTTTTAGTTGTATAGAAAAATTCTTTGGCATAGGACCAGTCCTTAGTCCAATTCATGGGGATGCAGATTTGGCTGATCCTGCCTGAAGATGAAAGCAGGGGTGGAGTCTAACCCCGATGGATGGACAGGGGCCAACCTGGTGGTGGTGGGGGAGATGGAGGGGAAAGTCAGTGCCATCAACTGTGAACATGAAAGAGAATTCAGTATATAGTCCAGGTGTCAATCAGTGATTGGCCAGACCTATTATTATGAATGAATGGCATTAAAGTCTTCCTGGTAGAACTTACGCTGGTGCTATCATTGATCAAGGTGAAGAATTAAGAGGCAAATTCACAAAATGCACTGTTATTCAGCACAGTGTTATTCACTAATCACCCAGTCCAGACCCAAATGTGCTTAAATAGCACTGTGCATATTTAAAATTAAGTAATTGTCTTTGCATTGCATATGGACTTGTCTACCAATCTGTCTTTGTGTCTGTCTCACTCAACAGTTACTAAATTTCTTGAGTTCAGAGAGTTCTTTTCCCTTAAATATCTCATGCTATCTGAAGGAAAAGTGCACAAGGATATCATGCCCACTGCTGAAATCGCTCTGTGCATATGAAATTGTCTGTAAAAATTGCTGTTCTCAGAGTGAGAAAAGCAAGGCGTAGCATTTCCTAGACAATGTGGAGATAAATCAAGTGATCAGGGTAGAGAATCAGTTGGTCGGAGGATGATTAACTAAATTAACAAACGCAATTAATTCTTCTATAAAACACTGACTGTCACTCAGGAATGAATGTAAAAAAAAAAAAAAAAAAGTCTCAGACCCACAGCCACCCACACTGTTGGTATTTAAAATGAAGTAATTGTCTTTGTTTGCATCACAAAAACATGTCTACTTTCTATGTATTAAAATATATAGTTTGTGCACTTTATGTTTTGACCATGGCAGCAGCAATTTATCAGATGATGGTTGTCAAGCATATATGCAGACTCGAGGTGTAATCAAACACACTTTTGCCATTTTAAAGAGGTGACTCGGTTGCCTGGATTACAGGGATGTCGTGATACTTGTTATGTACCAGTAAAATATGCCAGAACTTAGCAAGACTGCAATGTGCAAACAGTGTTTACGACACAATTTTTGGGCGTGAATTAGGTGCTAAAACATTGCATGCAAATGACTGCAATGAAAGTGTCACATCACTTAATTTTGAAATGCAATAGATTCTACTGTTACTGAACTACACTGCTAATACCTTCTTTACATCAAAGAATCCTGAAAAAAAGTATCATGGTGTAACACAGTTCGTAAATATGGGAAGAAGGAGGCGGGAACCGGCGAACATTCAACGTAACTTTTAATTCAAAATAAACAAAGAACAAAACGAAAGTAATGCCGGCAGACCCTCGCGGACGTCTGCCGGCCACACAAACATAACAAAACATAAAATAAAGTCCAGGCCTGGTCCTCTCTCGTCCTTCATTGTAGTCGCTCCTAGTGATGTGTCGTTCTTGAACGATTTGTTCATTTTGAACGAATCTTTAATATGACTCGGGAAGAACGAGTCGTCTCGGGGGGTGATTCGTTCAGTCGCGCATGTGCAATATTCTACAGGTTATGTACTGCTAGTAGTAGTTCACCTGATGATTCAATTGATTAGTTCATTTCATGAGTCTTTCGGGTTTTGAGTCGTTCCTTAATCACGTGACAGGCCCATACGCGACCAATGCATTCTGAGCCGGAAAGAGAATTGATTAGTTATTTTTATGAGACTTTCGGGTTTTTGAGTCGTTCCTTAATCACGTGACAGACCCATACGCTATGCTGCAAGCACATTATATTTATTAGTAAATAACGTTAACTCTCCAGTTTTGTTTGAGTTTGTGTTACAACTGTTAAAGCTGAAGTTATCATAACCTTGATGTCTTAAACTAATAATTCAAATTCAAAATGTTATTTGCTTTTAATTTATGTCATTATGTCCTTTTTGAGCAATCTTCTTATACATATATTAGACTAATATGTCAAGTCTGACTAGGAAAAGCAATTATTATAACAGCAAAATCAAAATTGGAGTAAAAATGAACAAACTATAAATACTTTGTATCGTAGGCTTGGATTATTATATTATTATATAGCCTAGTGTTTATTTACAGATAGACAGTCAAAAAGATAAATTAATCAATATTTTATTTATAATAGGACTTTATTTATTTATAATAACACACCACAGATCACCAAGAAACAGTAACAAAAACAGTGACAGAAATATCAGAAATAGCGTGGGTCTGTCACGTGTTTAAGGAACGACTCAAAAACCCGAAAGACTCATGAAGAGAACTAATCAATTCTCTTTCCGGCTCAGAATGCATTGGTTTAGCATGGGACTGCCTGTCACGTCATTAAGGAATGACTTAAACCCGAAGACTTGTCAGACAAGAGGTGAGGTGATCTTAATCAGCTTGTCATAAACTGAAGACCCAGGTAAAGAATGAATTAATCATTTCTGAATCTTATAGCATTGTAGTTTTGTATTGTTTGTAGTGGGATGTAGTAGATGTGTTGGGGAAGTAACACGTAACATTTTAATTACATTTTGCTAAAATGAACGAAATGAACGAAATGACTCGAAAAAAGATTCGTTCATTTTGTTGAACGAGACTCAAAAGTCCGAGTCAGTAAAATGATCCGAACTTCCCATCACTAGACTCGCTCCTCCTTTTATGCCTCCGGAGCTCCTCCGTGAGAGACTCGAGGCCGGCACGCCTCGCATGTGACGCTCATTATCACTCGCGTCACCGGCCTCGCGCCGTTCCCTCACGGCTCTCGCCCGCCCTGCTCGTCACACATGGTTTTTCACAAAAAAAAAAAAAAAAAAATCATTGTTGAAGGATCATCTGAAACTAAAGACTGAAGTAGTGACTGCTTTGCATCACAGGAAAAAGGGCAGATTTTAAAATATATTAATAAAAAAAATTTAAACTGTGATAATATTTCAGAATATTGCTGTTTCTACTGTATTTTAATTAAATAAATGTAGCATAAAGAGACTTCTTTCAAAAATGTTTAAATAAATCTTACCAACACCAAACTGGAGAACCCACGGGGTCAAATTTGGCCGCTGTTAATTGCTGCTACCAAAAATGAACAAACAAAAAAAAAATTGTCAAATTTAACTTCAAAAGCCCAGAGTGCCACTTCTGGCCCCTGCATAGAGACACCTAGTGGATGAATATTGAACTCACAATTGCCAGAGTGGTAGTAACAAGATGGCTGACCATATGCTGTTTTGTTAAGCTGGAAACCTACCCAAACAAAATCGTCTTCTCAGCAAACCAGCGGTTGGTAAAATTATGTATTTTTTGTTAATCTATTTAGTATTAGCTTGCAGAATGCCAAGAAGTACGTTTTATATTATTTTTGGATAAATTAGCGACTCTGAGCTAGTTCAAAAAATGATGGGCCAAAAATGACCCTCTGGGTGTATGGGTTAAAAAAATGCTGGGTCAAAAATGACCCTTTGGTTCTCTGAGTGACTTTGTAGATGGAGAATGGTGACAGTCCTGTATTTGGCTAAAGCCTTGAAATAAATTAATTTGTATAATATATTTTACTAAGTTACCTCAGTAGTACAGGGCCAGAGACTAGTAAATACCTATATCAAACACACTTTGGCCAATGGAAACAAGAACACAAGGCCAAAATCACGACTGAAAAAAACTAACACCACGGGTCTTTGCTTATCCAAAAATCTGTTCTGCTACATAGAGGAACTCACACTAGACATTGTGGTAGTCTTTGAAACAATTTATTTTTTTGTTGATGCAGAGAGGAACTGTACGTTTTTCACAGTGCATTTCAGTTTTGAGGTCCTTGCACACAGCACATCGACAGCAATTTTCCTCCTTGACAGGCCAATGGGCGATTTGGTCGAAACGAACATCTGCACTCTGATAAACTCGAACAAATTTTGGTGGTGGCGGGGAGGAGGGGCCAGGAGTTGGTGGCCTACCCCGCCTTCTTGCTGTTCCAACTTCAACCAAGCCACTTCGCAAGTTTCAGGGTTTGGTTGCTCAAGGCTTGGTTGAAGTTGGAACAGCAAGAAGGCGGGGTAGGCCACCAACTCCCGGCCCCTCCTCCCCGCCACCACCAAGATTTGTTCGAGTTTAACAAAACAAAATCGCCCACTGGCCTGTCAAGGCCATGGTGTTAGTTTTTTCAGTTGTAATTTTGGCTTTGTGTTCTTGTTTCCATTGGCCAAAGTGTGTTTGTACATTTGAAATCCAGCTCTAACATGCAACAAATAAAGCAAAAAAATAAAACATTGTTAAATATAGCTGTGTGGTTGACATATTATTTTCCTAAATTTAAAATAGTTTGCATTGACAGCGTTTGTTATTGTGATTCTTTGATATGCCTAAAGCCCAATGGGTCAAATTTGTCCCTAATCCTAAATTAGGGAATAAAGGGTTAAAATTGAAAAAGTGGATATTTTGGTGTTGAGTGAACTTATAGCAGTAATTTAATGCATAGTTCATAATTTTCCAAAGAAGAAAAGGGTTCTTGGGTTCTCCAGGGTTAATAGTAA